>NC_133372.1:39968576-40013455 GCF_049309525.1 Garra rufa
GGTTTGTTTTTGGTGGATGGTAACATTTATAGGAATAACGTTACCATAGTAAAGTAAAGGTATTTTATTTGCCCAGTAGGCATAATTGGAAGCTGTAGTGAGTCACAGAGCAGGTTAATTAACATTATATAAAGCCAATACGATTTAAAGCATGTTTTAAATCCAAAATTACTGCAAATTGGTGTTCCATGAAATATAAAATCACTATTTACATAGTTTAAGAATAAAAAACAAACCAAACCAAAAGAAAGAAAAACATTGTTACGTTACACATTTGATGTGATATGAGACTGTTCTGTCATTTTTCTAGAAGGTAAAGCAGAAGAGAATATAAGGAATAACTTACATCGTTTAATATGAGAGTATCTTTAATTATGAGACGATTGAATAGCAAACTTAACAGTACAGATACGTTAGGAAATAATAAAGGCTAATTAACCCAACTAAGAAACAATGATTACCAACTTAGACGACCAGCGCACATATTAAAACTACTTAAACAAATGTATAACGGTGAATGATTGCAGGGGGGAGATAAGAAAAAAGCATAACGTTACCTTATTGGTCCTTCACATGGCCAGCGCGGTGATTGGCCGAAATTGTCTGCTCTCTGAACAGGGCCTGCCTGCCGCTGCCTCACAGATGCACAAATCACTTTTGCTCCACATTTCACGGAGTATATGGTGCAAAAGTGAGAGCGCGCGGAACTTGTCATTTGAAGGCGAAAAACCTGCGTTTGAGACTCGTAGCAGCAGATTCAAGCAGTTGTAGTAATTGGACTTGCGATTATGTTAGAAAACTATCCAAGAAAAGTAATGCATTTGTGATCAGATATTCTACAAGTTTGCAACTCTCATTGTATGGATTCACATATTAATTTGCGGGTGTGTAAAATTTGTCCGTGACTTCACATTTTTGATACGGGTGTGTGAATGCGTTTTGCACCATATTCACTGCAGCAACTGTACAAAAAATGTGAGCGTACGAGTTTCTTCATGTGTGATTCGTAGAATCGGATTTGTGCACCTGCAGTGAAGAATGTGTGAAAGTGTAACTGTTGTGTTGTGTTTGTAGGAAAGGAAAAAAATCTACAAGTTTACAACTCCTAAAAAAAAATTTCTCTGTGACTTCAAATTTATTGATACACATGTGTGGGTATGCTCTACAGCTACAAATTCCGCTCTCACATGTGTTCAGTAGTTTTGCACCAAAAATACCTTCATAGATTGTGAGCAAAAAAAGTTCACTCAAGCTTGTTCACCTTAAAAAACAGAAACAAAGCTCAGGTCAATGAGGTCCACGATCAATTGGTTTCAAAAAGAAATATAATACCGGTCCTAATTGAAAGAAAACAGGCTGGCAAAAAAAGACTGAATCCAGTAAACTTGGACTAAAAACTTTTGCCACAGAATAATTCACTCGGAGTAGTGTAAATTGTTTTTTAAAAAAGGTCTTTTAGCATCTTTGCAAGGTCTGTACAAACAGCAGTAACATCGTCACATGACAAAAAGCATTGATATTGCATAGCAGTAGTTGAGTTTCTTTAGACAACAATAGCGCTTTCAAGAGGCCGCTACTCTAATCTGAATGTTCTTTGCTCTAATAATGACGAAATAAGCCAAAGAGCTACTGAAAATATACAGCAATCTGCAACCAAATATGCCAAAAAAAATAAATAAAGAAATAACCGTCTGATGTTTCAGCATCCTTTGCACTTCAAAAGCTATCCATTTGTGACTCCAGGCCCAATAACTCTCCAGACAGCTTGCTTTTATGGATAAAAAGGATCGTGGAAACAACTCTAAGTGGTAATTTCAACTCATTTGTTTTTCAATCTGGGTAGTTTTGTGTTTGCATGTTCCATGTTCTTTTATCACCGCAAATAACAGAATATGGCGTAATGAACACATTGAATGAGGGAATGCGGGAATAATGGTAATCAAATTTGTTTTTCCCTCTTTTTTTTGTGTTGGTGGTGTTGAACTTTATAGTGAACTTCACAGGTCTGTGCTTTAGCATTGATTATCAGGCTCACGGTTTGACTAAGCGAGTCACGTGTTATAAACCTGCAGAAAACAACAAAATATTCATCAGAGCAATTACTGTTGAGTTTTTCTTAGAAAGCATTATCCTTGGCTGACTTACAAAAATCAGAAGTAAACCGCTCTTTGACTGCATTTATTGCGTGCTGACGCAACGTAACAGCCTGAAACATATGGCAGAAACATACTGCACAAGTGTGCAGATGTTACTGCTTGGCAAACACATTTTACACATCCAGTCCCACCGTACATTATTATGTTATTGTTATTATGACGGTAAAAGATGTTAGTACTCAAGGGGCTGATCGAGTTATGTTTAAATATATGTTCCATTAAACTGAAACCACATAAACGGCAACATTAAAGTGGACATTGGATGGCCGTTTTCCAAAAGTTGATATGATTCGTTAGGGCCTTCATATAATGTCTGCAACTTACTTCGGTTAAAATTCCTCAATGGTTGTGTAAAACAACACTCTCTTTACCACTACTCTTTTTACTCTCACCTATTTCAGTACATGACTCTTTAAATGATGATGAGCTACTGCTGACTCTTGCCCCTCTTTACCTTTTTTTGTGTATTCGTTGACTCTTATGTTCACTTTTGCATCGAACTACAAACACCTGCATTTCTTACGAGACATTGTTTTCACTACAGCTGCTCAAGCATGGAGAAAATTGCAGGACAGTCCATTGGCAGTTGTGGGCGGGGCTTGAGCAATATGACATCATACTGCTCAAAAAATCAAAACGGCTTGATAATTGAGACCGTTTAGGTTTTCTGAGGATTAAAAAAAGAAATAAATGGATTTTTATAATAATAATTTGTTACATTTATAAAGCACTTTTCTAGACACTCAAAGCGCTTTACAGTGTCAGGGGTATGTCCTCATCCACCACCAGTGTGCAGCATCCACCTGGATGATGCGACGACAGCCATAGTGCGCCAGAACGCCCACCATACACCAGCTTACTGGTGGAGAGGAGATATGGGGATGATTCGGAGGCCATGATGGTCAGAGGCCAATGGGCAAATTTGGCCAGGATGCCGAGGTCACACCTCTACTCTTTTCGAAAGACTTTCGAAGGGATTTTTAATGACCACAGAGAGTCAGGACCTCGGTTTAACGTCTCATCCGAAGGACGCTTTTTGGCAGTATAGTGTCCCCATCACTATACTGGGGTGCTAGGACCCACACAGACCACAGGGTGAGCACCCCCTGCTGGCCTCACTTTATCATTGTACGGTGGTTGTGTCCAGACACTGCTGAGACACATTTGTATGCAAACACCATGTAAGAGAGAATTTTTCATCTGATGTTCTTTTTAACCTACTTTAACCAGCTTTGCAAGTTTGCCTTCAAACAGTTGCCCAGCTATGACAACGAGTGAACTGAAAAAAAAAAAAAACTAGCAATAAAAGAACAAATGTTTAATTACAACTGAGTAAGTCATTTGACATAAAGAAAAAGCACAGATACAGTGCCTTGCGAAAGTATTCATATCCTATTTATTTTCCCCCCACATTTATGTTGCTGCCTCATGTTAAACTGCTTTAAATGACTTTTTTTTCATCTTTGCAAATAATTAAAAATAAAAAATAAAAATGATTCTATTGTATAAGTATTCATACCCTTATCTGGAACAGTTGAAATTTCACAGGAGCACTCATATTGCATGTAGATGTTACTACACTTTGAGTGAAGTTAACCTGTGGCACATTCAATTGAATATGATGGGTATGAATTGGAAAGACACACACATCTTAATAAAAGGTCAAAACCTGAAAATGCATATCAGAGCAAAAAACCTGAGGTAAAAACTGCCTGTAGAGCTGAGACAGGATTGCATCAAGCCACACATCTGGGGAAGAGTTTAGAAAATGATCTGCTGCATTGAAGGTCCACAGAAACATGTAGTCTCTGTTACACTTAAAGGAAGAAGTTTGAAACAACCACAACTCTTCCTAGAGCTGGTCACCTGGCCAAACTGAGCAATTGATGGAAAAGAGCCTTGGCTAGAGAGTGGTGACCAAGAACCGTACGTTCACTCTAGTTGAGCTCCATGATCATATATGCAGATGGGAGAAACTTATAGAAGGACAAATATTACTGCAACATTTCACCGATCTGGGCTTTATGGTGGTATGGCAAGACTACAGCACACTTTTGCAAAAAAAGCACCTAAAGGACCCTCAGACGGTGAGAAACAAGATTCTCTGGTCTGATGGACCTCAATTCCAAGCTTCATGTTTGAAGAAAACCAGGCACTGCTCACCACCTGCAGAGTACCATCCTAAAAGTAAAGTGCGATGGTAGCAGCCTCATGCTGTGGGGCTGTTTTTCAGTGGCAGGGACTAAGGGACTCATCAGACTAGAAGAAAAGCTCAATCCACCAAAATATTGAGATAGCCTTGACGAAAACCCAGTCCAGAGCATTCAGAACCTCAGACTGGGCAGAAGGTTCACCTTCCAACAGGACAATGAACCTAAGCACACAGCAAGAGTGGCTTATAGACAACACTTCAACGGAGTCTGGGCTTGAACCAAATCAAACATTTCTGGAGAAACCTGAATATGTCTGCCAGACCGCATCTAAGCTGACAGAGCTTGAGAAGTGAACAGGTGTGGTGAAGAACAGCAGATAATTGCCAAGTGCTGATGTGCAAATCTTGTCACATCATACCCAAAAATACTTGTAAAGGCTATAAGGTGCTTCAGCTAAGTACTGAGTTAAGAGTATGAATACTTGTGCAATGTACTTATTTCAGTTTTTTTATTTTTAATACATTTATGAAGTTGTGACAATTCTGTTTTTGCTTTGTTATTATGGTGCAAGTGTAGATTGATGAGGGAAAAATGTAGTTTATAACAGTTTTACATTAGGCAGCAACATAACAAAACATTAAGTACTTTCACAAGGCAATGTAAGTGCTTATTAGACAAACTTTTGTATACAGCCTTACAAACAAGACCAGTAATCAATATTTTTCACCTACTGTCAAGAATGTTTGAATGTGTCTATCTGCTAAAACCTCCTCACCTTTTTACAACCACACTCTCAGAGTAGATGGCCTTACATCTAGACTAAAAGCAAAACATTTCTGTGGCTGTGTAATAATCATGATACACTTAGAACTACAAAAACACTTTTGGGGCTTGCGACCCACCTCCACAATATTGGTTTTGTTATATCTGAAGGAGCTGGAAATAAAATTGAAGTTATTATCTTCAAACGGTTTTGGCACAGGATTCTTGCACGATCATCATAACCTCTCTTTCGAGCCATTTTCAGGCCACTTTGGTTATTACACTAAAAGCACCATGAATTGAGCCTTTTGTGTGAACACAAAATCAGGAGCCAATGTGCTTTGATTTCTGCAAGATCTGCCATTAGTTTGATTTGTTTAAGTGTTTTGCTCTTTCATCGCGTAATGGCACGAGTATTTCAGGCATGTTGAAGGATCTCAGATTTTGCTGATTTTTCTCTTCCCATTTGTAGGTTTGCCTATTTACATTGCTGTCCTAATTAATGATGGCTGTATGGAGAGCAGTGATTTATTATATGCATTTGATATTGATTTTTCCCTGCTATCTGTGCCCTATAAAGGAAGATCTGCAACATGCTTTTGAAACAGACTACAACATTATAGTTCTTGTATATGAATGTAAATCGGTTTGAAGTACACAAATAAAATGAGTGTTTGACAGTCCGTGTACTAATAACAACACCCACATATGCAACCTCACAATTACCACTAACATGGCCTTGACATACTATGAAAAACCACAGAATCATTTTTCTGGCAGTAAGTGATTTGAAGGAAGAGGCAATGGCCTTTCCCAGTTCTGCCGGGACAACAAGTGAATGTAAAAAAAAATAATGTCTTTATTCTTAACCATTCAGCCTTTCGTAACCGGCCATGAACCGGCAGAGCACAGTTAAAACGTTCTGAATGATATGTGGTTGGCATAGAAGTGACGTTAGCCGCTTTCTCTTTTCAGAGGTTTTCAAAAAGAGACACTTTTCTCTGGGAGCGTACAAGGGGCTCTGTTCTGTCTCTTCATCATAAATAATTAACATGGAAGTGTTTAATGCTTCAAGCAGAAAGAAATCAATGAGACATTAGTCCTTTTAATCTTTAAGTGAAATGTGTTACATCTTAGACTTGAGAGGATAATTATCAGGGAAGCTGACGGGTGAATACATACCTTTTTGTTCAGTAATGTGAATGCATTTTTCATACTTATCGTTCATATCTTACACATAATATCATCGTAAGCCTATAGATTTATACATGATTCATAACATTCAGACCTAATTTGTTTCCAATCCACTAGAGTCAGCTAAAACATAATCATTATTTTAATATAACTGAAGCAATTAACTAATTGTATAAATATTATATATACACACTTCTGTAAATATAAAATATTAAAAACTAATTATGTGTATTATAGTGATTCTAAAATAACAGCTTGTTCTGAGAGAATATTTTCATTTTAGCATTATCTCCAGATTTAAATAATAATAATAAAGAACCATTTCAAGAAATGTTTCTTTATTTTAATAATATAATTTTAACAAACAAAACTCCAACTGACATCATTTTGATAGGAAAACAACAGCTATAACAGCAAATATCAGAAACGTACCCTGCTGTTCAAAAGTTTGGGATCAGTAAGATTTTGAATGGTTTTTTTGATGGAGCCATTTATGCTCATCTAGGCTGTATTTACATAACAGTAATATTGTGAAATATTATTGCAATTTCTAATATTGTTTTCCTATTTTAATATACTTTACAATATTTATTTCTGTGACACAGTGCTGATTTTTCATCATTCATTACTCCAGTCTTCAGTGTCACATGATCCTTCAGAAATCAATAATATGCAGATTTATTTAATTACAGTGTTAAAATCTTTTCTAATAATATAAGTCTTTACTATTGCTTTTTATCTATTTAACACATCCTTGCTGAATAAAAGTATTTTTAAAAAATGTACTGACCCTAAACTGAATATTGTAACACAAAATCTCTATTTTGAATAAACACTGTTCTTTTTAACTTTCTATTTAAAGAATCCTGAAAAAAGTATGACATATCCCAACAACTGTTTCTAACATTGACTATAAATCAGCATATTAAAATGATTTCCGAAGTACAATTTGTAGCTGAAGACTGGAGAAAATGATGCTAAAAATGTAGCTTTGCTTCACAGAAATAAATTATATTTTAAAGTATATTTAAATAGAAAATAGTCATTTTAAATTGCAATAACACTTCACAAAATTACATTTTTTCAGGATTTTTGATCAAATAAATGCAGCCTTGATGAGCACAAGAAACTTCTTTCAAAACTTCTTTTACTTCTGAAAGATTTTATTGTGCGCTATGATTTGGTTTGATTCACTCTAAAACATTAAAGAAATATCTAAATCATCTGATTTCTATGTTACTAACTAAGCTAATGGCTAACTTCAGTTCATTATTTCCATCCTGTTGGCGAAATACATTATTTAACTTAATTATGTAACTTTAAATTACACACCTTTTAACTAATTCCTTGAAAATGTACTTCATTTCCCCTGTATAAATTATGCAGCCCAGCTCATTGGATATACGTGACTCTGGCTACATTTCTGCAGCAGAAAACTGCAAAAACAATTTAAAAGTTACGTGTCTGGGCTTACAAGAGCATATTTTTGAAAGCCATTTATAAAAATACTTCCCTCAGTTACAACAGATGCATACAGAAGATGGAGAGTAAATAAATTTAGTGAAAATATGCAGCCAAAGTCCTTTAAAGTGCCAAGCAGACATGTAAGCAATGGACTTTTTTAACCCTGATTATTGCGTCTCGATTTTCTATGCTGATGTTACACAGATGGACATTTGATATCCAGCTGGTAGCAAATCTGGCTCAACAAAATCAAAATTCCTGGCACTCATCCGGGTGTCAGTTGTGACTGAGGTCGAGATGAATTACGGTGGGGATGCGCTGGCCCTGGTCTGGGCACCTGAAATTAAATCAAACTGATGGTGCTAAGACACAGCTACATCTCCCTCGATACAACAGGAGCACATCTGAACCACTGTCACATGTCACAGCAGTTTTATAGCTGGACAGAATCTAGCCACAATGCACGCTATATCAGCCGCCCGTTACTAGGCCAGATGGCATACAAAACATCAAATACATACAGTACAATAACAAGCATATACTCAATCAAATAAAAACCAAACTACTATTTTCAAATGCTTGTGTGACTGCCTTTTGAATGATGAGAGCTATGGTATAGTACAGTTGAGGTCAAAAGTTTACACCCCCCTTTTAGAATCTGCAAAATGTTAATTATTTTACCAAAATAAGGGGGATCATACAAAATTCATGTTATTGTATATTTAGTACTGACCTGAATAAAATATTTCACGGTAAAGATGTTTACAGTCCACAAGAGAAAATAATAGTTGAATTTATAAAAATGGCCCCATTCAAAAGTTTACATCCCCTTGATTCTTAATACTGTGCTGTTACCTGAATGATCCACACCTGTTTTTTTTTTTTTTTTTTTTTTTTTTTTTTTATTTAGTGATAGTTGTTTATGAGTCCCTTGTTTGCCCTGAACAGTTAAACTGCCTGCTGTTCTTTAGATAAACCCTTCAGGTCTCACAAATTCTTTGGTTTTCCAGAATTTTTTGTGTATTGAGCCCCTTCCAAAAATGACTATGATTTTGAGATTCATTTTTCACACTGAGGACAAATGAGGGACTATATATATATGCAACTATTACAGAAGGTTCAAACACTCACTGATGCTTCAGAAGGAAAAACCATTAAGCGTGAAAACTTTTGAATTTAAATTTTGGGGTAAATTTAACTTATTTTGTCTTCTGGGAAACATGTAACTTCTGTAGCCTCTGAAGATCAGTACTAAATGAAAAAATATGATATTTTTAAAAATAAGAAAAATCTCCATTCTGTTCAAAAGTTTTCACCCCGGCTCTTAATGCATCATTTTTCCTTCTGAAGCATAAGTGAATGTTTGAACCTTCTGTAATAGTTGCCCCTGTAATAAAGTCCCTCAGTTGTCCTCAGTGTGAAAAGATGAATCTCAAATTCATACAGTCATTGTTGGAAAGGGCTCAAATACACAAAAAGGCTGGAAAACCAAATAATTTGTGTAACCTGAAGGATTTCTCTGAAGAACAGCAGACAGGACAAACAAGAGACTCATGAACAACTATCACAAAAAAAAAAAAAAAAAAATACAAAGCTGTGGATCATTTAAGTAAGAATCAAGAGGATGTAATCTTTTGAACAGGGTTGTTTTTTTATAAATTCAACTATTATTTTCTTTTGTGAACTATAAGTAATGTGAAATATCTTATTCAGGTCATTACTAAATAAACAATAAAATACAAGATCCCTCTTATTAAATAATTAACATTTTGACGATTCTGAAAGGGGAATGTAAACTTTTGACCTCCACTGTAAATGAATAGCTCAATACGTTTACTGTACACCAAAGATTTCGTTTCGGTTTTCATTTCTCCAAAGGATTTTATAAAATGGATGCTTAAATGAATATATGAAAACCCGAGTCTCCTGAGCTGTGAAAGAACGACCTCTGAGCAAGAAAACCTTCCTCTGGGTTTCTATGAAGTGCACTTGTGTAACAAAAATGTTGCATAACTGGACGACTGTGAACCAGTTTTTACTGTATATTTGAAGACATGCACCTCAAAGAAGCTCTGGCAGATGCCTAATAAAATGAAAGTCCCAAATGAAAAAACATGCCATTGAGTCCCTGTGACTTCTGTATGTGACATTTGTATAGCTGTCTTGTAAGTAAACAAACAATAAATAGCCTTAGATGCTGTTTGGTCAATACAGCAATTCAACCATGCTGAAATACAGTTACATAGTTATTATAGGCAGAATTTTGACAACCCCAAGCTACCAAAACATTATGAGACTTAAAATGAAAGTAAATGGGGCCAATTTTTAGGGGATTTTAAAGCATATATATAGTAGTTATTCTGTTAAAACCTGTGCATCATTTGCTGTTTAACTCATTTTTGTGGTCATTCTGGTGTTTATGATGTTGCATTGTCATGGCGACAGAGTTGTACAATTGGTTATAACGTTATATAGAAAAGGTTAGCAAACCATTTTCACACTACAATCATGTTAGCATGCATATTGCTTTTGTCCTCTGGCTATATTGAAACTGTGAGTATTTTAAAGTCAGCATGAAATGAAAAATCACCCTGTCCATTTCCTAAACGCATGTTATTTATATTATTGTGAACGATTCAGCCATGCAGGTTTCATTTTCTTTACTTTTTTTGACCTTGTAATTTTTAATCAAAATGTCATATAACCTGGATTTTCTGGTGAAAACTTCAAAAACTGCAGTAAGTGAGTACTTTTTATTCAATTTTAAATAAATTATTGACATATGTAACCCTGGACCACAAAACCAGTCATATGGGTATGAGATATATACGTACATCAGCTTTCCATTGATGTATAGTTTGTTTTGATATATTTACGGTAGGAAATTTACAAAATATATTTATGGAACTTCCAGAACATATATTTACAGATAATTCGGTAACACTTTACAATAAGGTTCATTAGTTAACATTAGTTAACCATATTAGTTAACATGAACTAATAATGAACTGGACTTATACAGCATTTATTAATCTTTGTTAATGTTAATTTCAACATTTACTAATACATTATTAAAATTTTGTTAACATTAGTTAATGCAGTGTGAACTAACATGAACAAACAATGAACAACTGTATTTCCGTTAACTAATGTTAATAAAGATTAGTAAATACATTAACAAATGTATTGCTCATGGTTAGTTCATGTTAGTTAATACATTAACTAATGTTTAACTAATGAACCTTATTGTAAAGTGTTACCGATAATTCAATCACCACCTTGTCATCCAAGATGGTTATTTCTTTCTTTCTTCTTCAGCTTTGTAGAAAATTATGTTTTTTAAGGAAAACATTTCAGGAATTTTCTCCATATAGTGGACTTCTATGGTGCCCACGAGTTTGAACTTCCAAAATGCAGTTTAAATGCAGCTTCAAAAGGCTCTAAACGATCCCAGCCAAGGAATAAGGGTCTTATCTAGCAAAATGATCTGTCATTTTCTTAAATAAATTAATATTTATACACATTTGAATGCAAATGCTCATCTTGTCTAGCTCTGTGTCAACTCCGGTGTGTATTCCGGCTCAATACAGTTAGGGTATGTCGAATAACTACAATCTCATTTTCTCCTCCAACATCATAATTGTCCTACATTGCTGCAGAAGTACCGACCAAGTGTTTACAAAGTGGACGTGCAGAAAAGATTAAACGCACTTTACAAAAAAAATGAAAAACAGTGATGTAGGACGATTTTAAAGTTTTTAAAATTCTAAAGTTTTTAGCAAGTTTTTCGACATACCCTAACTGTATTGAACCGGAGTGCACGGAGTATGCATGCGCATACGCAGAGCAAGACAAGACGAGCGTTTATGGTTAAAAAGTGTGTAAATGCTAATTTAATTAAGAAAATGACAGATCGTTTCGCTAGGTAAGACCCTTATTCCTCGTCTGGGATCATTTAGAGCCCTTTAAAAGCTGCATTTAAACTGCATTTTGGAAGTTCAAACTAAAAAGAACCATTGAAAAAAAAATCCTGAAATGTTTTCCTTAAACATAATTTCTTTACGAATGAAGAAAGACAGACATGAACATCTCGGATAACAAGGGGGTGAGAAAATTATCTGTACATTTTTGTTCTGGCAGTGAACTAATCCTTTACATTAATATGGTAATATAGCAAGTTCACATTTTTATATTTAGCTATTATAATTATATAAAAACTAATAACCTTTATTATGTAAACCCAATTTTAAAAAGTACCATAAAGCATAAAAAGTATATGAAAGAAATGGAGTGGAAATTAATTTTTGCAGTAATTATGCCATAAATGCTGTCCATTGAGCTTAACTTGTACTGAACCTTGAATATTCATTTAATTTTGAAAGCACTAATGGTTTACTGGCTCGACACACATTTCTGCATGTAAAGCAGAGTATATTATGTGTGGCATCTCAAGGCATGTGTCTGCTCTCTCTACTTGCAAGCTTATTTGACAAATAAGTAAAAAAACATTTGCCTGTGGTTATTTAGAATACGTGTAGCCCAGCCATGCAACATTGTGGCAGCCTTCGTTCAAGCTCAATTTAGCCGCCTAAGGTGTTGATAACCTCAGAAACTCACAGCCTACTCTACCCGGATCCCAGCCCGGGGAGGACGGGCATCACTGAAGCGACTGTCGTTAATCATTGTTGACATCGGCGGGCGTGGCTTCCTGCTGTCCGCACGGAGGACGGCGAGAAAGCGGCGCACCGGCTGACACTAGGAGACAGGTGCGCCGATGAGGCAGAGAGTCATCGCGGCAGACAGCGACAGGAGACCGCTTAATGGAAGAGAGCGTTCATGCAACACTTCACATCCTCCACCACAAAAATCAGAGGGAAAGAGACGGAGAAAATGAGAATGTGTTTGAGAACTCTCATGGATTACTTGCCAACGTTTGTTACGACAAGCCGGAAGCCTCCCTCAGCGCACGCACCAGGGCCACTTCATCACTTGCTGCCAACAGCTCTTACTCACACCAATAATAAGCTTTCATATTGGTATACGAATGCCGCTGCAGGCTGTCGTCGTGGATGCATAAGCATTCCCACCACGCTGGAAAAACACGCCTGTCATTGTAAATGTACCTTTACTGACACTATGCTGATTGATTCTGGAGTGGCCTATCCAGCCGGGGCATTAGCATGGGGGCCATGTTAAATGACATGCATTTGAGTAAAAAAAAAAAAAGAGAGAGAGACAAGGAAATGTTTAATGCATTCATAAGTTTGTCTGACACCTTCAGTGTATCTTCACTGTTGTAAAACTACTGAAACTAAAATATTCATGACTGATACCAAAATTGTGCAGCTAACTAAAGGGTTACTCCACCCTAAAATGAAAATTTTGTCATTAATCATAATTTTACAAAGCTACGAGAATACATTTTAACTGCAAAAAAAACAAAAAAACTTTTGTTTAACAATTTGTCTCCTCCACGTCACCATAGTGCCATTTTGGAGAGTACTGTATGCTGTTTTTTGTCAGCCGCAACACACAGATACGTTTTCTACTAGGGATGCACTGATGTGCAATGTTCAGCAACCAAAATTATTTGGCTGGAAACAGCCATAAAAGATCTTTCGGTGTTCGAAAAAAGCAAAAAGGCAGAATAAATTATACCGAACAATGATGTGACGTGATCAAACAGAGGGGCGCACTAATGCAGCAAACATGTCGGTGTAAGGATCCACTCACTGGCCCAAAAGCGAAGTCCAGTGACCTGGTTACTGCATGATCATTTTTTTCACAGTGCTTCCGCAAAGTTCACTTGATTTACCAAGATTTAGTTTCAATTTTGATCTAGCTCCGTCTTAAAGGATAGCTATTGCCAAAATGCAACCTGGGCTGGTTTTTTTACTGTAAAAGAGACAAACATATATCTAAAAGCATAATTACGACAACCGAGCCGTTTTTGTGATAATAACGACATATAAATGCACGGCTAATTCGTTGTTTTGTTGCAAGTGAAAAACAATATTAACCTTCCATATAAGCCTAATATTTCGTCCTATGGAGTCCATTCATTCGCATTCGGAGATCGACACCTCTTGACTGGCAAGATGGCTGCAAGCGGAAACCCAAACAGTGAAAGTGAGTTGTTCAAAACCTTTCTTTTTAGTAAACTCTGTGAACACAAACAATGTTCTCAATGCTGGAGTTCATGTGTAGAGACCCGGGCGATACTTCGAGCAAAGTTTCATGGTGTGTCGAGCCTTCTTAGTGTTGTAAAAATATTGATTTTGATGCGCTCAAATTTATGCCCCTAGTACTCCCATTCACCAGCCATTGAAAACAAAACGAAATCACGGTCAATCTCAAAAACGGCTCATTTGTCATAATTATGCTTTCAGATATATGTTTGTCTCGTTTACAGTAAAAAAAAAAAAAAAAAAAAAAAAACAGCCCAGGTTGCATTTTGGCAATAGTTATCCTTTAATCTGACTCCAATTTCAATTGATCATTAAATTTAGACTGTATTTCCAGTCGGAGGCAGATCACAAATATTGATTGCGTATTAATTTGGAAATTTGATTATTCTGGAAATCTCATCCTTTCAATTATTCGTTCATTAATGACCTTGTATCGCTTTGAAATTCACTCGGCCGATTAGTGAATTCACGACGCAAGCTCGCCATGTAGTAGATAATTTCACTCCTTACAGTGTGGAAGCATTTAAAACTGTCTGAGAAAGACTCAAAAATCATTACAAGCACCAACAGCACAAGACTGTTTAGTATCGCATCGCACGTCTTCCATTAAAAGAGAAAAAAGTGGTGGTTGCTGGTTACTATATAATGACTAAAATCACAAAGTGGCCTTAAACCATTAGTATATAAACTACAGAATATTATGTTGTCTAATACACGCACAAATTGTATTTATTCTGAAGCCTGCACAAGCTCCTTAGCCAGGGTTCAAAGTCCAAAGTGCCAGGAAAATCTGTGTAAAGAGAATCATTCATAAATCTGCTGCTGTCATCAAAAAGTAGTACAGAGGTCTTCTTGTGGATTTCCGCCAAAATAAAAGTCAACATTCATAAATGTTTGTATTGTAATTTTACTGTTGTTCTGCAAAATAAAAATTTTTAAATTGTTGTTTTGTAATCGATTTCTCTTTTTTTTTTTTTGAAAAGCAAGACAAAACTGTAAAAAGTTAATATTTGCCGTTTAATTTATACAATGGTAAAAAAAAAAAAAGGAAAATACATGTTCAGTAATCGGCCTTCGGCCTAGTGTGTAACTTTGTTCGGCTTTGGCCAAGAATTTTAATTTCAGTGCATCCATAGTAATGATAGTACTACTACTACTAATAGTAAAGAAAAATTATTTAATAGAATTTATTTAGCAGAAAATATAAATACACAACACAGTATTTCTACAAATATAAATAAATAAAATAATAAAGTATGTTTTATAAAATCAGTTAATTAAAGATGTTTCTGATTATTCAGATTTAATGAAAACATTAAAATGAAATTAATGGATAACACAGAATTCAGTAAAAACAATACTGAATTTGTGAAAAAAATAAAATGCATTCCATAAAGCATTAAAAAAAAAAATCTTAAATTATTAATACATTGCTGTTAAATTATGTTAGTTTCATGATTTCAATTAATTAGACATGCTTTCTAATGTTTTTTTTTTATTTAACCATTAAAATAAGGAAAATTAAAACGGAAAAATAAAAATGATTTCATAGGGCCCTATAAACAATGTGTTTATAATTACTATTAATTTATATCACTATTTTGTACAGCTGAAATTATCTGGAAGCAAATGCACTGTAAGATTCACACATTCAAGTTACAAACAATGCTAAATAAAAATGTAAAAAACACTATTTTTTGATACATTCTTTACATTTAAATTTTTTTACATTTAAAAAATTATAAATATTTCTTGATTTATCGTTTTTTTTTTTTTTAAATGACAAGATTAAAACTATTGTGCTGTTTTTTAAAGTTGTCTGTTAATAAAATTATCATTATTTATTAATATTATTATTATAGTAAAATATATTACAACAGTAACATTTTAATTGGGTTTATTGGAAACTATAAATAAATATTACAATTGGCTTCATTTAACAATAATAACCACAAGAAAAATAACCATTATTATCAGTTATCCTGAAATGATTATTTTTGGCTAAAATGTGCAGCTCTTCAAACAAGCACAGCAAACCTGGAGCTTTATAATTCTACAATCAGAATCACCATATCTGCCAAGAACACCCTAGAAACCATCTAACACCCTATTAACTATTAAAACAGCACCATCCTTGACTAGTTATCATCTACAACAGCTTAACATCGTGCTGTTGAGCTTTTGCCATTTGTGACTCTAGTTACATAAACTTAACATCAGCTCTTTGGTTCTTCTGCTCTCATTTACTTACAAAGGCAACAACAGATGTCACATTTAAAAACACCTCCCTGTGATCAACAACTAGCACAATATCAAAATACATCAATGGATTTATCTCAAAACCAGGGTTTTAAAGAAAGTGGACCTAAAAAGATGTCGTTTTTTCGAGCATGCAGTATCTCATAAAAGACATTTTTATGCTTCTGTCATGTGATTCAATAACTGAAAGAATGCTGAAGGACAAGTTGTCATGCATGGTGGTGGTACTGTGAAATGTTGTAGTACATCTAGACTTACTTCTATTTCTCCAAGGACTTTTCTCCAAAAGAATGAAAAGCTTCATAAAAGTGAAACCTGTCTGTCTGACCACGTCAGTTTGTCATCAACTCTGCCCCCAAGATGGGAGGTTACTATAGCAACTGCCTGGGTTAATAACCCCTACACAATAGTGTGTCCAAGCCTGACATTTTAACAAACAATATATATAATTTCCATCCATGAAAAACAGGAATGGTGTGCCATAATGGCATAACAAATGCAGGCTCTTGAGAACTGCAATGGCTGATATCAAAGCAATTGCTGTCAAATCTTGCAAATATTCATACTTGCGTCAGTACTGTGAATATATTAAGTGAATAAGGGCATGAAAAACATCTTGTTTGCAAGTCCAGTTGGAGAATTCTGCTCAAGTCTCTGGTTTCTCAGATATTTCTCATTTGTCTCCTCTAGATCTCAGCAGTGAGCAAAGCCTGGCTTCAAAATTAATGCAAATATTTATCATTAAATTCCTCTAAGATCTAAAAAAATATATTTTTGTTATCCAATCCAAGTTTAGTTTTTTATATATATATATTCTTACTGTGTCAAAAATGTCCCAAGTGTCTCTTTTTATTTTTTTAAGGAAAAACAGCCAATAGCCACTAATTTTTTTCAATTAATTTTGGAATTATATTACTTAATTTATTTGTTTTTATTAACTTTTTAATCTATTTATTTTTTAATTATATTTATTTTTTAAATATATTATTTTTTTTTTTTATAAATAAAGCACGTTGGTGTTTCATTAATTTTTAAATGCAATTTAATTAACTTTATTTATCAGATTTTTTATTGTATTTATTTATTTATTTATTTGTTTACAAAAAGAACACGTTGATGTCCCATTAATATTTAAATGCAATTTATTTATTTATTTGTATTTAATTTCACAAATGAAGCTTGCGCTGGTGTCCCATTAATTTTTGAATACAATTTATATTTTTATTTATTAATTTGATTTCATTTATATATTTATTTACAAATAAAGCACATGTTGGTGTCCCATTCATTTTTGAATACAATTTATTAATTATTTAAAAAAAATTTTTTTTTTTTTTTTTTTAAATAAAGCACACGTTATTGTCCCATTCATTTTTTTTATGCAATTTATTCATTCAATTATTAGATTTCTTTTTTACACAGATAAAACTCACGCTGGTGTCTCAATAATTTTTAAATGCAATTTACTTACTTTTTAAAATGTATTTATTAGAGTTTATTTTATTTATTTATTTTTTTTTACAAATAAAGAACAAGTTGGTGTCCCACTAATATTTGAATGCAATTTATTTATTTATTTATTTGATTTATTTTAACACAAATAAAGCTCTAGCTGGTGTCCCATTAATTTTAAAATGCATTTACTTTTTATTTATTTTTAGATTTTGATAGATTTAATGTTTTGAATATTTCAGATATCCATATCATATTGTTTTATATTAAATTAAATCAAATTACAATTGAAAAATTTAAATGTAATGTTTTTAATAATTTTGCAACTAAAAACACAAATCAAGATTTTAACATTTTTACAAATCCCATATAAAATGAACAGAAAATAAACACTATAAAAATAAATAACATTTAATATGACCTTCTGAGGTCGGTAAACAACATTTTCTGAAGGTCTAGCAGAATCATTCCAAATCATTTGTTAAAAAACAACAACATTACTTCATTTTCAGGTGTTTCATGCCCTATTTTGTACCCTGTTTGTGTAAAGTACCAACAGGTCTCCAGAGCTTTGAAGGAATAACCTCTGAGCAATAAAATCTCCCTTTGGGAAAGACTTATCTGGAGCAAGCCAAAAAAGGAAGATGTTTAACTTTATTTATTATTGAAGGGGAGTTAATATCTCTATCTCAGAGAAACATTGCCTTTCGTTCAGATGTCCCTTAACTTTTACCCCTGGGGAGCGGATGGGGATGGGTTTTATAGTTTACCGTGACTGCAGGCAGCATTTTAACCCAGCATTTGAGAGCAAACAAGCAAAGCTGAAGGCTGGCCTCAGGAGATTTCAAGGGTAAAGCGTCTATTTAGACTTACCCCAGAGGATCGTGGGTCAGACGCAGGTGCACGGTGTATTTCACCTTTTAATGGAGACATAAATAGCTATAGAGCTATTGCAATGCAAACTGTAATTAAAAAAACACTCCAATAGAGGTTTAGGATGACACTTTCATCAAGTACACAGACCTGACTCTCTCTGAACGTTTGTGTGTGAAGTGAACCGGCATTTTCAGAGATTTAATCAAATCTTTTCATCTTATCTAGCTGCTGAATGACCCCTGTATATTCGGTCTTTTCATTTTTAAATTACACTGTAGCCAGCGAGAAAAGAGGAATGAGAAAAGGAATGTGTCAGTTAAGCTAAATCTCTTTAAAGGACATTTATAAAATCGAGATATTGCATAACGCTCTTGTCGGCGCTGAAATACACGGTGCATTCATTGCAGTATGTTTTATAATGTCTAATCTGAGGTATACTTCCATTGTACAGCAGTAACAAGGCTGTATCAATTGAAATCGATTGTGATATCAGGGCTTACGGCCTTGGCTAAATTGTAAGTGTCAGTAGGAATCAAAATTCTATTATTTTCCAAACAATCAGATAAAGCTGTATAAAAATTCCAATGCCTGGCCTCTGAAAGCGCTTGTTTGCTGTACCTGATTGAACCCGCTCTCTGCAGCCTCGTTCCTGTCCTGTGGGACACGCTCAATTTTCCACAGGCTTATCTTGCCAGGGTGGCCAATTTAGGGCCCTTTTGCCGCTTGGCTTTTTGAGATACGGTCCCATATTACAAACACAGGTGGGGACAGTTGCATTTGTTGGGACCGTTTTAGCTTCTGGGGATACAGTGAAGAGTCTACATTAAAATTGATGGCTTTGTAGTTGATGCTCCAGAGTAAGGAATATGTTTAATTAAATTTTAATTGTCGTGTGTGAACACAAAATCACCAATGACTCTTTTCCACACTGTAAAAAATAGAATAGAAACAATTTCTATTACATAAATAGAAAAAAAAGGCATGCACATTGAATTAAACATTTTTTAGTTTGTTTAAAAAATAAACTAGTAAATTATTGTAAAACACTCTGTAATAATGTTTGAACTACACTCTTGAAAATAAAGGTACTTTAAAAGGTTCTTCAAGCGATGCCATAGAAGAACCGTTTTTGGTTCCACAAAGAACCATTCAGTCAAAGGTTTTTTAAAGAACCATCTCTTTCTTACCTTTTTATAATCTGAAGAACCTTTTTTTGCCACAAAGAACCTTTTGTGAAACAGAAAGCTTCTTCAGATGTTAAAGGTTCTTTATGGAACCATTTAGACAAAAAAGGTTCTTCTACGGCATCATGAAGCACCTTTATTTTTAAGAGTGTAGAGTTGTAAAATGATTAGTCAATTAGTGATTAATCAATTTTAAAATGAAAGTTTATGTTTGTATACTATATATGTGTACTGTTTATTTGTATCATGTATAAATAAATATACGCACATACATGTATATAAAATATGTTAGAATTAGATGAAGTATTTATATTTATATATACTATAAATAATATAAAAGTTTTTACATACAAATACAAACAAGGGTCAAAGACGTTAAGATGTCCACAT
This sequence comes from Garra rufa, assembly GCF_049309525.1. Lineage (NCBI taxonomy): Eukaryota > Metazoa > Chordata > Actinopteri > Cypriniformes > Cyprinidae > Garra > Garra rufa. The sequence goes on from NC_133372.1 coordinate 39,988,655, forward strand.
CAATAGAAATTTACAAAAGTGATTTTATGTCCATAGAAAGCACATGAAATGTAAGTAAAGTGTCTGCTTTTAAGATTTCAAATACGTTTTTGGAGAATATAATGTCAAAAATTGGTTGAAATAACATTGTCATTCAGTTTAACAATATTTATGTAAAAATCCAAACAACATTTTTATTCTGACTTGTACTTTTTTAAAATATATAAAAGAATAATATTACATTTTATTGTGTTTTAAATGAGTAAAAATGTCTTACTGACAAATGGGCAAAACCTAGGATAGTGGCGAATTTTAAAAATGTAGAAATACAAATAATTAGTATTTGGTGTGAAAGTAATTTGCCTTTTATTATGTCATAAACTGATTTTTGTTGTAAATATGCCTGACGAGATTGTTACACTAAATGACATTTTAGTGGGTGTCTTCTGTAAATTAGGGAAAAATGTATGATATTTTTTTTTTGCTCAGAAAAACAAAAACAATTTAAGGTAGTATTACACTTATGGTTTTTATGCTTAAAAACCTACAGTCTATGTTAAAAACGTTTTCATCTTTGACTCTTCTTTTAAAATATATACATATATGTGTGTGTATTTGTATACACATAATAAATATACACAGCACACACACATATAGTTTGCAAACATAAACTTTTATTTTGAATTGATGAATCGCGACTTATCATTTTGAAGCTTTAGTTTCAATTTAAAAAAACAAAAACTTTTTACAGTGCACATGAAAGTGAATGGGGACTAGGTCTTTGTTTTAATTTTCATCTTGGTTACCCTATCGCTTTAATATTAACTATTGAAAAATAAACAAGTCCTTGATGGCTTCTTTATTCAGTGAATACTGATTTAAGATTGCAGTTGGCATATCTTTCTCACATATCTTTTCTTACCAATTAAAAAATGAGCTATGAGATGTGTGATACTCCTGAGTCCTGCTGTTGCGCATGGTTTGAATAAATCTTAGTTTTGTACTGCTGTATTAATAAACATGATCCACAAAAGCCACACTTACATTTACATACTTGTATAACAAATGCATATTCTGGATAATAACACTTATTAGTATGGTATGACCAGAATAAGATGCTAAAGCTGATGTATAATAGACATCACTTATGAATGTTGTTGTATTCCATCAATTTATCTCTTACCTTTATTGACTGTTTAGGGCTCACTGGAGCTGGACAGCTGTCTGTGCACACTTGATGCACACTGCCATCTACAGGAATTAACGCGCAATTACAAACTTTTTCGACGCAAAAAACACAATATTATTACCAATGTTTCTAGAAAGTATACAAACAAAAGTAGCAAAAATACTTTAAAAAGGTACCACTTTTGTTTTGTGTTTTTATATATGTACAGTGGCATAATATTATTATATTCTTTGAAATAATTTGGAGACCCTTAATAAATAACATGGGCTTACAAAAAAGTGCCATGACATTTACAGTTTTTTATATATATATTCCTTATGTGATTGATTGGATTGCATTAAAATAAAATAAAAAATATATATAATATTAACTAAATTAAAAAATTAAATAAAAAAAATACAAAAATTGTATTAAACTTAAATTAAATGTAAATGTTGCTTTATGATTTTAGTTTAAATTTAAGTCAACTTTAAACTAAATCAGAGTTTTAAAAAAAAAAAACTTTAGTAATAAGACTGCAAAAATGCTAATAACATAAAAAAACAGCTCAAATAATATTCAGTTTAACCTCCTGAGATAAATGGCAGTGCTGTAATATTAATAAAATTATCCCTGGAATACCATGAAAATAATACTATAGTACACCTCCAGGCAAAAGTTTTTGAACAGAAAGTTTTGTATTGTTTCTTAAAGAAGTCTCCTCTGCTACCCAAGCCTGCATTTGTTTCAGCAAAAACATTTTGGTAAAATATTTTTAACATTTAAAATCAATGTTTTCTATTTGAATATTTATTAAAATGTTTTTTAAGCTGAATTTGAGCATGTTTCTTAAGAAATCATTTTAATATTCTGATTAGCTGCTCAAAAAAACTTATAATTTTATAATTTATTATTATTATTATTACTATTATGTTAAAAAAAGCTAAGTATAATTTTTCTAGGTGTGTTTAATGAATACAAAATTCAGAAGAACAGCATTTATCTGAAATAAAAATATTTTTCAACATTATAAATGTCTTTATCATCACTTTCGATCAATTTAAGGCATCCTTGCTAAATAAAAGTAATAATTTCTATAATTTATTTCCGAGCTTTAGATTGGCATAATGTTAGCAAAGTTTTTATTTCAGATAAATCCTGTTCTTTGCATCTTTCTATTTATCAAAGAATCCTGAAAAAAAATTACTCAACTGTTGTAAATATTGCTAATAATAATACTAATAAATATTTATTGAATAAATCAGCATATTAAAATGACCTCTGAAGGATCATGTGACACTAAAAACTGGAGTAATGATGATGAAAATGTTGCTTTGTTCACAGGAATAAATTACATTTTAACATATGTCCAAATGGAAAATAGTTATTTTAAATAGTAAAAATATTTAAGAAATTAATATCAAATAAATGCAGGCTTGGTGAGCAGAAGAGATTAAAAAAAAACAATAAAAATCTTACTGTTCAAAAACTTTTGACTGGTGGTGTACATGAATTTCAATAGCACATATCAAAACACCCTTATCATGATAACACCCTCACTTTACCATGGTAAAATGTAGTACACCGACCTTGCTAGCAAATATATTAAACGCAGCGTTGTCAACAAACGACAAAGGCCTCAAGTTCAAACCCAAGTAATTAATAATGAACTTAGCAAAAGTAGCCAAGTTTGTCACTGGATGTATATTTGGCGTGAGGCGCATTTTGTGTTAAGATTTGGTTAACGTTACCTTGAGCAAATATGTAGTATTTTCATCGTCCATCCAACATTTATGGCAGGTGTCGAATCTAGGTCGGGGTTTTTGTTTCTCCCATCACTGCGTTTGACACCTTTTTGTATACAGCTAAACACACCTCCAACCTTCAGATGGCGCTACATAAAACAAAATACACTCTCGCGTCAAAATAACGCTGTTAAAATAAAACACCGCTTCACTTGAGCCAAATAAAAACACGTTTCTCTAACCAAATTACATATATTCTTAGTTATTATAAAATATGATGTTTAATTGCGTAATCTGTAAGTTTTATAAGACCTTCTTGTGTAATTTTTCAGGGAAGGGAGGGGCTGTATGGCTTTCATCCGGTGGAAGCGTCTTTCTATCCGCAGAGTCAAGAACATGGCGGCGCTCCGTGTGGTCGTGTTCTCCGGCACCGGGAGAACCCTCCTGAACACATCCAAATCCATTCATCCTCCACGGGTATGGGCACATATTGTGTTTACTTTTTTTATCTGCTTTATTTTTGAATTCTGGAGTGTAATATATCTAAATATAAGCCTTTTCTCATTGGCAAATCCCGGCGTCTCTTACAGTGTATTACCTACAGCAAGGTCACAGCAGCTGTGGCTCTTATTACATTCGCATCATGATATTTGTGGTTTTATATTGGTGTCATAACACATTAGGTATTTAATAAGGAGTGTTATTTGTAATAAAACATTTATATTTGGTTTAAAAAGCACTTTGGAGTCTAATAATTGATGCGAGCTGCCATGTCTTGGGTTTATCCTGGGGGTGACATCACTGGTCTTTGACATCCAAGGCTTATAATACATTATTCTTTTTTTTGTAGTTTTAACAGAACATGTCAACCGTTTCTGTTTGTTTGGCATATGCTGTTTTTTATAGTTATGTATTAGCATAAGTCAAATGTTAAATTGAAAAGTGAACATGAATGTCATAATGTCAAGTACTTGTTTTAATTAAAGCAACTTTTGAGCTGGCATAAATTTCAAGTTTGCGTATAACCTGATGATCAATGACATCTAGCATGATTTTAGAATTTTACCAATGTTATTTTTTTCGTCTGTCTGTGTTTTCCACAAAGAAACTAGCTTGCTATGATTAGTGACCTAGATAACATGCACATTTCTCAATAATTTTATATATTGATGGCTCTTGTGTTAAAATGTGAAGACTCCTAAAACTTAATTTACAGGTTTTGATTTTAAATGTGGTCCCAAACCTTTGGACTCAACTGTGTTTGTAATTAAAGTGAATGGAGATTAATGTATTTGTAAGGTGTTTAAATGGGCATTTAAGGTCAAACTTCATTTAAGGTCCTTCATTGGTGCAAAATTTATCATTTAAGTAATGGGTCAAAGGCATTGTCCACAGCAAAAGAAATTTACAAAAGTGATTGTATGTCCATAGAAAGCACATTAAATGTAAGTAAAGTGTCTACTTTTAAGGTTTTGGAGAATAAAATGTCAATTTAGTTGAAATAATGTTACATTGTCGTTTAGTGTAACACAATATTTATGTAAAAATTCTAAAAACATGCTTATTCTGACTTACTGACGTACATATTAAAATATATAAACGAATAAGGGAGCATAGTACATTTTATTGTGTTTTAAATCAATAAAATGTTTTGTCAGTAAAAAATCTTAATGGCAAATGGGCACATTTTAAAAATGTAGAATAGCAACTAATTAGTATTTGGGGTGAAAGTAATTCATCTTTTAATATGTCATAAATTTTGTTTTGTTGTAAAGATGCATGACAAGATTGTTACCCTGAATGACACTTTAGTAGGTGTCCTCTGTAAATTAGGGAAAAATTTATGATATTTATTTTTTTTGCTCAAAAAACAAAAATGCAGTTGAATTAAACAACTTTTTTATACATTTTTTTTTTGGAAAAACAACTTAATTAACAGTTTAAAGCAGTATTATTGCAATGTAATAATTTGTCACTTCCTTCACATAATTCATTTGTGACTTATGTCTGTGCATGTTGGGGTGATGCTCATCATGTTTGTGCAATAATCAGCTGCATTTATGCAGAGTTATCCATCAGTTTACTAACTGAAAAATAATCCTAGATAACTTCTGTTTTGTTTTGTAGGCCAACATGTCGTTCGCTAGCCTGCCGAAGGGAAGGAAGTTAGCCCTGACCACGATTGGAGTGCTGACAACAGGAGGAGCAGGTCTGGCTCTAATGCTGCAGCAGTCAGTCAAGGCCTCTGATTTGGAGCTGCACCCACCGTCATACCCCTGGAGCCACAACGGCTTGCTGTCCTCCCTCGACCATTCTAGGTACCACAGCCCACATCAGAGTACCTTCTTACTAGGACAGGGATAGGCAACATCAGTCCTGCAGAGTTTAGCTCCCTGAAAAAAATAAATAAATAAACTCACCTGCCTGTAGCTTTAGTAATTCTGAAGACCTTGATTAGCTTGTTCAGGTGTGTCTGATTAGGGCTGGAGCTAACCACTGCAGGAAATCAGCACTCCAGGACTGACATTGCCCATCCCTGTACTAGGACGTACAAGATAGTCTGAGCGTCTAGTGATGTTATAGTAACAGTACCATAAAGGGGATGCATGGCGGTTTTGCATTATGACAAACAGCACCAAAATTGCAAAAAAATGTACCTCTTAGATCAGTTTGCACCAGTGTTGTATTCGTCGACGATGACGAAATCATTTCGTTGACGCCACTTTTTTCCATGACGATAACGAGACGTTGACGAGATAAAAATGGCTCGTTGATGACTAAAACATGACGAGACGTGTGTGAGTTTTCGTTAACGAGACGAGAATAGACGAAAATGTTAGTGGGTGGTCCGTCAGACGTTTAAAATGCATGACATTTCTGCTTATTGTGCATGCCAATTAAAACCAAAAAATATCTGCCGCTATGGCAAGCCGTTTTAGCATTAAAAACTCTTTGCCATACTAGTATGGTAAGCCTTTTTAGCATTCCATCCTTGTTTGTCTTTTATGTTTTAAAACATTCCTTCATTATTGTAATTATTGGTGAAAATAGCCGATCCGGAAGCTCACATTGTGTTGAACTATAGATCTGCTATTTTCAGAACTTATAAGTGACACTACCCAACAGAAAAATACTTACTGACCTTGACTAAAACTAGACTAAAACCTTTTTGACTTTTCGTCGACTAAAATTGGACTAAAACTATCACATATAGAAGTGACTAAAATGTGACTAAAACTAATAACCATTTTAGTCCAAAAGACTAAGACTAAATCTAAGATGGTTGTCAAAAACAACCATCTTAGATTTATGTGGTTTGCACATCTAAAACATAAAGTTTCACTTTGGACTCACACCTCTGGGTACTAAAGTTGTGCTTAATGAAACAGCAAAATTTAAACTGAGACAGAAGAAAATATTTGAACTTTTTTTTTTAAAGCTTTTTTTCCAGAAGTCATTTTTCTATGGCCTTAACTGTCACCCCCCATTTTTTATAATAGGCATGAAAGTGCACTATCCAAACTTCAATTGTTGTAATTCATGAACACTTTGGAATACAGATCTAAGGTTGGTCTCTTTTTAAAGTAGACAATGAGCAGATTATTGCAGAAGTGGAATGTTTCCAAAAAAATAAAGTCTCAACAAATTATAGAAGTTTAAATTCACTGTAAATAAAATGCACTGTACAATTTTTATTATATTTTATATAAAATACATATTTTACGTAACAGGTTTTATCCTAAATTTGATATCAAATTGAAGCCACACATCTAAATAAGTTATGTTTCAAATTTGAAGTTGATATGAAAAAAATGAAGGTTCCTGTGAAAGTTTGTTTAGAGTGTTATACCACAAACAGCAACCGGGTGCCATCCAAATGCCATATATATATTTTTTTATGCATCTTTCTGTCACAAAAGTCTCATTTTTATTTATTTTTTTTAAGTTTTCATTCTATCACAAAATAACCAGCAAATATGCAATCCCGAGACTCAGACCTTTCCATTGATGTTTTTTTGTCAAGATTGTAAAAAGTTGTGATTCTAAAATCCTGTAATGCATTTTGTAATATGAGGAGACAGCCAAACGATTTTGAAGTACCATTTCCATGGTAAGGCAATGCCCGATTCAAAATGGTTTTCACAGGATGATTCTTGAGCTTCTAAGCTTTCAAATGATAGATAATTTATGATGGTTACTATAACATTTGATAGAAAAAGGACAATGGAAAAAGAGCGCCAAGCGTCCCACAGGTGGGACGGTGACAGTTAAGGATAGCAGACATTCTAATACCTTATAAAGCTTACTGTATCATATTTGATGCACAAATGATTAACATATCAAAACTTTGCTGTGAAACCTGCATGCCATCTGTTGTCTGATTGATAGGTCATACTTTTTTAATAAGTAAAAGGTTTTTTAGTATAATTGTAAAGATGTCTATTGTCAGGTCATGTTACTTGTGATTTTTTTAATAAAGTAAATGTACAAATACTTTTTATAATGGTAGTAATATTTATAAGAGACTATTTACTAGACTGAAGAAACTTATATTTGTGTATTTATTCATTATATTTTTAGACAAATCATTTTAAAATGACCAATATTGAATATGATGCATTAAGGTTTTGCTTGATACTTTGAGAAATTTGATTTGATTGTGTTGTGACAATCATTATTTAATTATATTGCATTATACATTTAGTACAAAAATGTATGTACATTTAGTCAAAAGTTCAGTAAAATGTTTAATGTAAAAAAATCTTACAATAGCTTTGTTTTTCAGTATTCGTCGTGGGTATCAGGTATATAAGCAAGTGTGCTCGGCCTGTCACAGCATGGAGTATTTGGCCTTCCGTAACTTGGTGGGAGTGTCGCACACAGAGGCAGAGGTCAAGACCCTGGCTGAAGAGGTCAGTTTTCTTATGATGTTAACCTGTTTGTTAGGGCACAGCAATACAAAAAAACACCACTTTTGCAACACCCTGGCAATTGTGGTGGCAGATTTCACACAGACAAGCACCACTAACTTTTTCACACAAAATTAAAACACTGAGTGAGAGGGTTGGTTTGGTGAGAGATATTCAACTTTATATTGTTGACACATCTATAAGGATGCAAGCATGCTGTGCGCTTTGTCTGTAATGTTAATATGCTGTTATGCAGATTGAAGTTGTGGATGGTCCTGATGAAACTGGGGAGATGTTCACTCGACCAGGAAAACTCTCTGATTACTTCCCCAAACCATATGCAAACCCTGAGGCCGCCCGAGCTGCTAACAACGGTGCTCTGCCCCCTGACCTTAGCTATATTGTCAGTGCCAGGTAACATTACTTTTGACATTATTTTACACTTAAAAAATTGCCACACAAGCATCACTAAAGCTCTGGGATTGAAAACTGTTCTACTACGGGCAATTTATAAGCAAAAATTCATTTTTTTATGATTAAGATTAAACTCAATATTTTCATTGTCACACTTCTGTTTTTCAACAGACATGATCTTATAGTTATAAACTTTTTCTCTCTCTCGCTTAGGCATGGAGGGGAAGATTACATCTTTTCTCTCCTGACGGGTTACTGTGATCCTCCAGCTGGTGTGTCTTTGAGGGAGGGTCTGTATTACAACCCTTATTTCCCTGGCCAGGCCATTGGTATGGCACCACCCATCTACAATGAGGTGCTTGAGTTTGATGATGGTGAGTTTGTTTTGTTTTCCATTATCATTACCCATTTTCAGACAAGAATATGTATTTCTCAGGGCTCTAGACTCATTCCATCCTCTGGTTGCTCTTTTGCGACTAACTGTTGATCACAGGAGCACATAATTTGGTCGCAATTATTTTTTATTTGCTACAACATTAATCAATGCATACTGATGAAATTTTATCATAGTTTATAGTTACATGCAGGACCTAAAACTAACTTTTTGCCACACCTGCCAGTGGCCAGTGATGTAATAATTTACCAGCCATTTTTTTTTTTTTAACCTGGTCATGATTTTTTTTTTTTCAGTTATTAATCATGATTAACCACATATTTATATTGTCATAATTTCACATTGAACCTCAAATAATGAGGTAACAAAATAAATACAGTATATTTTAAATTTATTTAAAGGCATCTTTACTAAGTAGTATTAATACCAATACAGCTCCTGGTGTCTCTATTAAATGCATGTTTCCTCAATTTACCTATTAATTATAGCCATTCAAAATTACAGTATACTTGAAAGCCATTATTTTTTTACATTTAATAGGCTCTGAAATATGTAACAACACTATCAATGACAGACTTAGCAGGTTTCGCTTTAAAAGCAGCACGGCCTCTTTAAAAGCTGATGCACATGACGTAGATCTGACACATAACCAACTTTCTTCTGACTCTTTACGGTCATTTAAGAGTTTATAACTAATTTAAGACTATGTTTATGAGGCACTTCGCCAAAACTGCACATTTTGACATTATTGTGTGTGTTTTCATCCATGAAGCGTTACTGTTGCACTGTCTTGTGGTGTAACCCTAGGAATGTATCGTCACTATCCGGGTTATGAAGGATAAAGAAGGGAAAAGTTAATCTTCAGAAATGAAGCAGCAGTATCTTCTCAAGTATAAGTTATTAGAACTGTCTATAGACAAGCTGGCCATCACATTATCTCTGACCTTATCAGCCCATTTGTATCCTATTATTTGATTCGCTCTTGTCGCTTATGACAGAACAGCTAATCACAATGATCTTGTCTTCAGAAAATATTTTATTAGCGTACATCAGAAACAGCAAATCTCTTTAAAAACTGGCTCATTTGGCGCTTGACAAGTGCTAATTTTAGGCCCTGATTACATCATAACAAAAGTGGTTAACATTCAACCTGTTCTTTTTCATCAGTATTATTTGTGATTTTAATTTTGTGAACAGGAGTTCCTCTTTTGTTATGTTATAAGCCGGGCTTCGGATGCTTTTTCTTTTTCATTTCGAATTTGCAATCTCGTCACATTTTACAGTGAAAGATAATTGTCTGTTTTGCTTGCATTTATACACCTTTCACTTTTTAAGACTAAAACATATGCTTATATATATCTAAATCTATATCCAAAGCATAATGTGAATTAAACAGCAGAAATAACAAGCTTTTCAAAATAAGAACAAAGAAAAGTAAAACTAAACTGGCTGTCGATGACAGTGCTTGCATGCCTTTTTTCCCCCACAAGAATACCAGCATGTTCACCTTCTCTTTTACTTTACTTTAGCTTGAAAACCAAATCCTCCATCCATCATCATTTCCTCGATATTCGCGTCATTTTTGCTAGGCGCTGAGTGCTGTTTTTTAACTCGCACATTCTCAAAAAATTGTTGCAAGTGCGACCATTTCGGTCACAGTCTAGAGCCCTTTTTCTACTAAGTCAGTCAGTAGATCAATCTTACTAAGTTTGTCATTAAACCCATTTCAATTAATTTCTTTCTTTTTTGCCTGTTTAAATGTTGTGCATTCATTTTAAATGCATTTAGTTCATTTTAGTGGAATAGAAGGAATACAATAAGATTTGTCAGCCCGCTAGTGGCATTCTCATTAATGGTGCTTTTTACTCATGAGTTATATTTCATACTTTCTGAGCTTTGATTATAATTAAATTTTTCCATATAAAGACTGCAAATGACTTTCGTTTTTTTTTTTATCATCCCATCTGATTTGATTTACATATAAATTAGCCATTTAGAAAGTGAAATGGCTAAATATAAATGAAGCTTCCACTAGATTAAATGCATTTATGAGGTATTACAGCTAATGGACATGAAGTAGCATATTAAGCATTACATGTCGTAGGACAGAGTTTCGTAATAACTCACTTCTCCTCCATAGGAACCCCTGCCACCATGAGCCAGGTGGCTAAAGATGTCTGTACTTTCCTGAAGTGGGCGGCCGAGCCAGAACATGACCAACGTAAACGTATGGGACTGAAGGTTTGTGTTTTTCTTTCCGTGCAATACCAGATGAGCAAAACATACGTGCTAAATCTCTGGGATGTTGCTACATCTCTACATTTGTCCTCATTAAAGCACCATCACGAAAAAATAGTGCTTACTGTGTTTTCTTTGATTCTCTCTGCAGTTGTTGATGGGCGCTTCCATACTTCTTCCCTTGGTCTACTATTTGAAGAGACACAGGTGGTCTGTGATGAAGAGCAGAAAGATCGCCTACAGACCTCCCAAATAAAGCCAAACTGCTGCCTTCACCAGGCCTTGACACAACATAAAATCCTGATTCACGATTGTCCGATCTTTTTCAGAATGCACAATGCTTCAAGATAAGGTTGCTATCATCAATAACCGCTGGACATCCTTTCAGATAGGTGTCCTTGCTCCTAAATGACTTGGGGGGTGTGGGATCTGAGACAAGCTTTGTGATGTTTTACTGTAAAATAAATATTATCTCCATGAATTATTTGTGGTTGTTTGTAAGGCCTGTGTTCAGAGGCGAAAATCAAAAATACATTTGCAACCTTCTTGTGCTTTGTGAGATCTGTCCTTGCAGTAGGTTCTCTACACATTGTTGTGTAAATATTTAATAAAAGCGGTATACCCTAATGACCTCTTCTAACAAATCTGGTGGTTTTGTAATCTGATTCTTTCGATTTGATCATTGGGATTGATTTTAGTAAGGGATTTTATCCAAAGCAACCTAAAAATGATACTAAAGCCATTCATCAAAAATGACAGTATAATCAGATGTACTGCAGTGGTTAGCATGCCAGCTTTGGACATTTGTGACCCTAAACCACAAATGTTTTAAGTAGCACGGGTATATTTGTAGCAATAGCCAAAAATACATTGTATGGGTCAAAATTATTTTAGATAATTTATCAAATTATCTTTTATGCCAAAAACCATTAGGATATTAAGTAAAGATTATGTTCCATGAAGATATTTATAAATTTCCTACTGTAAATATAGCAACACGTAATATGCATTGCTAAGAACTTCATTTGGACGACTAAGGCAATTTCTCAATATTTTGATTTACTTTGACCCTCAAATTCTAGATATTCAAATAGTTGTATTTTTGCAAAATATTATCCTATCCTAACAAACCATAAATTAATGAAAAGCTTATTTATTCAACATTCAGATGATGTTGACCCTATTGTTTTGTTCAAAGCCGTTTCTGTCATTTCTTAAAGGTTTTAAGTCACCACAGACCAGAATACTACTATATCAATGCCATTTCTTCATAATTATGTAAAAATGTCTTGCTCTAGTTTTTTAGATAAACATGCACAGGCATCACCTTGATCTTCATAGCTGCAGCATTGTTTTAGTATTTTTTAAGAGGGCACTGGGTAAATATTTAGTAAGACATTGCAAGTTAATTGTAAATATCTGAACCTTAAAGCAACATGAGTGTAAAAAGTATACTTGAATTTGACAATATAATATGGCAGAAACTGAAAGAAAAATATTTACAACTTATTAAAACTTAATGTATCCACATGGTTTCACTGTAATGATTAAACAAAAAAACTGAATTAAGAAGGCAATAGAATAAGTATATAATATAGTTGTATATAAAAGAAAGAACTAAATGAAGAAAAACATTATTTCAATATAGAAAATATCAGTGTAATTTAATTAAAATGTCATATTTGTTTGTTGAGTAGCTATTCTTTACATTCATTTCTGTAAAAAGAGGTGAGATTTAGATTTGACATTTAGCATACATTGGATTTGTTGAAGGTTACCATGTGGAAAATAAAAGTTCCTAAGAAATCCTAATTAATGATCTTTTTTATCATTAGTAAATATTCATGTATCTTCAAGGTTAAGTCTACATTTGTAACTTGGGGCAAATTAATAACCTTACAACAAAATCAGATTACACTAACAAAATAAATCAATTAAGCACCACAAAATGTGCATTTATTATCAATACAGTATCTATATATTTAATTAAAGCCATGTTACCTAATTATATGTGACCCTGGACCACAAAACCAGTCTTAAGTCGCTGGGGTATATTTGTAGCAATAGCCAAAAATACATTGAATGGGTCAAAATTATTTCTTTTATGCCAAAAATCATTAGGGAATTAAGTAAAGGTCATGATCCATGAAGATTTTTTGTTAAATTCCTACTACAAATATATCAAAATGTAATTTTTGATTAGTAATATGCATTGTTAAGAACTTAATTTGGACAACTTTAAAGGTGATTTTCTCAGTATTTAGATTTTTTTGCACCCTCAGATTCCAGATTTTCAAATAGATATATCTCGGCCAAATATTGTCCTATCCCAACAAACCATACATCATTAGAAAGCTTATTTATTAAGCTTTCATATTATGTATACACCTAAAATAAATAAAAATAAAATAAAATATGTATACACTGTAAAATGTAACCTTATGACTGGTTTTGTGGACCATAAAACCAGTCTTAAGTAGCATAGATATATTTGTAGCAATAGGCAAAAATACATTGTATCAAACTGAGTCAAACTTAGCCTCAATTTTTCTTTTATGGCCAAAAAAATAAGGATATTAAGTAAAAACCATGTTCCATCAAGATATTTAGTAAATTGATCAAATACTACCGTAAATATATCATGCATTGCTAAGAACTTCATTTGGGCAAACTTAAAGCAATTTATAGCAATTTTCTTGATATTTAGATTTTTGCACCCTTGTTTTCCAGATTTTCAAACAGTTGTATCTCGGCCAAATATTTTCCTATTCAAACCTATCCTAAAAGCTTATTTATTAAGCTTTCAGATAATGTATAAATCTCAATTTAAAAACAAAATGACCATTATGAGGTCTTAGCACAAATCTAAAACGTATTTTTTTATCAGTATTTACATGGGTGAGTAAGTTAAGTGGCTAATATAAAATACTATATTAAAACCCATGCTTAAGTATAAAACACATTTGAATAGTATTGTTTTTATATAAAGAAATAAATAAAGTAGTTTTCACAGTGCAGATATCTCGATATTTCAGAAATCTGCCACTAGAGGGTCAACGCAGCAGAGACGCTCCAGCTACGCGGTGGAATCTGATTGGCTGAGAGAATTCCATCATTTCCTCGGTGTACCGGAAATGGGTCACTGGAAATCGAAGTGACGGCTAGCTTTACCGCCGCATGAGAGGGAGAATGGATGCGTTAAATAAACTTAAACAATTTGACGCTTATCCGAAAACTCTAGAGGACTTCAGGATCAAAACATGTGGAGGAGCCACGGGTGAGTAATACACGTCCACCGGGAGCTGCACAAGTGCTGAGCGCCATTCATACACACAGGCTCATGGGGAGAAAGCAGTGCTGAACAGGCTAATTAACATAAAGTCTTAAAATATGCACACATAATTACATATTGAAATGACACACAAATGAACATAGTTTGAATGGAAAGTGTCACTGGGGCGCATAAATTCAAAACTGTATTAGATAAGAGCCTTGGTTTAATCTGACTGTGATTTAAAAGCCATGTAGATCAGTTTTTAAAAAGTAGTTTCTAATTCACGTGTTCTTTGTTCACTTTAAAGTGACCATCATCAGTGGACTTATCATGCTGATTCTGTTCTTCTCTGAGCTGCAGTATTATCTAACTAAGGAGGTGAGTGAATGACTTTATGCGGCTTTGTGCATTATATGTAACTCATCTGTCAGTCTATAGACTCTTTAGCTATATTTTATTTTCTTGTGTGTGTGTTTTTAGAGCGCTTTATACAATTTCAATGGAATGTATTTGAGTTTTGGCTTTGATGTTATCTCTCAGGTCCATCCTGAACTATTTGTAGACACTTCCAGAGGAGACAAACTAAGAATCAACATTGATGTTATTTTTCCACATATGCCTTGTGCTTGTAAGTAAAGATTTTGTTTTGTACTTTGTTCTGAACATGGCTCATTTAAGAAGTTGTGTAGTGATTCTGAAAGTCCTAAACATATCTGTGTCTCATATCATCCCAAAAACTAGATGCAATCATGCGAAAGCAAACTGACACTTTGTTGCCTAATCAAAGATGGTGTTATGATGTCTACTCTTGCTGTTCTACTTCAGGTTTTTCCGTTATTTAAACATTTGTGATTTTGTTTTCTCAGATCTGAGCATTGATGCCATGGATGTAGCAGGGGAACAGCAGCTAGACGTGGAGCATAACTTGTTTAAACAGAGGCTTGACAAAGAGGGCCAGCCAGTCACGGCAGAGGCTGAAAAACACGGTCAGTATCGTCATAACTAGTGCTTGAACAAACTGTTCTTGTTATGTGATACACTACTGAAAAATGTATGGTATGTTGTTCCTAAAAGATGCCCATTGTTTTCATGTGAAATAACATTTATAAATAAAAGTGGGATGTGCACTTACAAACAAAATGTTGATATACAGATGACATATTTTTGAATCCATGCCTTGATTTGACTTCTTTCTTGCTGTTGTTTTCGGTGCAGATTTGGGGAGAGAGGAAGAAGGGGTGTTTGACGCCAGTAAGCTGGATCCTGACCGCTGCGAGAGCTGTTATGGAGCTGAGACTGATGATTTCAAGTGAGTTTCACCTTTTTCTGATAATGCACCGCCACCTCAAACAGAGCAGAAGTTGTTTCCTTATAGGGACATTGCTGGTAGAACAGGTTGTCTGCTGGCATGAAACCAGTTCTGAAAGCTGTAGTTAAGATCCGGTAAATCGACAGGCACTTACATAGTCCAAATAGCTCAAATTCATCACCAGCTGGCTAAATGAAAGCGGAGGAGATTAATCAGAAGTGTAAAAATCCTCCAGGGCCTCTGTATTTACACTTACTTTGTTAAAAGTAAGTGCCTTGTCAGTCAGCCAGTCAAATTAACAATCACATGTGCATTGTAAACTTTGTTTCCTGCAAAAAAACTTTTACTAGAAACTGGTTATTGTAGTATTACATAAATAGAGTTGAGGTCAAAAGTTTACTTACACCTTGCAGAATCTGCAAAATGTTAATTAATTTACCAAAATTAGAGGGATCATACAAATGCATGTTATTTTTTTTTTGTTTAGTACTGACCTGAATAATATATCCCACAAGAGAAAATGTTAGTTGAATTTATAAAAATGACCCCATTCACATGTTTACATACGCTTGATTCTTAATATTTAACTGTCTGCTGTTCTTCAGAAACAATCTTCTTCCAACAATGACTCTATGATTGTGAGATCCATCTTTTCACACTGAGGACAATTGAGGGATTCATATGCAACTATTACAGAAGGTTCAAACGCTCACTGATGCTCCAGAAGGAAAGACAAAGCGTTAAGAGCCAGGGGGTGAAAACTTGTTGAATTTGAAGATCAGGGTAAATTTAACTTATTTATTGGGTTGTATTTCCTTCTGGAGTATCAGTGAGCGTTTAAACCTTCTGTAATAGTTGCATATGCGCCCCTCAGTTGTCCTCAGTGTGAAAAGATGGATCTCAAAATCATACAGTCATTGTTAGAATGGGTTCAAATACACAATGTTGACAAAAAAAGAAACTGTGGGACCTGAAGAATTTTTCTGAGGAATAGTGGGCAGTTTATAACTGTTCAGGTCAAACAATGGACTCATGAACAACTATTACATCTGTGGATCATTCAGGTAACAACACAGTATTAGGAATCAAGTGTATGTAAACTTTTGAACAGGTAATTATTATAAATTCACCTATTATTTTCTCTTGTGGACTATATGTAAATGTCTTTTATGTGAAATATCTTATTCAAGTCAGTACAAAAAAACAACAACATGTATTTTCATTTATATTTCAAGTAACAAAAATGACTATTAATGGTTTTAGATGACAGTAACAACACTGCTTATGATCAGCGCCTGATGTTAACAGCAGATGTATATCAAGCCACAGAGTTTGTGGTTTAAGACGCTAACTGGCTGTTTTGTAGGTGCTGCAATACCTGCGATGACGTGCGGGAGGCATACCGGCGGCGTGGCTGGGCGTTTAAGACCCCTGACTCCATTGAACAGTGTAAGAGAGAGGGCTTTAGCCAGAAGATGCAGGAACAGAAGAATGAGGGATGTCAAGTCTATGGCTTTCTGGAGGTCAATAAGGTAACATGCAGTCCTGTGAATCAGAATTGATTAAGTTCATGGTATATATTCCAAAGAAAATCACAGCATTTCCTATATCTTTCTTCAGGTGGCAGGAAATTTCCATTTTGCTCCTGGAAAAAGCTTCCAGCAATCTCATGTACATGGTAAAGAATGAGGTTTAGTTGTTAAGTATGAATCGAAACCCAAGCCAAAGCTTTTAGGTCTGATACAAAGGCATGTTTATTAGTTCTAGTGGAATTTTAAGGACTGGACCTTTTATGTTCAGTCACAAATCTACACTGAAACAGCTTTTATGTTAAGCCTATGTGCCAGTATGCATCAGACCTGAAGGTTTGATTTGTCTGCATGTAGCCAGATGCTTCATGTAGTCTCTCATTTCTTAGTATGCAAACTAGAAGTGCATGGTGAGCCAATCAGTGCTGTACAAATGTCTTGTGATTTGCATTTAGGTAGATAAATACACAGTGCATGTCTCGCATGTTAGCTTTTTTCTGCCTGCTTTCTCAAAACTGTTCATCAGTCTATGCACCTTAGAATCTGTAGTTTAAATCCACTTAAAGTCTATTTGATGTTGACCATTTGCCTTGTTTCTGGGCTGATGAACAGTTGCTTTTCTTGTTGTTGTGTATGCAAGTGTGCCTTTAAAATCTAACGAATTCCTCTATGCTTTCATTACCTTGTGGTGCAAATCAAAGCTGTTTTTTAATGAAATAATTTTTGGGAAGTCTGGGTTTTTAACTTTGGGACAAAAAGGTTTCTATGCTTTCCCACCAAAGCTCACAATCTTTCTAAGTAACAAGGTACAGAACTAACACCAGTTATGCTTGGACATGCATAGGCTATTCTTCCAGTGGCTGCATATATGGTACTTATTAATACACTTTAACAGACCCTGGATTTAAGCACCAAACTTTATTTTAATAGCCCTACTTCAGAAAATAAAAAAAGAGATAATTTGGCAATTGCAATTTTGCTCTAGCATTGGAATTAGCTTTAAAGAGCCTGTGGTTGTTACAAATTCCTCTTGAAACATTTGTTTTCCAAAAACAAAACCCATTTAGTGACTATTTTCTCTTCTTTCTGCAGTGCATGCTGTGGAAAGTAAGTTGATCTTTTATATTTTAATAAATTACTTCAAGACAAGTTAGAATTTACCTTGTTACTACATCAGTAATTCAGCTTTTCTCTGCTCATAATATGAGATTTAGACTTTAACTAATAGTTTGTGATTGATATTGCAGTTAATTTGTCATGATTCTCATCAGCAAGTGCATCTGTGACCACTAAACATACTACGCTCTGCCTTTGTTTGAAATCTGTGCAAGCTAATTAAATAATTCCCTTAAATAAGATGCATTGACAAATTGCTCATCTTCGACAACGTTCAATCATGTTTAATTGATTTCTTTATTTTCAGTTCATGATCTGCAGAGCTTTGGACTAGACAATGTAAGTCGCTTCACTTCTTTTCAATAACATTGATATGCCATTGCCCATAATATTAAACCTAACAGAGTTCTTTTGGGATGACCACAGATCAACATGACGCATTTCATCAAACATCTTTCATTTGGCAAAGACTATCCTGGAATTGTCAATCCTTTAGATGGTACTAACATAGCAGCACCTCAAGGTAAGTGCATGTCATTTCTTAAAAGAAAAAATCATTATGGCTAACAGCATAGGTTTGTCCACAATTAAAGAACCCTTCTTTAACTTTTCCATTGTCAAAGGTCACTGCTACAGGTCAATCCCACAGTTGTCCTCAATGTCATAATCTAGCAACAGTCAACAATTACATCCTAGATTGAGTCCAAGATTTACAGAATTTTTTTTTTATCAGTTTTTATTGACACTTGTGTCCTTGAATGTGGGTATGATAACATAGGGATGAATCTAGAAATGGTTCAAAGTCCTGTAATTACAGAAGTGGCATTAGTGTGATCTCAGCAGCGGATACCCATCCCAATGGCCATGAAGGTTCCAAACGTGCCACCACTTTGCATCATGGTCTTTCCAACTCCCCCCATCAACTCTCGACCCCTCATGCCAATCCTGAATAAAACATAAGCATCTCTATTAAGCAAAAAGTACCAATTTTAGTTAATGTTACAAATATATATGATAAATAATCCTAAAAAAGGCAATGGTTGTTCATACCTGAGACAGGAGAATGTTCCAAACATGGCACCTGCAGCCATTCCCACAGCAAAACCCATCATGAAGCCCATCTTGACTCTGTCAAAGCAACTGGGCTGCGTCTGTCCGTATGATCCTACTGTCACCGGCATCTGGAAAGAGGACAATATTTTGTCTTTAATTACTTTAAATATGTAAAGAGAGAGAGTGTGTGTGTGTATATGTGTATATATATATATATATATATATATATATATATATATATAACTTTAATTTTTGGTCGTCATAGGTGGATTTCGAGCCAGCTGTCATATAATGACCTCTAAAATGCCCTAAAAATGCTACTTGTACCAATGCTGACTAGATAGGTGGCTTACTAGGTTTTTACTGATTAGCCACACACCTGCGTATTAGCTGAAGGTAATTACATAAGTAACTTAAGTGAAACTGGCTTATTTATGAGATTTAAATAAATAAATGTTACGGTTAAAGTTAAACTAAAACATAAAACAGTGAATTTATTACACGCGAGTCGCTAATTTCGTTAAATGTCATCAAGGTCTCTGGCCTTAAACAAACTAACGTTACGTCGAGCACTGTACTGTTCGCAACGATTAATTATCGGAAAATATTTCTGAAGAAACTGTGCTTACCTTGTCAAAATCGCTATGTGAGTGTCTGTATTAGTTCGTTTTCTGAGAAAATTGTCCAATGTTTGCTGTAGGACTGCTTCACACGGACGCCATTACTTGAGAGGAAGTGGATGGTGACGCGGAGAATGTTAGGTTGAGAAGCGCTGCAGCGTCATCTAGCGGTAGAGCCAATCACGTGTTTAGATTGGAGAGTCGCTTGCCCACTAACGGTGAATGTTAAAATTGCAGGGGTTTGTAATGAAACGCCAAATTAGTTTGATCTCCTAAGTATACTATAATAATTTATTCCCTATCATAATAAAGGTTAGAACATTGGAATTATAAACACATGTCACCAACTTGTCCAAAAAAATTTTTTATAAACTTTGTTATACTTACTGTTATCTACTATATCTTACTGTTCTTGTTGTTAGTGCAACAGGATTTTAAGAGAATACTTTAGAGATAAAAGTTGAAGATCCTGTATGTCACATTGACCTTTGCACTCTTTTGCTCTTTACAGCATCAATGATGTACCAGTATTTTGTGAAAATTGTGCCAACGATATACGTTAAAGGAGATGGAGAGGTAAGAGAGCTGAGCTATGGGAAAATAAGGGGGTTAAAAACAGAGCATGCTCACAAAAACTGGTAAAACTGGTTTCTTGGTAAATATGACAGTAAATACACTACCAGTCAAAAGTTTTGGAACTGTAAGATTTTAATTTTTTTTTTAAAGAAGTCTCTCAGGCTCACCAAGCCTACATTTATTTGATCCAAAGTAGAGCTAAAACAGTAAGATTCTGAAATATTTTTGCTATTTAAAATAACTGTTTTCTATTTAAATATATTTTCAAATGTAATTTATTCCTGTGATCAAAGCTGAATTTTTATTGTTATGCTGAAAATAGCAGAGTAGAATTTTTGTCAGGTTTCTTTGAATAGAAAGTTCAAAAGAACATTTATCTGAAATAAAAAAAAAATGTAACATTATAAATGTTTTTATCATCACTTTTTTTTTTGTCAATTTAAAGCATCCTTGCTATTTCTATCATTATTTCTTCCCCCCAAAAAATATATATTGACTCTTTTGAATGGTATAGTGTATAATTTTACCAAAACTTTTTATTTCAGATAAATGCTGATCATTGGATCTTTATATTCATCAAAGAATCTTGAAAAAATATATACTCAACTGTATTAAATATTGATAATAATATAGAATGAATGATTTCTAAAGGGTGATGCTGAAAATTCAGCTTTAAAATCACAGGAATAAGTTACATTTTAGAATATATTCAAATAGAAAACAGTTATTTTTAAATAGAATAATATTTCACTTTAAATCAAATAAATGCAGGCTTGGTGAGAAGAAGAGACTTTTTTTTAAAAACATTCAAATTTTTCCTGTTCAAAAACTTTTGACTGGTAGTGTAAATAAGGTTTTACAGTACTGACAATAACTAAAGTAGTAACAATGCTGTATATAGCTGCAAGTTATGATTGTTATGGTAATCTTTTATTTAAAAAATTTGATTTAAGAAGATGAGAATTTAAAAAAACTATTCAGAATGATTCAATTATTGTCTTGTTGATTTTTTTTTTTTTTTTTAGACGTGGGTGATAAAAGAAAATGCTTTTGTCTTTTACTTTAGATTGTTAAAACAAACCAGTTTTCAGTAACGAGACATGAGAAAGTAGCCAATGGGCTGATTGGAGATCAGGGTCTACCTGGTGTGTTTGTGCTTTATGAACTGTCTCCAATGATGGTCAAATTCACAGAGAAGCAGAGGTACGTCTGTTTTGTTAACTTATCATTTAATTGCGTAACATGCATTGAGTTCACTTTGATTTAAAAGAAGTTCTAAAGTAGTGTGTTTCATGCTGGAATGATTTTGATATTTTTAACACGTGTTTTCGCAGGTCTTTCACCCATTTCCTAACAGGAGTTTGTGCCATTATAGGAGGTGTTTTCACAGGTGAGATTCCAGTCTGTGTTTTGTACTTTCACAGCGGTTTTCACAGAAATGTACTGTGTGTGCAGAATGGAAGAATGTAGACTGTAAACCTACTTTTACTGCTTGTTTTTACTGTGGTGGTAGCATTTTGACATTTACATGCTGAGAACCATCCTGAACATCATGTACATGAGACATGTGTAAAATCCAGCCAAACCCTTTCCAATTCAGCAGCAAAAAGCATCTGTAACATTCAGAAAAGCACAGTCACAAGATTCCACACACTACACTAAATTTGTTTCTCATGATCTTAAAAACCTTTTGATCTATGGACTAAAGCTTAAAAGCAGAAGATTAGTTTTTAAAGACACTAAGGCCTGATTTCACAGACAGGACTTAGCCTAAACCAGGATTATGTCAAAGTTCAATTAGTACATTTAAGTAATTTTTATAAATGTGCCTTAGGAAAAAACATTACTGGTGTGCATCTGAAAACAAAACAAAGGCACTGATATATTTTAAGATCAGTCAGTGCAAGTTTCTTTCAGTTGAAACAGCCCAGACCTACATTTCAGTCTAGGACTAGGTTTAAGCCTTGTCCGTGAAACTGGGGGAAAGTATGTTAATGCATGAGTTAGACTAGATTATAAAGGAAAAGCAGCCAGCAAGTGTCCAGCATGTTGTTTAAGTAAAGCTTAGAGTGTGTCAACTTAAAAATTGTTATTGTTATCTATAATAGGGCTGCATGATTTGAGGGGGAAAATAGTTTTTGTTTTCCGCAGATTAAAATTGCAATTGTGTTGTTGTTGTTTTTTTCTTTAAGGATTTAGGTTGTCTGTGCTTGTTTGTAAGGTTATAAAATTAAGTATTATTATTATTATTATTATTATTAATTATAATAATAATAATATATTATTATTTAATAATAAATAAAACATAAACAATAAAATATTAAACAATAAGAAATCTTAACATTTTAATACTCCAGTGTGTGTATATATATATATATATATATATATATATATATATATATATATATATATATATATATAAAATGTAATATAATTATATGTATATAAAATAGAATAATACATTTTATTTTACAATATAAATGTAAAATTACCATACTAATATGAAAAAAAAATTCCTGATTAAAAATTGCAATTGTGATTTTTTTTTTTTTTTTTTTTTTTTATAATGCAAGGAATTTAAAATTTTAAGGATTTAGGTTTGCTGTGCTTGTTTGTTAGGCTGCAGAATTTGACAAAATATTTTGTTATAATATGACAATATAATAATAATAATTATATTATTATTTAATAGTAATTGTTATTGTTAATATTTTCTTTAATAATAACACAGATTATTATTGTTAAATGAAAATTAAACAATATTACTATTTAAATACTTCGTAAAAAGAAATAGAGCAAAAAAAAATAATTTATGTTACAATATAACTGTAAAATTACAATACTAAAATGAAAATAGAAATTGTTATTAGTAGTAGTAGTATTTAATAATCAATATTATTATTGTTTAAGAATAATACTTATTATTTGATTATTATTGTTATTTTGTTTAATAATATAATAATAATACTTATTGTTGTTGTTGTTGTTAAATAAAATATTAAACAAAAAGAAATATTACTGTTTTAATACTTAACTGTTAAACAATCAAGCAATATTAAAAATGAAAATAAAACTATAGTAATACAATTACTGTAAAACTGAAAAATAACTGTAAAAATTACAATACTAAAATGTCCCTAAGCTATAATATAATCTTTTTGTCACTAATTATTAGGGGTGGGCATAGATTAATTTTTTTAATCTAGATTAATCTAGATTAAATCTTGGAATTAATCTAGATTAATCTAGATTAAAATGGCTAATTTGAATTCTGCTGAAGGCATTCAGAATATGTGTGCTACCCAAATAATGACTAAAAGTAAGTCTTTGAGAATGGATCATAAAGCTCATAAAGCTGTTCTATGATAATTTGTTGATGAAAATAAATTATGTTCAATTAGATGTACTTGTGTTTACTAACTAACTAACAATGAAATTATTTTTTCTACCTATTAGATTGTGTGTGTTTTTAACGTCAACATCTACCCAACCCATTACATGTTACACCGTACTTTTATTTTGACAGGTTGCCATGAAGTTTCTGTGTCATACAGTATGATATGATGCTAGTTTTCTCAAATGAAACGGTAAAAGTGACACTCATAGCAGTTTGGGAGATTGAGTTTACTTGTTCATGTGAGATGAAAATGCCAAAAATTACCGGGAGCGTCACGTGTGTTTCAGTATGCGTGTAGTAAAAGCTCGTCTCCGCCATGCATACATACAGCTAGGCAAACGGAACATATCAGATTCATATTAAAACGGACTTTTTGCATTTCAGTTTTCACATACACTAGTCCATATCGCGATTTGAATTAAGTGACAGAGCAACATTTGATTTAGGAATCCAAAAAACTACGAATTTACGTGGCATTTCGCGCTATAGTAGATTCTGTTTTCATGAATGGAGGACGACGCGATCCTGTCTGTGTTTTGGTGGAGGAGACTTAAACGCGTGACCATATTCGGTATACATCCGCGTTAAACTATCAAGGTGAAAGTCATCATAGCTTGCGTAGTTTAGACCCAGCTCCTAACCCAAATTTGAGAATAGATTAACGGCGATATTTTTTTTATCGCACGATAAGAGTTTCACGTTAACGCAGCACGTTAACGCCGATAACGGCCCACCACTACTAATTATACATCAAATATATTTATTTAATTAAATTGCACTTTTATTTGTGTATTGTCATTGTTTTAATGACTTTACTGTATACAACATATGGATGTTAATACTAGATGTACCTGTAGAAGAGCTCACCTTGTCTGTTTCTCTCCTGTCCCTGCAGTTGCTGGACTCATCGATTCTTTGATATACCACTCAGCAAGAGCCATACAGAAGAAGATCGAGCTGGGTAAAGCATCCTAGCACCACGGGGACACTGGGTGCACGACTGTGTCTCGAAACCTCTGTGTTTTAAAGGGAAGATGCCACAATGAAAGCCCCCAGACTGTTTCTTGTTGTGGCCACAG
>NC_133372.1:40013955-40141391 GCF_049309525.1 Garra rufa
GGTGTTTGATATGAGAGAGTTTTCGTCATGTGTTGTTGCCGGTTTCTTGTGTGTGGGAAAAATGTATTTATATTTTGATTGTTCAAAGCAGTTTTTAAAATGAGAAATAAATGTAACACTGAACTTCAGTGACTGGTTTCTTGTGAATAAGCAACCGTTAAATTTGGTTCGTTTTTATTTAATTATCATTTTTATTTATTTATAGAAACCAAGCCTTGATAAACTACCAGTCAGAAGTTTTTGAACAGTAAGATTTTTAATGTTTTTTTTTTCTGCTCACCAAGCCTGCATTTATTTGATCCAAAGTACAGCAAAAGCAGTAGTATTGTAAAATATTTTTACTATTTAAAATAACTGTTTTCTATGGAAGCCCGTTTCCGCCACTGAATAAAAAATAAAAATAAATATTGCGACTTTTTTTCTCAGAATTGCGAGTTATAAAGGCAGAATTGCGAGTTATAAAGTCAGAATTGCGAGATATAAAGTCAGAATAGCGAGATATAAAGTCGCAATTGCGAGTTATAAAGTCAGAATTGCGAGATATAAACTCGCAATTGCGAGAAAAAAGTCAGAATTCTGACTTTTTTTCTCACAATTGCGACTTTGTATCTCGCAATTCTGACTTTTGTTTCTGTTCATTTGTGACACTCCGGCAAAGCACAATAGGAAACGGAGATCTTGTCTTGTTAAAACGACATATTATGTCATAAAAACGATATGATTTTCCCGTTATAGAAAATATATGATTACATGTGAGCGAGCTAGGCGATTGCCTTCGCCACAGTCCTGACATAAAGGAGGATCTGCACGCTGCTGAAGTTATAGAAATACACTGTTTTAAGTATTTTAATGTAATGGTTTCAATTGTAGCAGCATGTTTATTAGGATTAATCTGTCTCCAATAACTGCACTCAGACCCAGAGGATATGACTAACAGCAAATCCAAATACTAACCAAAAGAGAAATGACAAACGATTTGATTGTATTATGATGATGATGATGATGATGATGATTTCGTTCTGTTTTAAAATTAAGAAATTAAAAAAATAAATAAGCCAGAATGTGATCATTTTGTTCATTTTTCGTCTTTAAAGTCTGTACCATCATGCAGAATAAATGTTCGCCTGATGTATCGCTCTGCAAATTAGTCACAATAACCTTTCTTCATAATAGTTGGCTATATTTCTTGCAAACCTACATCTCATATAATGCGCAACACTGCACTTCTCGGCAGGGCGGCGCTGGCGCGATCCCTGTGATAACAGAGGAAATAAATATGAATGTCTTCTTTATTTTATGTACTTAATAACAACACAATGTTACAAAATGCTTTTGTAAAAATACAGGGTGCGCTGTCGCAACTTATGTCTATAGACAGCTTGAAAGGTCTACTTCAATAAAACAATAGAAAACAAATTGTGTTTATTTAATTCGTATAAATCCAACAAGAGGTAGTGTACAGTCTTTCTCGTGTAAGTTCATTATCTGTAGCCTGTAACCTGTACCATTGTGCTTACACCCAGAGCCAGCGCAGCCTATTTCTACAGTGTAAAGCCTGGAATTTAACCCAGAAGAACAACCCCATGCCGCTGCTTGATTCAGCTAAAGATATAATAAATAATATATAATTTATATATAATTAGACTAAGTATCAAGGGCGCCCATGCATGTTAAACAAATACTAAAGCAATAAGCTCATTTGTTTTACCCACGAACAAAAATACGAAAAATCGAGCTTCATTTTCATTTTACATTTCTCAAACAAAACGAAATAATAATAATAATAATAATAATAAGCTGATTATTATAATTTTTATATAATAGGCTATTTCTTTAATTATTTCTGCTCGTATTTCGATTTGCAGTTACATCAAACTTAAGTCATCCAAATAAATATCCCAAGTGGATTATTCAGAAATGTTGATAATCTTAAATGAGATTTTATAATAAAAATAATAACACGCATAATAATAATAATAATAATAATAATAATGATAATAGTATTATGATTAGCCTATTATTTTGTTTTGTTTATGTCTATAGACATAAGTTGCGACAGCACACCCTGTATTTTTACAAAAGCATTTTGTAACGTTGTGTTGTTATTAAGTACATAAAATAAAGAAGACATTCATATTTATTTCCTCTGTTATCACAGGGATCGCGCCAGCGCCGCCCACCCGAGAAGTGCAGTGTTGCGCATTATATGAGATGTATATTTGCAAGAAATATAGCCAACTATTATGAGGAAAGGTTATTGTGACTAATTTGCAGAGCGGTACATCAGACAAACATTTATTCTGCATGATGGTACAGACGAAAAATGAACAAAATGATCACATTCTGGCTTATTTATTTATTTTTTTAATTTCTTAATTTTAAAACAGAAAGAAATCATCATCATCATCATCATCATCATAATACAATCGAATCGTTTGTCATTTCTCTTTCTTTTCTCTTTCGGTTAGTATTTGGATTTGCTGTTAGTCATATCCTCTGGGTCTGAGTGCAGTGGTTGTAGACAGACTAATCCTAATAAACATGCTGCTACAATTGAAACCATTACATTAAAATACTTAAAACAGTGTATTTCTATAACTTCAGCAGCGTGCAGCAGATCCTCCTTTATGTCAGGACTGTGGCGAAGGCAATATTGCCTAGCTCGCTCACATGTAATCATATATTTTCTATAACGGGAAAATCATATCGTTTTTATGACATAATATGTCGTTTTAACAAGACAAGATCTCCGTTTCCTATTGTGCTTTGCCAGAGTGTCACAAATGAACAGAAACAAAAGTCAGAATTGCGAGATATAAAGTCGCAATTGCGAGAAAAAAAAGTCAGAATTCTGACTTTATAACTCGCAATTGCGACTTTATATCTCGCAATTCTGACTTTATAACTCGCAATTGCGACTTTATATCTTGCAATTCTGCCTTTATAACTCTCAATTCTGAGAAAAAAAAGTCAGAATTGCGAGTTTGTATCTCGCAATTCTGAGAAAAAAAGTCGCAATATATTTTTTTTATTCAGTGGCGGAAACGGGCTTCCATAGTTTTCTATTTGAATATATTTTAAAATCTAATTTATTCCTGTGATTTCAAAGCTGAATTTTTAGTATCATTACTTCAGTCACATGATCCTTTACAAATAATTCTAAGTTCAGAAGAACAGCATTTATCTAAAATGGAAATTTTTTTGTAACATTATAAATATCTTTATCATCACTTTTGATCCTTTTAAAGCATCCTTGCTAAATAAAAGTATTAATTTCTATCATTTCTTTCCTAAAAAACTTATACTGACTCTTTTGATTGTTATAATGTATAATATTACAAAAGCATTTTATTTCAGGTAAATGCTGAACTTTGGATCTTTCTATTCATCAAAGAGTCCTGAAATAAATGTAATCAACTGTTTTTAAATATTGATGATAATATTAATAATAATAAATATTTATTGACCAGCAAATCAGCACATTAGAATGATTTCTTAAGGATCATGTGACAATTAAGACTGGAATAATGGTGCTGAAAATTTAGCTTTGCATCGCAGGAATAAATTACATTTTAAAATATATTCAAATAGAAAACTGTTATTTTAAATAGTAAAAATATTTCACAGTTTTACTGTTTTTGCTATACTTCCAGTCAAATAAATGCAGGCTTGGTGACCACTTCTTTAAAAAACATTACAAAACTTTTGACTGGTATAGTGCAGGTGAACTGTACTACTCTATTTTAGGCATATTTCTGTTTACTTCTTTTTAGTGTGTTAATCTCTTACTAAACTGAATATTTAATTGGACAGCCATGACATTTTAACACAAAATTACATTTTGAAATGTCCAGGATGATCATTTTAGTGTATTACATCACCAAAAATACAGTATACTGTACTATTGTATCTATTGTGTTAAATTTACCATCTCTTACTAAACAGATTATTTAATCGGACAGCAAAGAATTACAGTTTTTACACAAAATCAGATTAAAATGTAAAACAACAGTATTTCCAAGATGATCAAAATCATGATTTTGAAAATCTCCTTCACTCATTTAACAAGAAGTATCATAATATTGTTTGAATTGTGTTTTAAACAAAATATGCAGTATATATTCACCTTTTTCTAACTGTATGAGTGGGTGCAGCCATTTGTGACCCTAGACCACAAAACCAGTCTTAAGTAGCACAGGTATATTTGTAGCAATAGCCAAAAATACATTGTATGGATCACAATTATCAATTTTTCTTTTATGCCAAAATTCAAGGATATTAAGATTATTAGATTAGATTAGATTCAACTTTATTGTCATTACACATGTACAAGTACAAGGCAATGAAATGCAGTTTACGTCTAACCAGGACTGCAATAAGCAGCAAGTGCAGGATATAGGTATAATTTATAAGTTATAAGTGCACTAATGGGAGATATGTACAGGGAGAAACTATGGAAATTATTTACAGATGAAAGTATTGTGGACATAATTTACAGGCGCTATTAACAAGTAGAATGTACAAATAGAGGAGCATAGTATGCAGGTTGTTGTTAACTATAATTAGGAATTGCAGATTGATACGAACATCATAGCCTATACAGGTAGCTGATTACTAAAGCTTTTACTTCATGTTCCATGAAGATATTTTGTAAGTTTCTTACCATAAATATATCAAAACTTAATTTTTGATTAGTAATATGCATTGCTAAGAACTTCATTTAGACAACTTTAAAGGTGATTTTCTCAATATTTTGATTTTCCTGATTTTCAAATAGCTGTACCTCGGCCAAATATTGTCCTATTGTCCTAACAAACCATACATCAATGAAAAGCTTCTTTATTTAGCTTTCAATGATGTATAAATCAAAATAAAAAAATTACCCTTATGACTGGTACCCTTTTGTGATCCAGGGTCACATTTGTACATTTTACGGGTCTGACTTCTGGTCTCATCTGTCCAGCTATTTTTAGCTGTACAAAACAGCTAGTTGCTGCTTGATATTGCTAATTATGATCACACTGGTTTGTAGTGCAAACAGTTTTACTGTTTACCGTTCACGTTGTTATTCTTTATGCTATTTCTCTATAGCGGCTATTGAACCGGAAGTCTCACCCATAGGCTTACTTCCGCCTAAATTGTTTGTTTGTTTGGCACAGTATTTAGATAGTAGTACACTAATATCATTCAGGAAACAGTCATCATAGTCTTGCTATTTCCTCAGGATGAACTTGTTCTGAATTAAAGGTCATTCTCTATAAGCAGACAGTCTTTTGCTGTGTATTAATTATTTCATGTGACTGATCCACTGACCTTTTTCTTCTAAATTTTTCTCCTCAGAACAAAGAGCTGACTGTTGGACGGAAAACTTGTTCCGGTGGCATCAGGGAGCAGGTAATGTTAGCCACCAGGTGGAGCTCTTGTATTCTTAAAACGCCACAAGAACCTCAAAACGACTAACGTTATTATTTTTTGTCTTCCTCTTATACTTTTTTTATAAGCTAAAATGGGGAACACGTTTATAGCGAGCTGAACACACTGCCATGAGTAATTTCCGGGAAGTGTGTCACAACTGCTTTTGTGCTGAAACATAACTATCCAAGAAACCCATTTTAGCTCGTTTAATTGGTGTAGTTCTGTTATGAGAAGTCCAGACTAAATCTTTAGAGACTTCTGTCTAATTCATTCCATGTGGAAATGTTTCCAGACATTAGTTTCCTGACTCGGTGACTGAACTTTAGTCATACTAGTCTACTTATTGCATAACACGTTATAGACTGTATGCATTATGTAAATCATAACATTTTCTAACAGTAATGTACTATATTGTCACATGACCATATTAGTTTGTATGTTTAATTTAGCAAGTGGCTTATAGTTGACTATAAAAACAACTATAGAAAGTTGTTTTGCTTTTCTTAATGAATCAAGATGTTGAACGTCACATTTGATTGACTTCCAGCTGATTCGTCATGCAATAAATTGTGCTGATTTTAGCATCTCTTACTTTAATGATTATTCAACAGGATGGCATTATTTAGTGTATTAGAGTACTAAAATATGCAGTGTACAACCAGAGAATGTATTGTATCTCATAATGCAATTCTCTGGACTCAGTTCCATGCATGTAGCTATGAGAAGTATATGGGCCCACTATAAATATTTTATTTATTTATTTATTTATTTATTTTTTTCACAAGTTTTCCTATGTATCTATATAAAAAAAATACATAATATTATTTATTTTTAAATTTATTTATTTCATATTTATATATCATTTATAATTATTATTTTTTTTAGTTAGTTTTGCATTGTGAAATGCACAAGGTTTCCTCCATGGCTATATTAAAAAAAATACAAATATATATATAATATACTTGCTAGTTGCCAGTTGCCTTGAAAAATTAATGTGCATGTTGAGGAAAAGCATTTGAAAAAGTAAATTGTAAACAATTCTAGTGTGCTGATTTTAGCATCTCTTACTTTAATGATTATTCAACAGGATGGCATTATTTAGTGTATTAGAGTACTAAAATATGCAGTGTACAACCAGAGAATGTATTGTATCTCAAAATGCAATTCTCTGGACTCAGTTCCATGCATGTAGCTATGAGAAGTACATGGGCCCACTATAAATTGCAGAAAAATATCCAAATATATCATTTATATTTTTATTTCTGTTAGCATTTTATTTTATTTTATTTTATTTTATTTTATTTTATTTTATTTTATGCACAAGTTTTCCTATGTATCTATATTAAGAAAATACATAATATTATTTATTTTTAAATTTATTTATTTCATATTTATATATCATTTATAATTATTATTTTTTTAGTTAGTTTTGCATTGTGAAATGCATAAGGTTTCCTCCATGGCTATATTTAAAAAAAAATACAAATATATATAATATACTTGCTAGTTGCCAATTGCCTTGAAAAATTAATGTGCATGTTGAGGAAAAGCATTTGAAAAAGTAAATTGTAAACAATTCTAGTGTGCTGATTTTAGCATCTCTTACTTTAAATAATGCCATCCTGTTGAATAATCATTAGTGTATTAGAGTACTAAAATATGCAGTGTACAACCAGAGAATGTATTGTATCTCATAATGCAATTCTCTGGACTCTGTTCCATGCATGTAGAAAGCTATGAGAAGTACATGGGCCCACTATAAATTGCAGAAATATTTAGTATGCAACACTTCCATTGCACAATTTTGATTGTTCAGAACAACAGAACTCTTACTTGTGTGATATTGCTTAGTTGCATTTGTTGCCAGTTGATCTGTGGGAGTCTTTTTTTTTTTGCATATTAAGAAATAGGGAAGATCTGAAAATTTTGTGCAACATGGGAAAAACATGACAGTTTGCAAACTCTGCAAAACCGAGCCGAACTCTAATATTAGATGTTCTGTAACGCTGTGATTCACTGTCTGAAGAGTCTGATATTAAAGGACTGGGACGTTATGAAACATGGAGGGCAGGAAGGAAAGAAATGAAAAAGAGGAACAGATGATAGAAAGAACAGAAGGAACCTGTTGAGGATTTGGGCTTTCTGTTTGAGGATTAAAAAAAAAAAAAAATCAAGCGTCCTTTGTTATTCAAATGATTTGAGCTCCTTATTTAGAGAAAGCAGTGATATTGATTTCTAATATACCTTTTAGACTTAATAGTAGGCTTGGAAATGAACCTTTAGTATAGAAGGTTTTTTAAAGAACTTATCTTTGCTATTATTTAATATTTTTTAACCCCAAATATATTATTTGTATTTGTATTTTAATTTTAATTTTGTATTTAGAAAATCTTTTTTATTTTATTTTATTTTGTGGAAAGCACATGGTTTCCTACATGGCTATATTAAGAAAATGAAGCTTTTTTTCCCCGTATGTATTCTTTTTTTTTTTTTTTCTAATATACTTACTGTTTTTACACATTGGACTTTTTGGACTCCTAAAGGTAGGCTTGGAAATAAATCTTTTTCATAGAAGGTTTTTTAAAGAAGACCTGGTATTATTTACTTTTATTTATTATTTTTATATCCCAATATTATATTTATTTTATTTTATTTAGTTTTAATTGATTATGCACTATGGAAAGCACAAGATTTCTTACACGGATATATTTAAAAAAATTAAGCATTTTTTATGTATTTATTAATTTTATTTTGTTACATTGCAATGCGTAATTTAAACATGGCTATATTAAAGTTTCTAATATACTCAATATTTTTACACGTTGGAATTTTTGAATGTTTAATAGTAGGTGTGGAAATGAACCCTTTTTTTTTGGAAATGAAAGTTTTTTTTAAAGAAAATATTATATATGGAAGCAAAATAGTCTAAAATGTCATGTATTATTTTATTTTATTTTATTATGGAGGAAAACATATGGTTTCCTACATGGCTATATTAAGAAAATTGAACATTTTTATGTATGTATTTATTTATTTTTTAATATAATTTTATACTTACTGTTTTTTGTTGTTTATTTTATTTTATTTTATTTTATTTTATTTTATTGTGGAAAATGGTTGGTTTCACATGGTTTCCTGCATGGCTATATTAAAAAAATTAAGCATTTTTTTTTTTTATGTATGTTTGTATTTATTTTCATATAATTTTACACTTACTGTTTTACACATTGGACTCTTAATAGTAAGCTTACAAATGAAACTTTTTCATGAAAGGTTTTTAAAGAAGACCTGGTATTATTTACTTTTGTTTATTATTCTTATACCCCAAATATGTTATTTATATTTTTATTATTATTTGTGTTTTGTATTTAGAAAAAAAAAATGCTTTTTTATTATTTTTTATTTTATTTTTTATTTTATTATGATGAAAAACACATGGTTTCCTGCATGGCTGTATTAAAAAATTAAGCATTTTTTTATGTATGTATATACATAAATATGTTATTTATATTTTTATTATTATTTGTGTTTTGTATTTAGAAACATTTTTTATGTTATTTTATTTTCCTACATGGCTATATTACAAAATACAAATATATATATAATATACTTGCTTGTTGCCAGTTGCCTTGAAAAATTAATGTGCGTGTTGAGCAAAAGCATTTGGAAAAGCTACATGGGTCCTGATCCCTATGAATAATGAATTAATCAGACAGGCAGGGATAGCATTAATTGCTGAGTGTGCACTAAATGCTGGCTGCTGGTTACATGTCAATCCATGAAACTACCTCAGCATAGCATCCCCATCAATGATGATGGAGCAGAAGGAGAAATCATTGCATTAAGAGCGTTGCATGCCTCACTTCTCGCCTCACTGCAAGCTGCAGCTAATCTCTCATATATATTTATTCAGCCTTGCTTTGACATGCAGATCATTAGAGATGGAGACAAAGAGAGAAACTTAACAGCTTATCCAGCCAAGGCTTATGCTAATGCCTGATGCTCAATGCATAGCTCATTGATCGCTCGTGTGCCTCCCGGGGTGTTGAGGAAACTAAGGAGACATCTAGTCTTTGCATAGAGGACTAAGAGAGACAACGGGCCTCGCTTGATCTAAAGTGGTTAGTTATGCGCTTAGGACAGACGTTAGTGAGCAGTTACTCCTGACGAGTCTTAGCATGCCTCGGCTGATGGGACATCTGTTAGTACAGCTCCATCATTCACTGTCACCCTAAACACACACCCTGCATTTGTTTCAAATGGCCATCCATCTTTTTTTTGAGCAATAGTGATTACAGCCGAATTGACTGTTGAGTTGATAGGTGGGGATCATGAAACCTACGCTATGGAATGACAAAACAAATAAGAACAGAATGATCTTTATGGTCCACCAACTATAATGTCTAAAGGTTACTGATGAGAATGCATCTGTTTTATATGGAAGCCCGTTTCCGCCATGGAATAACAAAATAAATAAGGTAATTGCGACTTTTTATCTAACGATTCAGACTTTTCTACTCAGGATCTTTTGCAATTCTGTGAGTAAAAAAATTGTATAATTGTGAGATAAATTTGGAAATGTGAGGGGAAAAAAGTCAGAATTGTAAAATTTAAAGGCGCAGATACCTTTAATTTTTAATTTGTGGTGGAAACAAGCTTTCCTAATTTTGCATTCTTTCCTAATTTAATACAGATTTTTATTGCGTATATATATATTATTAGCATAGCTTTCAGATTTTTACAACTATTTTACATTTAAGGCAAGACACCACAGGTGAACAGGGTACAGACAGAAGATTTCTGATATGTTGTGAATAAATATGCACATGAAGTATTTGCTGATTAAATATGCACTGATTTTCATATGGTTCCAGATCAATGTGTAAAACCAGGTATATTTTATTTTATTTATTTGTTTATTTTTTTGCATTGTGGGCGCACAAGGTTTCCCACATAGATAAAGTATAACAAATAGATAAAGTGAAATAAAATAAACATTTTAATGTGTGTTTTTTTCCACTAGTCTGAAAAAAGATTGTCTATGGAAGCAAAATAGTCTAAAATCTTATTTTATTTTTTGTATTTATTTATTTATGTTTTTGCATCACCCACAATGAAAAAATGGAAAGAAAGTGGAAAGAAATACATATTTAAATGTTTATTTGATTACACTTTATCTATTTGTAACACTTTATCTGTGGGAAACCTTGTGCACCCACAATGCAAAAAAATAAAATAATAATAACAATAATAATAATTAAAATAAATAAATAAAAATAAAATAAAATAATTTAAAATATATATATAAAATATAAAATAAAATAAAATAGATTTTAGCCTGATTTGCTTCCATAGACTATATATTTTTTCAGACTAGTGGAAAGAAATACACATTTAAATGTTTATTTTATTACACTTTATCTATTTGTTAAACTTTATCTTTGTTTGAAATCTTGCATACTGTATGATATGGTTAAAATCAAAAATTAAAAAAGTAAAAAAAAATTAAAATGGTCAAAATCTAGTGCTGTCAATTCGAATAATCGCGATTAATTGCATCCAAATAAGATTTCGCCATTTTGAACCATTCTTGTTTTTTTTTTCATTCATACTGAACGTAAAAATAAAAATAAAATTTTTAAATTCAAATGTTAAAAATTAAATGGTTAAAATCTAGTGCTGTCAATTCAATTAACTGCATCCAAATATGATTTCAAACACTTTGAAGCTAATCTTTTTTTAATGAACCTGATGTGTTAATATAGCACATTCATTCTATATGTGTTAAAATGGTTTAAATACAACTTAAAAACAATTTATTTAAATGTAAAAAAAAACATTCTTGTTTTTTATTAACCTGTGTTCACATTCATACAAAATGTGTTAACATGGTTAAAAAAAAAATCATTCAATTTTGTAAAAAAGAAAAAAGTTCAAATCAAGATTCAAATCAAATCTTAATCACGATTAATCGATTTGACGGCACTATTATAATCACAGTATACCTCAAAATATCATTAAACTGCAATCTTATGGGAAAAGATTCTATAATGGTCAATAAACAATCAGCACAGATTTGCATTAAATGGACTGTCATAATGTCAGCAGTATTCATGTGCTCTTCTCATGTTCAGCTCCCTGTGTGACTTACATAACCTGGTTTCACTTCTACCCTAGATTACAACACACAGCTCTGCTGACTGATGAGTGAGGCCTCTTAGAACTGCTGTCCTCTATACCTTAATTTAACCTGCTGTATGGACATGACATATATTACACTGGCAGGAACACTTATCCAAAGCAACTTGCAGTCAAATTCATGGCATACATTTTATCTATATGTTCCTTGGAAATAGAACTAAATTGAGCATGGCTATCGTCATGCCCTTCCTATAGCTATGCCATATGTTTTACGTCACATCATTTTATACAATGAATAATAAATATTTTCTGCACTGTTTCAAGGCGGCTAATCAAATATGCAAATTTGACATTGATCATGCGACTCTTTGTACAGATGGTCAGATGTGCTTGCATCCACTGAAGCACAAGATGTCCTTCAAGATGTTGCTGTCTGACACTACAGGCAAAACCATTGTTTTTTGATGCATCAGCCATTTTTTAAGATTTTAGGCTATTTTGCTTCCAAAGACTACCTTTTTCTTTTATTACACTTTATCTATTTGTTACACTTTATCATGTGGGAAACCTTGTGCACCAGCAATGCAATGCAATGCAATAATAAAATAAATAAATAATAAAAAATAAAAAATAAATTTTAATAAAATCTTTTTTAGACTAGTGGAAAGAAATACACATTTAGATGTTTATTTTATTACACTTCATCTATTCACTTTATCTATGTGGGAAACTTTGGTATGAATGTGAATACATCCAGTTCATTTAAAAAAAATTGAATGGCTTCAAAAAGTTTGAAATCTTATTTGGATGCAATTAATCATTATTAATCAATTTGACAGCACTAGATTTTAAGCATTTTAATTTACATTTAAATTTCTGTTTTATTTGACCCATTTTAACACATGCAGTATGAATGTGAACACATCAGACTCATTAAAAAAGATAAATGTACTTTTTAAATTTTATTTTAACCATTGTAAAAACTTCAGTATGAATGTGAACACATTTAGGTTCGTAAAAAAACCTAAAAAAAAAAACCCATGTCTTTAAAATGTTGGAAATCTTATTTGGATGCAATTAATTGCGATTAATCGATTTGACAACACAGGTTTTAACCATTTAATTTTTTTTTACATTTAATTTTTTTTTTAACTATTTTAATACATTCAGTATGAATGTAAACATCGGGTTCATAAAAAAAAGAATGGCTTCAAAATGTTTTGGAAAAAAATCTTATTTAGATGCAATTAATCGTGAATAATCGATTTGACAGCACTAGATTTGAACCATATTAATTTATTTACATTTAAATGTACTTTTTATATTTTATTTTAACCATTGTAATACATTCAGTATGAACGTGAACACATTCAGGCTTCGTAAAAAAAAGAAAAAAAAGAAAAAAAGAAAAACAAAACAATGTCTTCAAAATTTTGAAAAGTTATTGGGATGCAATTAATTGTGATTAATTGATTTGACATCACTAGAATTTAGCCATTTTACTTTTTATTTTTTTGACCATTGTAATACATTCATATTATAATTATTATTATTTATTAACCTGATGTGTTCACATTCATAGGAAATAATAAAAAATATAATAATAATAATAATAATAATAATAATAATTAAAAAAAACGAATGCTTCAAAATTAAATCTTATTTAGATGCAATTAAAAAATGAAATAAAAAAGAAATTGCTTTAAAAATGTGCTAAAAATATCGGTAAGACAATATTGCAAAAAATAAATAATAATTACAATGTAAAAAAAACTCAAAGCAAACATTTCACGTAATAATGATTGCTTCTCCAGTCTTTTAAGCCATATGATAACTTTGTTTCTGAAATTATAGTTTATGTGGGTTTCATGAAGAAAAATGTAGGTCAATATATGTCCAGTGAAAACGACAAGTGAGATTATGATTAAAGAAGATTAAGAAGATTAATATCTCCCAATAGGCTCAAGAAAAAATATTAAAAGGGAAGTTTTAATATACCCCTATAACATATACATTTTTTCCAACACATGCAACATTTAAAACTATGACATATGAATTTACGTCTTTCTGTTCTGATTTAAGAACCTTTCAAAGCCCTAAAAGGTTGAAGATTGAACTAAGACCTGCAGAAACCCTAAATTCCCACCATATGGAAAAGAGCAGCTTGGACTTGTATAAATATCTTCTTTTGTGTTCCACAAAATGATGACCGAAAGATGAACTATCCCTTTAAATGTCTTTAACATACACTAAGTTGACTGCAGCATGAGCAGTCTTGTGATTTTAAGATTTAAGAATTTGGAGCAACACCAAGTTTGCCATATGAGACATTGAGACATTGTTTCTGAGAAGTGGCTTGGGGAGCCCAAATGAATGGAGGGTTCAGTGGACGCCGGTGGCACGCGTGGCGTCGGGTTGCGGGTCAGTTGTGGTCACCAACTGCTATAGGGGCATGTGTGCCAACTCTCTGCCCTACATGGCCATGAGGAACGGATGTGCTTTGCAATGTTCTGCTGATACAGGACCTCTCCGGCATCTGCGGTGGCTTTGCAGTGTCGGTTGTAGTCTGTGGTACTCTTTCTGAGTATGGTCTAAATTTGGAGGTACTCTGGTGATGCCCTCTCTCATTCTACCTCTCTTATTTCACTCCGCTTTAAATCCAGTTCCTTCCCACTGCATATTTCCTTTTGCTACGCCGCTTTTTCTCTACACAGTCACAGTCACGGCATTATATCCTGTGTTCCTAGAAAACATACTGATGTAAAGTTCAAGGAAGAGACTGAAAAACAGATCATCCCCTGTATGGTCCGCCTCATGTGGGATGCTTTTGAGTGTCCTTTCGGTTACTTTAGGACGTCTGCACTGTTTGAAATCTTTAATTTGCTCAGGTTTTGTGGTTGAACCTTGAAAGTATGTTATAATTATCAGTGGGAACGGCTTTAGCCGGGATGACCTTGGTTTGGACCGTCTGCCGCACACATACAGATTGGGACATTGTTTCAGAGCTTGCATTAGGACACTGTCAGATGGGGAGACTCCCTACTAAAAAAAAAACAGATGTTTCTTATAGAGGCGTGTGTGTGCGTGTGCATCTGTTTCTCATTCGAACACTGAGCTCCTTCTGTTCTTCTGATCGTCGTCTTACTGGATGGATGTGTGTGTGAGTGTGTGACATTTTGCATTCTAAATGTTTGCACAAGAACGCCACTCGTGTTGGCGCTTGTGTTTCCAAACAAATCAATGATTGATTGAGAGATCTGATGTATTTCTTTGAGATTCTGTTTATTGTTGTTTTTTTTTAACCTTAGGTTTATTTTATGACTCATATTTGGTGGGATGTGATGATTGGTGGTTGATAAGGCAGTGTTGTTCAAATTTAGGTTTTATGATCCGAAAAAACCACTAAGCCTAAGTATTAAACTATGGTACGCAACTCTCTCCATACTTTTTTTTTTAACATAGTCAAACTTGCAATTTACCATTTTTGTGTCATGGTGAAAAGTCAATAAAATGGATAGAAAAAAAATCTGTTTTCTATAAATATCGTATCGTATATACTCTGCTGGTCAAACGTTTGGGATCAGTAAGATTTTTTATGTATTTTACATATGCTTCTAATGCTTATCAAGGCTGCATTTATTTGTTCAAAAATACAGAAACAAAATTAGATTGTGAAATATTATTACAGTTTAAAATAACATTCTTTTATTTTAATATACATTAAAAATCTTTTTTTTTTCTGTAATGAAACCTGAATTTTTCAGCATCATTACTCTAGTATTCAGTGTCACATGATCCTTCAGAAATCATTCTAATATGCTGATTTATTTATTTTTTTAAACCTGTGATATTGTTTTCAGCATTCTTTGATGAATAAAAAGTAAAAAAAACTGCATTTATTAAAAATAGAAATCTTTTCTAATAATATACACTACTGTACTACAAAAGTTTGGGGTCAGTACATTTGAATTCTTTCTCTTTAAGAAATTATTACTATTACAATGATTGATTGAGAAATCTGATTTATTTCTTTGAGATTCTGTTTATTGTTTTTTTTAAACATAAGATTTATTTTATGACTCATATTAGGTGGGATGTGATGATTGGTGGTTGATAAGGCAATGTTGTTCAAATTTAGGTTTAATGATCCAAACAAACCACTAAGCATGGTACGCAACTCTCTCCATACTTTTTTTTAACATAGTCAAACTTGCAATTTACCATTTTTATGTCATGGTCAAAAATCAATAAAATAGATAGTAAAAAATCAGTTTTCAATAAAATGTTTTTTAAAAAAGTAGAATGTATGTGTATATTTTACGTATATAATCTACTGGTCAAAGTTTGGGATCAGTAAGATTTTTTAATGTAATTTAAATATATTTCTAATGCTCATCAAGGCTGCATTTATTTGATTAAAAATACAGAAAAATGTGAAATATTATTACAATGTAAAATAATATCTTCTGTTTTAATATACATTAAAAATCAAATTTATTTCTCTGATCAAAGCTGATTTTTTTAGCATCATTACTGCAGTATTCAGTGTTACATGATCCTTCAGAAATCATTCTGTTATGCTGATTTATTTCCATTGTTGGAAACAGTCGTGTTGCTTAATTTGTTTTTGAAACCTGTGATATTTTTTTCAGAATTCTTTGATGAATAAAAGGTTAAAAAGAATAGAATTTATTTCAAATTGAAATCTTTTCTAATAATATACACTACTGTTCAAAAGTTTGGGGTCAGTACATTTGAATTCTTTCTCTTTTTATGATAAGAAATTATTATTTTTTATTCTGCAAGGATGTGTTAAATTGATAAAAAGAAAAAGTGATAGCAATGACTTATATTGTTAGAAATGTATATTTTAAATAAATGCTGTTCGCTTTAACTTTCTATCAAAGAATCCTGACAAAAAGTATCACAGGTTCTAAAAAAATATTTGGTTGCACAACTGTTGCCATTGATGTTTCTAATAATAAATGGGCATATTAGAATGATTTCTGAAGGATCATGTGACACTTTTGTTTTAATTTAATTTCTTTTATGTATAGTATATATTTTAAACTAATTCAAGAAGTCATGCTTAGGATTCCTTATTTCACACATAACTTTGAACAGTAATATTTTAAATGTTTTTTAAGAAGTCTCTTCTGCTCACCAAGCCTGCGTTTATTTGATTAAATGTACAGCAACTGTAAAATTCTGAAATATTTTTACTATTGTTTTCTATTTGAATGTATTTTAAAATGTAATTTATTCCTATGATTTCAAAGCTGAATTTTTAGCATCATTACTCCAGTCACACGATCCTTCAGAAATCATTCTGATGTGCTTCTCAAAAAAACATGTATTATTTATTATTATGTAGAAAACAGTGTAGTTTTTTTTTCAGAAAAAAGTTCAGAAGAGCAGGAT
The DNA here is from genome assembly GCF_049309525.1 of Garra rufa. Classification (NCBI taxonomy): domain Eukaryota; kingdom Metazoa; phylum Chordata; class Actinopteri; order Cypriniformes; family Cyprinidae; genus Garra; species Garra rufa. The sequence continues at coordinate 40,030,933 of NC_133372.1, forward strand.
TTATCTGAAATAGACATCTTTTGTATTCTTGCTAAATAAAATAATGAATTTCTATAAATTCTTTTCCAAAGAGAAAAATATATATATACTGACTCCAAACTTTTGAATGATAATAGTGTATAATGTTACAAAAGCTTTTTTTATGTAAATAAAATATACATTTTTGGATCTTTCTTTTCTTCAAAAAATCTTAAAAAAGTAAATCTTTTAAATATTGATAATAATAATAATAATAAATGTTTCTTGAACACCAAATCAGCATATTAGAAACATTTCTAAATTTCTAAAATTTAGCTTTGATCACAGGAATAAATTACATTTTAAAATATATGCAAATAGAAAACAGTTATTTTAAATAGTAAAAATATTTCAGAATTTTACACTTTTTGCTGTACTTTGGATTAAATAAATGCAGGATTGGTAAGCAGTCTTACAGTTCAAAAACCTTTAACTGGTAGTGTATATTACATATTTGAACTATTTTACTGATTTGTTGTTTGACATATACCTGTTCACATTGCATAACATTACATTTTAAGTACAAAGTGTCCAAGAGGAAGGAAAACGTCAATTCAAATATGTCCAAAAAGTATGTATTGCAAAAGTAACGTTCATAGCTGCTTTACTGGCTGATTCCTCCCCAACTTGAGGGGCCCTGCAAAATGTCTTCAACTGTTGGTGGTATGCGGTCAAATACAGAGCATCAAAAGCAGAAGTGAAACCTGTCATGTGTATTCAGAGCAGAGTAACAGTAAAGAGTAGCCACTTCTTTGAAACTTTATCAATGAATGCTTTCAGTTTTACTCAACCTGTTGTATCGTTTTTCAACATCATTAGGGTTTAAATATAATGGCTAGCACTAATCACATCTGAGATTAAATCAATCTGTGACCTCAAAGTATTAACTATCTTTTTATAGTACTGCAAATATGAATGAAGAATACTTTTACAGCATCTTGGTTAATGTTCTTTTCTACATATATGAAAATATGCTCACTTCAGAAATTATAGATTTTTCTTTTATGCCAAAGACCATTAGAATATTAAGATCATGTTCCATGAAGATATTCAGCAAATTTCCTATCATAAATATATCAAAACCTAATTTTTGATTAATAATATGCATTGCTAAGAACTTCATTTGGACAACTTTAAAGGCAATTTTCTCAATATGTAGATTTTTTTTTTTTTTTTGCTCATTTCTAACAAACCATAAAGCAATGGCAAGCTTATTTATTTAGCTTTTATATAATGTATAAACCTCAGTTTTCACAAAAATTGACCCTGGTTTTGTAGTCCAGGGTCACTTGTATAAATAGGCTACAAACCAAGAGAAAAAAAATGATTAAAAATGTGCCATGCTAATTGTTAGTTATTATTTAGCGATGCCTAATGTATTGTCTAATGCTGATGTATTTAAACGTACAGTAAAGTGCATATTTCTAAACAATTTAATGCTTATATGTGACCCTGGACCACAAAACCACTGTTAAGTTGAGCAGGTTTATAGCCAAAAATGCATTGTATGGGTTGAAATGAGTTTTTCTTTCATGCCAAAAATCATTAGGACATTAAGTAAAGATCGTGTTCCATGAAGATATTTTAAGAACTTCATTTGGACAAATTTAAAAGCAACTTTCTCAATATTCTAATTTTTGGGGACCCTAAGGTTCCAGATTTTCAAATAGCCTTATCTTAACAAACAATACATCAATGGAAAGCTTAATTATTCAGCTTTCAGATGACGTTTAAATCTCAATTAAAAAAAAAAAAAAAAACCCTTACGACTGGGTTTGTGGTCCAGGGTCACAATTTTTCTTCATGCATCAGCGCACTACAAAACAGCAAAGGAAGTAAAATGTACATACACCCTGCTTTTTGACCCTGATGGTGAAATGATTGACTTGTACTCTTATTTCCTAAGTTTTCTGTAAGTTTGCACTTTTGTGTGCTTAAGGCCTGTTTAAATGCTTCCCACACTTTCTTAGATGCGAAAGAGGAACAAGCTACAGAAGAATGAAGGTAACTCAGTAACAGGAAGAGGATTCCATCTGCTTCTAGTGAATTGTCCTTTTCCAGTGAGATATCAGTTACAGTCTGCGACTTCAGATATGCTGGAGCATTAGTGGTTGATGTTCACTAGGACCCCTGAGGAGCAGCATTGTCACAGTTCAAAACTGTTACTATCACCGATTTACAGGCAAGTCTTACTATGACACATCCCCTTCCCCCCCGCACACCACACGCTTCTAAGGAAAGTTGTGGCCGCTGGTGTTGCAATGCTTGATTGCCTGCAGAGAACAGCGTTGGGTGGTGTCTTTCTTGTTATCTCCTTTCTCTTCCTGCACCGGCGGCCCTCGCTGAAGATGACAATATTATCAAGGGGGAACAGCACAACCACAATATGGCATTGTACACCTCACTTTCAACACCTTGTGGTCAAACTGGGTGCAAAAAAATTCTGTCCATCCTGAGTCAAGCTGAATCAGCGAGGTTAAAGGTCACGAGAAGCAAGAAGGGCCAAAGTCGGAATGACTTGCTACCTATTTCTGCCATTTCTTTATAAGGTGAAAATAGCAAGAATAGTATGCTATTCCCAATTTAGGGTGCTGTTTTAAAAGCTGGTACAAACACAGTTCAAACTTGTTTTTAAATTTGTTTTTTAAGAAAGCATTTGCAAAAAAGTGAGGCAAAAAAAGTATTAAACTTCCTATACAAAATCGCTAAAAGCCATATAAAGGGTCATCAATATTTTAAATGCTCAAAAAAATAAAGCCAAAATATTTAGTGAATTTAATGCTGTTTTTTTTATTACTATGATGCTTTATGCTTTGTCATTCTTTCATATTCACAAAAGCAAAAGTGTGCAGTTATCCACTGTAGAAACACACATGCATGTGTCTATCCATCATCAATGATGATTCATTATCCATATCAATATCCAAGGTTCACATTTCTAGCAATTGTGCAGTTAATTCTCATATTGTATTTTCATAAAGTTTTGGAATAATTGTCCTCTCCCTAAATTTGTCACCACCGAAACACAGTAATAATACTTATTTAATAAGAAGGGTTATATTGACCTATTAAGAGTTTGCTTACATCTAGATTTTCTACATTTATACATATATATGTGTATATATATATATAAGTCCTGACTTCATCCAATTGAGAATCTGTGGAGGGAGCTAAAGATCAGGGTGATGGCAAGGAGACCCTCCAACCTGAAAGAGTTGTAGCTCATCGCTAAAGATAAATGGGCAAAAATACCAGTGGAGACATGCAAAAAGCTGGTCAGAATTTATAGAAAGCATTTGATTGCTGTAATTGCCAATAAAGGCTTTTCTACTGATTATTGAGAAGGGTATGAAAGGGTATAAAAGATGAGTAATAATTTTTTCCACGATGCCTCTTGTACATCGTCTTATTATCTTCTGGGAGATGTCTGTCATTTCTAATCAACAACAACAACAACAAAAAACTTGCTGGTTGAATAAAAGTAACTGTAAGTCAGAATTTGCCAGGGGTATGGATAATTTCGGGCTTGACTGTATGCATATAAATATAATTTTTTTTCAAATGTAAATCCTTAACAATTACATTTTTAACAATATTTCAAGTGTAATTTTTGAGATATGTTATATCCAGTTTTTCTTTGTAAAAAACTAAATGTTGATCATATTGATTTCAAAGTTAAGATTGTATAGTTTGAATACACACTGAACCAAAAACTATCATAACATCTTAGTTGATAATTTAGTATACTTTATTTTTGACAAATCACCCAATGTTTCAGTAGTGACTGCACATTTTTTGTCACTACAGAAGCAATAATGACATGTTTTGGTTGTGACTGTTTCGGTAGTGACAATTCTATGGGGTTACACCCAAAAAACAAAGATGTCACCACTGAAACGCCACCAAATGTTTCAGTCGTGACTGTTTGACAATTTCAGATTTTTTTGAACCTGTAGCTTAAAGATACTAATCAGTATGGTTAGCTAGCATAGTTTGAAACAGTGGTATACATATAAGAACTAACTGTTTTTTATATAACTCCCAAAAAAGTGCCTAACTGCATAAAAAGGTGTTTGGTAGTGTTGTTCCTTAAAGTTACACACAGATTTTTCAAACTTTTTAACACATTTACTTCAAAATGATGAGACCTTTCTAGCCTACTCACACCTTGTAGCTAAGAGAGAGGGACACATGAATATTTCCTGATCATAAATGTATGAGTTTAAAATCAGTCTCAGCCAGTGGACTAAAACACATTTCAGTATTGACATGAAAAATGCAGGACACATCTTTTACATTAGTTTTTATAATTCACAAAGAAAAAATAAATAATTTACTTCACCTTTTAAAAGAATTTAAAAAAAAAACTTTTAAAAACAACAATGGGAAAAAATACTTTTCAACATCAATTTGATAAGTTGAAATTTGTGGGTTAGGATTCAGGACAGCCACTTCCCAGTTAAAAGTACCCAATAAATTATGATTTTATACTACTTACTAATATTTATTGTGTGTTTCTATAGATAATAGAAGAATCCTAATAAACATCTAAGATTTGAATAATTAAATGCTTTTTAAATGTGTTTTTTGACTGTGGGACAGAAGTTTGCAGCAAGTCTGTAGAATGGCCCACATATAGGGGATAGTAAACTGCTTGTTAGCAAGATGACAGTGTGGGAACATGGTCTGCAAACCTTATCTTAGGATGTCTGTCTAGACATGTTCTCTTTTTATACAGACTTGATAAGAGAAAAATAATTCCTCATTAGAAATGTGTGAGTGCTTTGGCTTTAAAATTGCAACATTTCTTCAAGCAGTGCTGATGAGGCAATCTACAAACAATGGGATTCTTTGTTGAATGAACACAAGCCATTTAAATTCCATGTCTCAAACATGTAGCTGGACAACATATGGGAGTTATTTTAGAGATAGCTAGAAGCAACACAAGTGAGTGATGCAAGACATTTAAACAGTCCTGGACTACAAAATGCCTCCCGTTGAGGTTAACAACCACACATTGCCACCACAAACCGCATGAAAGCTGGTCAATCAACTTTCTCTAGAAGGCCTATCCCAGATAAATCTGACATATGACAAAATTACCTAAAGTCGAAAGTCAAACATTATTCTTTTAACTTTGTATGGGTCAAAATTATCTATTTTTCTTTTATGCCAAAAATCATTAGGATATTAAGTAAAGATCATGTTCCATGAAAATATTTTGTAAATTTCCTACCTACATAATAATTTTTTAATTAGTAATAAGCATAGCTAAGAACTTCATTTGGACAACTTTTAAGGTTCAATATTTAGATTTTTTGCACCCTCAGATTACAGATTTTTAAATATTTGTATCTCGGCCAAATATTGGTCATATCCTAACAAACCATACATCAATGGAAAGCATATTTATATCTCAAGTTTTGTGGTTCAGGGTCACAAATATGAAAAGCACTCTAGATCAAAGTGTAAAAGGCCTGGTTCTAATATAGAGAGGTTAAATTATACTGGGGCGGCTGCTGAGATGGGAAATGAGCTGAGCTGAGCAATGTCGTAATCTGGAGTTCACTGGGTCTTGGTACACTAGCCTCATTCAGTGGCCTCTAGGTGGCAACATTTATAGGACATTCAAAATACATGCAGTTCTGTCCTTTTGAATCAATGATATGCAGTGTGATTTACATCTGTGCTCATTTACCTAATGTTTTATGCATCCTGAATAAAGAAAATTGTTACATTTAAATTTTTACATATATTTTTAAGGTATATAAATAACATATATGATCTTGTTCATTAAATAATGCTGAAAAGAAATCAAATTCCACTTGAATATTGTCAAATGAGTTTATAAAAGTGCACAACTCCCATATCATCTCTTTAATGTAAGGTCATGGAAATTGCATATATAACAATTACAAATGATAAATGTTGTTTAAACCGTTTAAGAAGTAGAGGATTTCAGACTGTACATTGAACGTGTATGAGAATTCTGTTTTCCCTTTGTTGCATTCTGAGGTCAGCGGTCGCAAAGAATGCAGGATTCCGCCCATATGTTGAATTCGCGGGAGACTCATAAATCATTCGCGCCACCTGAGAAAGGGGGGTTACCTCAGCACGTGTTGAGCCGGATGCGATTCTTTTGTTATGTAACCAACGCCTATATCTTCCTCATATGCCTAAAGTTCATATTTCTATCCCTTAAGTCGCGGGTTGATCTGTTAGCTGTGTATATAAGGAGTGTCTGTTTGAGAACAGTATGTTCTTGTATACATACATTACGCGCCAAAACAGACCACAGCAAAACGTGATCGCAGCTTTCTTTCTTTCTCTCTCCCTCTCTCTTTCTCTCTTTTTTTATAGACTACTATCGCTATAGCAAACCAGAGCCGGCATTTGTGAACACTCGCACACGTGTGTGAGTTACAACCCCCCTTCTTTTTCTTGGAATTGCACGGTTCATTGAGTGCACAAGCGCACCAGCGGAGGCTAGGTCCGACCTATATCCCCCTCATTCCTCCGCGGCTGTTCAGCCGCTTTTCCGTGAAGGATTTTATTGAATATCAAGCCACAGAGTATAATTAGGCATGATTACTAAAAAGGTTTTCATTCAACATTTGCCGGTTAAGTTTTGGCGCGAGTTTTCTCGCGGAGGAATTAGAGCAGTACATCGCCCTTTAAAATTAAATGGTCTCCATCCGTCGCCACACCCACTGCCAGCTTCGGTCCGCGTGGGCTCTGACATGCCGCAAAGAGGTTCTGCGGTTTTTCAGACGTTTTTAAAATATTTTTTTAAACAGTTGTTTTAAACACACCGACGTTTTTCATCGATTTAATTCGCCATAGCATTTGTGAAAAAAGGTAAGGCGTGACTTTTTTTTTGCTTTTTTGCTTTAGTGCTGTCGTGCATGTGGTCTGTCTACCGGCTTCCTCCATATGATTTTACTACGTGAACCCCTCGCTTACTTGTGCAGGAAGTGCATTACTAGTAAAGAAATTAGTGAAGGCGTATTGGAAAGTTGCGTTAATAAACCTTTATATGCTTTGTGGATCGTATATGACTTTTGATTTGCGTTTTAATGCAAATTATAAAAAGCTTAAGCTTAAAGCTTTTCATTCACTGTCTGTTCACGTACACATAATTTTGCCAACATTTTATAATGTATAAAAGCTTCGTTCTTTTTAAATGCTGTTTTAGGAGTTGATCATAATAATTATTGCAGATATAAATAAAAAATAAAAAACTTTTAAAGCCGGTTTTGTCAGCATAGCTGAAGTTGAAAACTTCTTTCAGTAAAAAACTTTAATAAAATGCCATAGGAATGAGATGTTTGAAGATATTAACAAAAGTTAATAGTAACATAATCAGTAACACTGACCCCCCAAAAAAGTTTTTTTTTTTACTAGCAATTCCTAAAACATGTTTTAGCTCATTTTTGATTAGCTTTCAAAAAGTCAAATGTATGAGTTAACTTAAACTTTTAAATGTGAGAAATTTGGCGTGGAACAAAAACTCCATGAGGGACCTTTCCAGCTGTTCATGACATCACTGCACGGGCCAGTCAGCTCCGCCCACATGGGTGGAGCCACCATTGTAAACATGAATAAAATTGAACGCGCCAGCCGGGAAATTTTACAATCGGCAGTGCATGAGAACAACACTTCGCAGGCCGTTTAGCAAAAAAAGCTGCGTGGACTTTTACTCTTGGATGCACGTTGTCTCTCATTTTAAAGGATTGCGCTTTTCCGACAGGTTTTGCCAAGATGTTGCACTCTGGTTCTCCACCGCACGAGTGGTTTTGCGATTCCGAGCCGCTGCTGTTTGACGACGAGTTTTGCTTGAACCTCATGAAGGACTTGCAGTCCATCCCCACGCCGCCCCAATCCCCTCCGATGAAACCGGGGCTCGCGAAGAATTTATCCACGGTGGATCAGTTGGAGTTAGTGTCCGAACTTTTAATGGAGGACAGCGACTTTCTCCAGCTGGACTGGAACTTTACCGGCGGCAGCGCTTTAGCAGCAGATTCGGATCCGCTCTCGGAGGACTGCCTGTGGCACAGCGACAAACCGATCGAGGATAAACTCTCAGCGGTGCTCTCCACAAGTCCCTTGCTCTCCGATATTGACACTGAGATTTTTGCTGAAATCGCTGGCTCTACGTTGGACTGCCACAATGTGGCGCTCGCCTGTCAAGCTCTGGAGAGCGAGGACTTACCGCTGGACAGCCAGGAGCAGATCGAGTCCACGTCTGATTATGGCTCGCTGTCCACTGGAGGAGAATCATCCACAAGCGATTCTGGTGAGTGTTTTGATATGCAAAGTTTATTTTGTAATGACGGATGTTAGTTTCTTGAAACTGGATTTTAACATTTATTTGTGTTCCACAGAGGAGGAGATTGATGTTGTAACCGTCCGGCGGTCGAGCACGCTAACGCGCTCTCAACACCAGCTGCAGTTGGAGGACAGTCGGCGTGAGCAGCAGCGTGCTCTCAAGCGCTGTCACTTTGAAATCCAACAACAGCACAACTACGCCGCTCCGCGGCCCGCCTCTCCTCCGCCCCCACCCTCCCCGGTTTCCGCGCCCCCTCACAAACGCTCCCGAGGGTCTGGAGACTCCCACCGAAGCGCGCAGAGCACGGGACGCTCTCGCAGTCTGGCCTCCCGACAGGGGGCGGACACAGAGGACGAGGAAGAAAGACGGAGGACACACAACGTGATGGAGAGGCAAAGGCGAAACGAGTTAAAGAACTGCTTCCTCAGGCTACGGGACAACGTTCCTGAACTGTCCAATAACGACAAGGCGTCCAAAGTGGTGATTTTAAAGCGGGCGAAGGAAAGCATCAGAAATCTGGAAACAGAAAACCAGAGACTGACGCAGAAAAGAGATAAACTTCGAGAACGACAAGAACAGCTGAAAGCCAGACTGGGGCAGCTCAAGAGGTTGTGAGTGTCTTGGACTAAGAAATAACAAGGTGTAACACTTGTGACTGACTGTAAAGACTTGTGGATTTTTTTCCCCATCGTTAAGTTCCGTTTGGAAACACGCATGGTCAATGCAAGAAAACGTTCTCAGTGTTGTGACTTTAAGAAGTCATTTAGTTCTTGAGTCTTAATATGAAAGTCTTTTATATACTGTATGTTGAATGAATAATCAGAAAGCATAGTTAGCCTTAAAAGAAACACCCTAGATGATTCTCACACATTCTACCTTATTGTTCTAGGCGTACATTTCTTGTTATATTTTGGGCTGGTTCCAAAGGATGTTCAAAAATAAGGGGTTGAATGTAATTAGCAGATGATTAAGTTTTTATAGACTGAAGTTTGCATTTGATGTTCAGACTGGAAAGATAAACTATATTGGATTCATGTTCATGCATAGCTCGTATTGTTGAGGTCTGGAGTTGTGGAGCGTATTCAAATTTGAATCGCACTCTGTGTTTGACTCCATGTGTCTTTACTCTGTCAGTTATTGTATGTTCCCTCTCATTTCTATGTTTATCTACCTCTACCAGGAAGACGCCTGGCTGTTTTATTGCCTTCATAATGGCAACTGTATAAAATGTTTTTTTCAATTTGTATTTTTTTTTCATGTAAATACCACCTGTTAATTATGTATTATAAATTATTTAGGCTTTTTCTTCTTGGTTCTTTTGCAGGTTTTTGAAAAAAAAAAAAGTTCTGTTCATCAACTGCACTTTGTTTTATAGAGTAATAAAGAATGAGCAAGATGACTTGTGTTTGAATCTATTATTTTACTCGCACTATGCAGAAAATCACATCAGAGGTACATCAGCTTAAAGATTTCAGGGTGTGGTTTCGTCACAGGTGAAATTGAGTTGCACAAGACTAAAACCTTTAAACAAAAGCAGGAATGTTTGAGTGATGGAATTCGGGTCAAGATGAGGGGGTGGCAGGGTTGACATTTGTTGAATGTCTAAAGGGCCTGATTGCAGCAGGTCAATATAACTGAAGTGAAGGAGTTCCTGCATTGAAACACTGAGCACAAACTTGCCCCATGTGAATCCCTAAACTGAACTTTTAATGCATAAACCAAAAACTTTACTGTGACCAGTAAAAACTCAACATATTTCTCCCTCCTTTTTCCCACCATACAAATGCTTTGAAGGCATTACAGGACCTGTCATTTCTCATTACGTAATTTGTAATTATCTGAATGAATATTTGAAAGTCAAATTCATAGTAGTATTCAAAAACACTTGATGCCAGAGGCACTGTGGGTAAATATTTGACTTACTGCCCTAGTTCGCTCTTGAAGAGCAGCAGTGTTTTGTGATTCATTTAACGTTTAATGAAAAGTCTAAAAATACATTTGTTTTTGGACAGTTAGATTTTTAAAGAAGTCTCTTCTTCTCACCAAGCTTGCATTTATTGATGCAAAAACACTAAAAAAACCCACTAAAATGGTTTGAATATATTTTTGAATATATGCAAGTTATTCCTGTGATTTCAAAGCATCATTATTCCAGTCTTCCGTGTCACATGATCCTCCGGAAATCATTCTAATATTCTGATTTTTTTTAAGATTCTTTGATGAAAAGAAAGAGCCAAAGATCCAGAACATTTTTTTTTAAAAAGCTTTTGTAACATTATACACTATACCATTTAAAATCTTAATTTCTTTTCTATTCATCAAATCAATGTGAAAACATTCTGCTCATCATGACACTGGAGTAATGATGATAAAAATTCAGCTTTAAAATCATAGGAATAAAATACATTTATTCAAATATACTCAAATAGAAAAGAGTTATTTTAAAATTTGACTGTTTTTGGATCAAATAAATGCAGGCTTGGAGAACAAAATACATTATTTTTAAAAAACATAAAAAATCTTACTGTTCAAAAACTTTTGACTGCTGGTGTATATTTTCAAGAATTATATTTTTATTCATCTGCAAAAAATAATCGGTTTCCACAACAATATGAAGCAGCTCAACTGTTTTCGACCCTGATAATAAGAAGAAATGATTCTCGATCACCTGATCAGCATATTTCTGAAGGATTATGTGACTTAAGACAGGAGTAATGATGCTAAAAATTCATTTTTGCCATGACAGGAATAAAGCACAATTGAAAACATATATATTGTAATGATTCAACTTGTGGACTTTAAGTGACCTTTATCGCTTCCCTTCAGAACACCAAGGCTGAGCACTGACAGTTTTGCAACAAGTGTCAGAACGGGTTTTAGTCCTCCATTACTTACTCTCCTTTCATCTTTTGTGCTTAAACCTGTTGGGTCACGGATGCTTTGGAGAGAATGAAAGCAAGGTTTGTCTCCTGACAATCTGCATTGTGAAGTCTGCATTCAGTCTTTAAACATGTAAATGTGCTGTCATCCAGACAACTGGCCCCTGAACCGTTCTGAAGTTGTAGACAGAGAGGTGCTAAAGAGACCAAAGCGAGACCATTACGGAAAATATGAGATCTGGGGGGAAAAAATTCTCCCAATTAGTTGCATAGGTTCAAGAAAAATGTTTTGAAAAATGTTCTTGTCAACCATTAAATTTCATACCTAATGTTGTGAACGTTAAGATCAAAAGTTGCAACATCAGTAGGAGGGTTGAACACACACGTCAGTGCATGTTAAGCATGTTAAGCTTGTGTCCTGAGGCAAGAAAATGCCCTGACAAGGATACCAGAGTTTCAAAAGCTCATCTTTAAACTGAAGTCTTGCAATAAAACAGACAATCACCTCAGGTCTGATCGTAAATGACAGAAAAAGACAAAGACAAGAAAAGAGATGAAATCTATCTGCTTTAGCCATCACAAGCACTTCTCTTTGAAAGCTGGTGCTTGAGAAACCATGAGAAAACCGTTTCTGTATTGCTTTTGCATATTGGGTTTGTTCAAGAGATGGAGTGACAGCTTAAAAATCTTAATTTCATGCATAAACGTATGCATTCATATGCACTTCAAAATAAAGGTTCATTACTGGCATTGATCATTCCATGAACATCTTTTAACATACATGAAAACTTTTTATTCCACAAAAGGTTCTTTATGCTGGAAAAATCATTCTTTTCAGAATGTTTCACTGTGAAAACCCCTTTGTTTTTAAGATAAAAAAACAAACAAATGAAACATTTTTCAACAAGCCCGTAAGATATGTCACCGCATATCAGTCTTGACATTTCGTGATTTGTGTGAAAGTGTTTTTATCAGCGTTTGGGTTTTAGCCTGTTGGTCAGATGTGGATTGACACTGTTGTGTTTGCTTTCATCACACTAAAGTGTCTCTGGCCATATGTTCCCTCGCAGGAAGGTGACAAGAGACGGGAGCCATGTTTGCGCTGGGACGTTTCACTGCCTTCCTACTGTCATTAAAACATGAAAGCAGATTTTAGAGCTCAAACAGCCTCTTTAAAGAATATACTGACCATAAAGGTCACAGACACACATTCCTTCATTAGAATAATTCATGCCAAAGAGATGAAATTGCAAGCATTACATCATATGAATGGAGCTGGAAATGCCAAACTTATACTACTAAAATATGATTTATGGAAGAATTTAACATTCACAACTGACAAGTAGTTATTTCAGTGATGCACCTTTGGAATTATATAAGTGATTGACACATTAATTAGATTTTGAGACTGCTGGCTGTTTTCAGAAAAACTGCTTTTTGAAAGCTAGCAGTCAACGAAGCACCCAAGGGCTCGGCGCAAAAATGCCAAATAGCCAGTGAAATCCAGACGCTACGCTTGACACAAGAGGCTGTTCGGAGTGGTAGACAAGAACAGGTGTGAGATCTGTTTGAGGCCGGGATACACCCTCTGGGGTGTGTGGAAGGGGACCATCCTGGATGCATGTGTGGAGCTGGGAAAGTATTTTGAGGATAGATCAATGCATGTGTGTGTTCAGCAGATGATTTATGAAGACACCACACACTAACCACAGGGCTAAAGTTAGTGGATTCCACAGCAACATCTTCCCGGCCGTTAGAAAATGGCACAACTGCACTCAAATGGAGTTTTTAATAGAGAGTGTCTTTAAGAGGTCATTTGGAACAAACCCCATTAAGTTAAGCCTTGCTAATAATAGTATTGGTTTACATATGTTTGGAATGCACTAGTAGCACTACACACAATTTATGAACAGATTTTTGCTACCTGATCTCAAAATGAAAACATACCTGTGTGGAAAACATGCCATTAAGTAGACATCACTGCAGTTTCCAACAGAAATGAACACTAGAGGCGGTAAAACAGCGAGCACTTGTAATTGTTTTCGTACACAGTTCTGATTACAGCTCCACATATTTCGCTTTCTGGACATAACAAGCTTGCTTGGTAGTTCAGCTGGCACAGAACTGGACTTAGGATGCGGAATCCTTGGGTACAAATCCCATCAAAATCATAACTCACAATGAAAGAGCTGAAGATGAGAGAAAACCAAGCTAAAATGGCATGCTTGCGATTGCGTTTTTACTTCACATTAGCTTTTATTCATATTATCGGGTAGGTTTAGGTGTAGTGCAGGTGGTACGTTATTTTAAAACGTCATGGAGCACTGAGTTATTGCACCATTCAATGGATATTCAAGTCAGAACTGTAGTGACTAAACCAACGTCGCATAAAACGTACCATATGTATCTGTTCTGGGGGGGTGGGATTATTTTTAGTGCCACTCAGTGGACATTTAACATCGCATATATCACAAAACGTAAATGGCAGTAGGTATTTCATGTCCCAGCTAAAAAGTTCCCACTGGTATGTTTTCGTCATGAGATCAGGTTGGATTTTTGCCCCAATCTGCAGTCTGGACAAGTCAGAGCGAAGCTGACTAAAGTTAGAGCCAGTCTACAGATATTGGCCAGTTGGAAAATCTCAGTGCATGTTAGGCACAGTTTTTTGGCTACACACTTTGATTCTATTCTATATTTTGAGCTGATTTTAGAACATCTCCTAGCAATGAGGTGCATGCTTCTGTGTTCGGAATAACTTGAAAGTCTGGTAGTGTGTGATCCTCAGGCATTTAATGCCTAGGTTTTCATTTGCAACTATTTACTAAGTCAGTGAGTGTATGATGCCTTGTGTTTTAAAATCTTTTCAGATTTTAAAAGTTGTGTAGTTTAATCCAAAAATGAAAATTAGGTCATCATATACGTACCCCTTCTGTTTTTCAGCTCTTTGACTTTCTTCTATTGTTTGCATTGTCCATACAATAGGTCAATGGGTTCCAAAACTGTATTTTACCCTATTGACTTTCACTGAAACTCAAAATATCTCAAGAATATAAATAAAATATCTTCTTTTGTGTTACTACAGGAGAAATACAGGCTTGGAATGTCACTAAAGTGAGTAAATTATTACCTGCAATTATTTTCATTTTAGGTAGTTTACTGGACATGAAGGAGCAAGCGTGATCACTTGCATTGCAAACATCTTAAAATACACTGACTTTTTTGCACGTAAAGGTAAGTGTAATTCCTAACTGTAAAGGATTTATGTATATTTGCGTGCCCTCAAAAAATATCAACAAATTGATGTGCTTTTTCTATTAAAAAAAAATGGAATGGGCTCTCTTGTTCAGGAACAGGAATCTTTAGGCAATCGTGAGGCAAATGCGTTAGCCTTTCATGTGCTCTTGATTGCGGATTTGTGGAACTCCTAAAGAATGCGCTGAAGGCGCGCTCACTGCTGCCCGTCGGGCTCGGGCTGGAATGCAGGGCTTGTTTTAAGTTTGTCTCTATTTTTTTCGTTCGTGTCAGTTTTAAATATAATTTAAAAGACTGTTTTAAATAAAATTTGAATTATACTTCTGTTAAATGTGGTGTGTATGCTTTTCTTTAAAAAAAAGGACACAATTTCTTCATTAAGTAACTTTTACACCACGAATATTGATTATTTTCTTAGCACCCCCACATATTGGACTAGCCCCCCGTTAGCCCCGTTAGAGAAAATATTCTGGTGCAGCGCATGCCTGCAGATTAGAAACGACGACGGCGAAGAAGGCGACACTTTTAGGGAGCTCAGGAAACTGAGTTTATGTTGTTGACTTTGCGCGATATGAACATAATGCAATTCAATTGACAGACAATATGAATAATAGGAATAATGGAAATTCCATGTAAACCGGAGTGAAGAACTTTGCTCTTGACATGTAAACATATTGCGATTTAGTCCTTACTCTGATTATTGGAAATAATCGCATTATTCGTGCCCATGTAAACGTAGTCAATGTCCTTACTACCTTTATGAGCTTTGAAAGTTTCAGTTGCGTTGCTTTCCATGCAGGCTCAGAAAGCTCTTGGATTTCATCAGAAATATCTTAATTTGTGTTCTGAAGATGAACAAAGGTCTTATGGGCTTGGAATGACATGAGAGTGAGTAATTAATGACAGAATTTAATTTTTTTGATTGAACTTTTCATTTAAGGACTGCAGGGCAGTATTACTTACATGAATGCAATAGAAAGTCAAAATTGACCCTATTAAGGCACATTATTAAGCATGATTCATTGGCTGCATGCAATCTTATTAAAAAGTATTCAACTTTCCCAACCTCTTCCTTCCAACTGCCCGCCTTAAACAAATAGCTTTTTACAATCCAATTGAAACCTGTCTCATGCAACACCTAAGTATCTTATTTCACTGTGAAATACACTGCATTGTGAAAAAAAATCAATGGCATTTGAATGCCAGTGTCCATGAAACAAATATGACTCTGTCTTTATAATTTGAAGTCAAAAGTTTACATACACCTTGCAGAAACCGCAAAATTATTTTACCAAAATAAGAGGGATCATACAAAATGCATGCTATTTTTTATTTAGTACTGACCTGAATACGATATTGCACATAAAAGACGTTTACATATAGTCCACAAGAGAAAATAATAGGTGAATTTATAAAAATGACCCTGGTGAATTTACATACTTGATTCTTAATACTGTGTTGTTACCTGAAAGATCCACTGCTTTGTTGTTGTTTAGTGTTTGTTGTTCATGAGTCCCTTCAGTGTATTCTCTTGAACAATTTACTGCCTGGTGTTCTTCAGAAAAATCCATCATTTTAACTCTTTGCCACAATGACTGTATGATTTTGAGATCCATCTTTTCAAACTGAGGACAACTGAAGGACTCATATGCAAATATTACAGAAGGTTCAAATGCTTACTGATGTTTCAGATGGAAAAAGAATGCATTAAGAGCCAGGGATGAAAACTTTTGAACGTAATGAAGATGTGTAAATTTTTCTAACTTTTGCCTAAATATCATATTTTTTCATTTAGTATTGCCCTTCAGAAGCTACAGAAGATATCTTACATGCTTCCCAGAAGACAAAATACGTTACATTTACCCTGATCCATTTAAAAAGATTCAAAAAGTTTTCACCCTCTGCTCTTAATGCATCATTTTTCCTTCTGGAGTTGCATATGAGTCCCTCAGTTGTCCTCAGTGTGAAAAAATGGAACTCAAAATCATACAGTCAATGTCGGAAAGGGTTCAAATAGTTGTGGGACCTGAAGGATTTTTCTGAAGAACAGCAGGTAGTTTAACTGTTCAGGAAAAACAGGGGACTCATGAACAACTATCTCACAACAGCAGCTCAGTACTACTATTACCAACAGCACAACCGTTACTTTTAATTAACAGGTTTTAATAAATGACTCACTACACTATTTCACTTTCATTAACTCAACTGATAAACTATACGTCATACTGTCACACATTTGACTTTATGTCTCTCAAGAACTGATGTTGTGATTGCCATGCAAGTAGCTATCTAGATGTTTCAGTTATAGATCATTCATGTATTGTTTTCTCGATCTAGCAAACAGTCAAAGCAGCAACTTCAGCTTCAATAGCACCGCCAAAACACTTAGTCTTATCAACTCAGAATCAACTAAACCTCATTGTCAGTTTAAGGAACTGACAGAAACTTCCCTGCAATTTTAAAACAAAGAGGCTTTATTTTAATCCCAATTTAAGTGCATAATAATCTACACTCAACAGATCTCCAATCCATGTCCTTCTGTTCTGGGATAAGTGATGAAATAAAAAAAACGTATTTTTTGACATTTACTCAAATTTTGTGTATAATGATATACAGAACGCATCTAGACTAGTTGATCACAACAGAATTAAATTAAATTTGTGACATTCTTTACAGTCAGACTAGAAACACACACACTACACATTAGTAACCTGCTTTTAAATGCCCATAGACCTTTTGGTCAAAGATCTCTAATCCCAGAGAGATGAGCATACGGGTGAACAGAGGTTTTAGGGTCACCCCCTAATGAAGCCTAATCCCCCAAAGGTTAAAGGTCACAGTGTATCCACTTTCCAGGGCATAAGAAGGTCCTTTCTTTTGTGGTTGTTAAACCTCCTTTTCTTCATGCCCTCAGAGCATAATGAGAGTCCAGTCACAGTAAGAGAAGCGGCGGGGTAATTAGGCGTAGAAGCTGATAGGGTGTCTTTAAACATTAATGGAATTTATGTGGATTATTTCAAGTATGTCGAATTGTGTCGGAAAGATTATTTCACATAAAGGCTTTTAAACTGACAAAGGAATGATAAAAGCTTGTGTTGACACGTTAGCCCCTTTTGCACAATATATTTCTTTTTATTTTACGAGGGCGCCAAAATGCCGCTCGACCGGTTGGGTCGCACTGGTATCACGCTCTCACATGCGCGCGAAGAAACATGTTTTTTTGAGAAACCGCTCTGGGATTCAAAGTGAACAGGGAGTAAAGTGGCATTCATGCTGCCTATCAAGAAAAAAAAGATGAATCGTAAATCACAGGACCTTCCTAGAATCTTCCAAGAACTTCCATTGTTGAGGGAGCTGCCGGGCCCCTCTGCCTCCAGCATGAGGCCTTTCCTCGGGCAGTTTCCTTCGCAATGGGGGGCCTCACCCCTAAGCTCCTGTAGGTGTGCATGTCTGTCATCTCAGGAACGTCCTGCAGCACATGTACGTACACATGCAGAGAGGTTAGGGCACATATAAAGATCTCTATCTATCTATCTATCTATCTATATGTAAATGTATTCTTTAAAATATATTTTATAAGATATTTAAGGTATTAGGTATTTTAAAACAGAAAATTAATTCAATGTAATTAATAAAATAAAAATATTTATGTCATTTTTTATGGAGTAATTAAAGCTCTTTCAAAATACTTACATTCGTAAACATTCTAAATATTTATGTAATTAGATTTCAAAATGCATGTGTGTGTTATATATATATATATATATATATATATATATATATATATATATATATACATACATACAATCAAAATATAAATATTAAATATAATTAAAAATATATTTTATAAGATATTTTGCATTTAGTTTAAATGTATTTAAAAACTGAAATTTAATCAATTCATTTTATTAAAAAATAATTTTAGGTTACTTTTTTATTGAGTAATTAAAACGTTTTCAAAATATTTATATTCATAAATATAATTATATATATATATATATATGTAAAATGTATTTTAAAATAGTACATTCTTTAATTTAATTAATAAAATATAAATATTTATGTATTTTTTAAGCAATTCAAACTTTGTTAAAACACTTAAACATTCTAAAAATGTATGTAATTAGGTAAAAAATATAAATATATATATATATATATATATATATATATAATCAAAATATATTTTAATGATATTTTACATTTGAGAATATATATTTATATATATATATATATTAGAGAATATATTAATTTGATTACTAAAATATAAATATTTATGAACAATTAAATGGTTTACTCAGTAATTAAAACTTTTAACAAATACTTATATTCACAAACATTCTAAATATTTATGTATTAAGGTTTAAAAAAGAATTATAATCAAAATATATTGTTTAAAATGTATTCTTATAAGATACTTGGCATTTAGTTAAAATGTATTTTAAAATAGAAAATTAATTAATTTAATGAATAACAAATAGGTATTTGTGTACATTTTTTTAAGGGTAAATCAAACTTATATTCATAAAAATACTTATATTCGTAAACTTTCTAGATAATTATGTAATTTTACACACACACACACACACACATATATACATATATATATATATATATATATATATAACATATCAAAATATAATGTTTAAAATATTTAAAAGATATTTTGCATTTATTTAAAATGTACTTTAAAATATTAAATTAATTTATTTAATCAATTTAATTTTTAAAAAATTTAAGGTTTCAACAATATATATTTACAACTTTTTAGAATATATTAAACTGATTTATTGGAATCAAAATATTAAGAAGTATTTAGAAGTACACTGCTGTATATTTATAGCATAAATAAAAATGATAAACAATAAAGGTTCTCTGCTCTTATGCCATCTATATCTACCTATAAATACCTATATAGCCTTCACTAAATGGTTGCCCACAGGCTTAAATAGTTCATTGTGGTTTTATTGGCTAAATTGCCGTGCAACAGCATTCTTTCCCTTCGTTTTTTCTGAGTGAAACACACCTGTAAGTAAAACAGGCTAATGAGCACAACAAGAGCCCATTGTGAACATGATAAAACTGTAAACCAGTGAGATTTGTTTTATATTTCAGAATTAGGAATTCATAAAGAGGAAGTAACCAAGAAACGTACAGCAAAGAGCAGAAAAGAGAAGTAACAAGAAGGTGTGACAGAGGGGGGAAATGCTAGTTTGTAGCTGAGGTGATATAGTGTTTTGATATAGTGTAAACAAGAACAGGGTTAAAAATAATGCAAAGCACTGTCTTTCTGCTCACTAACAGGGGAAGTTGTTGCGGTACATGTGTGTTTGTGTGTGCGCTACAGTTGCACATGATTTTAAAGCTTTGCATCATTCTGTTGACACAAACACACCCATTATATTTGTTCAAAGGTTGCTCATTCTTTAATAGAGGCAATTTGCACACAGTGTGTGACCTGGTCAAAGGCAACTGAGGTGAAATTATGTGAGAGTTTAATCTTAACTACATTTAAAAAAAATAAATAAAAAATGCCTCAAAGTTGAAGTTGGCTCGAGAAAGCCTGACCAGAATGTTTGAACAAGTTTTGGAAGTTTTAAAAAGTTTTAAAGGTTTGATGGTTTTCAGTCTTAAATAGATTGAAGTTTTAAGTAGTTTTAAAGCTTAAATGTTTTGAAGGAAATACAGACAGATAGATAGACAGATAGATGTTAGATGATGGATAGATAGCATGTTGCTAGAATGATTAGCAAGTTACTAGCATGTTGCTAACATGTTTTAACATGATTAGCAAGTTACTAACATGTTGCTAGCATGTTTCTAGCATGATTAGCATGTTTCTAGCATGTTGCTAGCATATTTCTAGCATGATTAGCATGTCGTTAACATGTTTTAGCATGTTGTTAACGTTTCTAACACGATTAGCTTGTTTCTAGCAAGATTAACATGTTTCAACATGATTAGCAAGTTACTAGCATGTTGCTAACATGTTTAGCACGATTAGCTTGTTTCTAGCAAGATTAGCATGTTTCAACATGATTAGCAAGTTATTAGCATGTTGCTAACATGTTTAGCACGATTAGCTTGTTTCTAGCAAGATTAGCATGTTTCAACATAATTAGCAAGTTACTAGCATGTTGCTAACAAGTTTAGCACAATTTGCTTGTTTCTAGCAAGATTAGCATGTTTCAACATGATTAGCAAGTTACTAGCATGTTGCTAACAAGTTTAGCACAATTTGCTTGTTTCTAGCAAGATTAGCATGTTTCAACATGATTAGCAAGTTACTAGCATGTTTTAGCATGATTAGCATGTTTCTATCACTGTTAATAAGTTACAAACATGTTGCTAGCATGTTTATAACATGATTTACAAGTTACTAGCATGTTGCTAACATGTTTTAGCATGATTAACATGTTTCTAACACTGTTAGCAAGTTACAAACATGTTGCTAGCATGTTTCTAACACGATTAGCTTGTTTTTAGCAAGATTAGCATGATTAGCAAGTTACTAGCATATTGCTAGCATGTTGCTAACATATTTCTAGCATGATTAGCATGTCGTTAACATGTTTTAGCATGATTAGTATGTTTCTAGCACGGTTAGCAAGTTACAAACATATTGCTAGCATGTTTATAACATGATTTACAAGTTACTAACATGTTCCTAGCATGTTTATAACATAATTAGCTTGTTTCTAGCAAAATTAGCATGTTTCAACATGATTAGCAAGTTATTAGCATGTTGCTAACATGTTTAGCACGATTAGCAAGTTACAAACATATTGCTAGCATGTTTATAACATGATTTACACGTTACTAACATGTCCTTAGCATGTTTCTAACATAATTAGCTTGTTTCTAGCAAGGTTAGCATGTTTTAACTTGATTAGCAAGTTACTAACATGTTGCTAGCATATTTCTAGCATGATTAACGTTGTTAATATGTTTTAGCATGATTAGAATGTTTCTAGCACTGTTAACAAGTTACAAACATGTTGCTAGGATGTTTCTAACATGATTTACAAGTTACTAGCATGTTGCTAGCATGTTTCTAACATGATTTACAAGTTACTAGCAAGATTAACATGTTTTAACATGGTTAGCAAAATACTAGCATGTTGCTAACATGCCTGTTTCTAACATGAGTAGCATGTTGCTAGCATGTTGTTAATATGATTAACATGTACTTAGCATGCTGCTATCATGTTTCTAGCATTAGCATGTTTTAACATGATTAACATGTTGCTAGCATGTTGTTAGCATGTTTCTAGTATGATTTGCATGTTACTAGCATGTTTCTAACATGATTAGCATGTCAACATGTTTTAACATGATTAGCCTGATGTTAGCATGTTTTCAACACGATTGGCATTTTGTAAGCATGTTTCTAACATATTTAGCAAGTTACTAGCATGTTTATACCATGTTTCTAACATGATTAACATGTTTTAGCATAATGTTAGCATGTTTTTAACATGATTAGCATGTTAGAATGTCTCTAGCATGATTAGCAAGTTACTTGCATCTTGTTAGCATGTAACATGATTAGCATTTTTAAACATGTTTCTAACATGATTAGCATTTTGTAAGCATGTTTCTAATATAATTAGCAAGTTACTAGCATGTTTCTAGCATGTTTCTAACATGATTAGCATGATAACATGTTTTAACGTGATGTTAGCATGATAACATGTTTTAGCGTGATGTTAGCATGTTAGAATGTCTCTAGCATGATTGGCAAGTTACTTGCATCTTGTTAGCATGTTTCTAACATGATTAGCATTTTGTAAACATGTTTCTAACATAATTAGCAAGTTACTAGCATGTTTTAACGTGTACTAGCATGTTTTAGCGTGATGTTAGCATGTTTTCAACATGATTAGCATGTTAAAATTTCTCTAGCATGATTAGCAAGTTACTTGCATCTTGTTAGCATGTTTTTAACATGATTAGCATTTTGTAAGCATGTTTTAACATGATTAACATGTTTTAACGTGATGTTAGCATGTTTTCTACATTATTAACATGTTAGAATGTCTCTAGCATGATTAGCAAGTTACTTGCATCTTGTTAGCATGTTTCTAACATGATTAGCAAGTAACTAGCATGTTTCTAACATGATTAGCATGATAACATGTTTTAGTATGATGTTAGCATGTTAGAATGTCTCTAGCATGATTAGCAAGTTACTTGCATCTTGTTAGCATGTTTTTAACATGATTAGCATTTTGTAAGCATGTTTCTAACATGATTAGCAAGTCGCTAGCATGATTCTAACATGATTAGCGTGTTAACATGTAACATGATTAGCATGATGTTAGCATGTTTTCTACATTATTAACATGTTAGAATGTCTCTAGCATGATTAGCAAGTTACTTGCATCTTGTTAGCATGTTTCTAACATGATTAGCAAGTAACTAGCATGTTTCTAACATGATTAGCATGATAACATGTTTTAGTATGATGTTAGCATGTTAGAATGTCTCTAGCATGATTAGCAAGTTACTTGCATCTTGTTAGCATGTTTTTAACATGATTAGCATTTTGTAAGCATGTTTCTAACATGATTAGCAAGTCACTAGCATGTTGCTAGCATGATTCTAACATGATTAGCGTGTTAACATGTAACATGATTAGCATGATGTTAGTATGTTTTCAACATGATTAGCGTGTTAACATGTAACATGATTAGCATGATGTTAGTATGTTTTCAACATGATTAGCGTGTTAACATGTAACATGATTAGCATGATGTTAGTATGTTTTCAACATGATTAGCGTGTTACTAGCATGATTCTAATTGCTAGGCTTGGCTAGTTATGGATGGATGGATGGATGGATGGATGGATGGATGGATGGATGGATGGATGGATGGATGGATGGATGGATGGATGGATGGATGGATGGATGGATAGATAGATAGATAGATAGATGAGTTTGAATGAGTTTAAATGGATTAGAAATAGTAGATAGAAAGAAAAGTTTGATTGAGTCTCAATGGATTCTGGGAGTTTTGACAGTTGGAGTTTGAATAGTGTTGGCTCATTTGATCATTCCGTGTCAATGTAAGTCAGTGGAATTTTTCCCAGTTTCAATCGTCATTTTTAGGAAAACCGTATATTAGAAAAGATATAGCACACGAAGTCAGATCAATCTGAAATTCTTGCCTGAGTTTGTAGTTTGTCCAGTCTGGTGACTGTAGTATGCATGCATCATGTACAAGAAGTATGTTGAACATAACCTAGACCAGCAGAACAAAGCTCTTCTTCGTATAGCTGCTCTATCTGTGTGTGTGTTCTCTGGCCGTCTCTGCTTAGCTAATAGCTAATGACAGCCTGAGGTCTCGGCCTGTCAGGCCTACCTGCAGGGGTCTGGCCCAACGCCTCTTCAGGGTAATTGTTCTGGCCCTTCCAACCCCCTTCTCAAGCTTTAATCCCTTCCCCCAAGAATGTCGCGGAGGGTCAAGGTGTGTGCGGGGGAGAAAGCGGAAGAGAGAGAGAGAGTGTGAGAGAGAGAGAGAGAGAGAGAGAGAGAGTGTGTGAGAGAATGCAGGAGCAGTTGCTGTTCCAAACTAATTATAACTGCATGTCAGCGCTGTCAATGCAATCTCAGTTCTGCACGGCAGCTCAGGGACACATCTACACTTCATCAAGACACCAGCTGAAGAACTGTGAGAATAAACTGTTGCGTAACACTGGTGTATAGGTGAGATGCAAAACCTCTTTTGCCAGTGCAAAGCTGATGTTTCTATATATACCGAATATCAGTACAGCTGTTACAATGATTTGATGATAAAATAGTTTAAATTAAAATAACAGGAATAAAACAGTATAATATAAGACAATGCCAAAGCATTAATAAAAAATAATGTAAATTAATAAAAGTGCTGTAATTTTTCTTGTGGTCTCTAAGTTGGTCCAAAACTAAATCTCTATTTTCTGGTCACTGGATATGTCTCAGGTTTCTCTTTCAATATTAGTATACAGTTTTTTTTTTTTTTTTTTTTACCCCCAACAGATTTCTTTTTTAACAAGTTAAAAGTAATAAATTAAAGTTAAATATTATAAAAAAAATAAAAAAATAAATAAAAAAAATTATATATATATATATATATATATATATATATATATATATATATATATATATTAATTCAATATTTTAAAATAATAAATTAAAAATATATGCAGATTCAAATAAAAATAATTCATATATAAAAATAAAAAAGATTCATTCATATATAATATAAAATGTATAACATAATATATAATCTGCATATTTAAATGTAATAAAATAATTAAAATCAATAATTAAATGTAATAAAATATATATGAAAACAAAAATTAAAAAGAAAAAAATTAAATGAAATTGAATTATTAAAATTGAATTAAAGATATTTAAAACATTAAATTATTAATATTAAATTAAAATTACTAATATGTAACAAAAATAAAATTAAATGAAAAATCAAACAATAATTAATAAACTAAAATAATTAAGCAAGCAATATGCAATTATGAAAATAAACAAAAATAATTAAAATCAATAATTAAATGTATTAAAATATCTATAAAATATACAAGTAAAGAAAATGCAGTAGATTACAATTATGATAGTAAACAAAAATAATTAAAATCAATAATTAAATGTAATAATAATAATAATGTATATATAATTAAATCAATTGCATTCAATTAATTAATTAATTTTAAATTATTAAAATAAAATTTAATCAAAATTATTAATATGTAACAAAAATAAAATGAACAAAATGAAAAATAAAACAATAATTAATAAAATAATAAGTAAAAAAAAAACAGTAAAAAAATAAGTAAGCAGTAAGTAGTAAGTAAAAAAATTGCAGTAGGTTACAATTATGATAATAAAAAAATAATTAAAATCAATAATTAAATGCAATAAAATATCTTGAAAAATATTTATACAAATACATAAATAAAGAAAATGCAGTAGGTTACAATAATGATGCTAATAAACAAAAATAATTAAAAACACAATATATGTAGTTTATTTGCAAGAACAGATCATTTAGTCTTTCAATATGTAATGTTTTTTAATGTTATCATGTTTTTATTGTGTTTTATTGATAGTTAGCTGTATTTTTAGTGTATTTTTATTATATATCAAAATAACCCAACTGCCGTTTAACTGAGATTAATTGGAATGCACAGTGAAAAAAACATGATTTTTGAACATTTTTAAAACACAGTTATCTATTTTCGCATTGCATTTTTTGCAATTAAAATGTATATTAATATGTTACTAAAATGTTACTAAAAATATAAAACTAAATTAAACAAAATGAAAAAAAAAATCTAAAATAAAATAAATCAAATCAAATGTTTAAATCAAGAAACTCAGAACTACACCATCACTTCAAATTCCTTCTGTCCTCTTTCTTTGTTTCTAAAACACAAGGGTTTGTGTGTATCGAACAGCTTAGAAAGCACACCGAGTTGGAGTCAGTGAGTTCCCCAGTGCTGTTTTTGTTGGTCAGCTCGGGCACCTGTTAATCATTGGCTAGGACGGAGACGTTCTGTGAGGCTTTTCCTAGAAACGCGCCTCTCTCCAGTTAAACTAAAGAGACTTTCTGAATGTATGTGTTCAAGTGGATACTGCGTGGCTGAACACAGGGGGCGGAGAAAAGCCCTCCATTTCAGCCAACCATACGGGAGGGTGTGATGCCAGACACGTGGACCACAGTCCAGGAAAATTCATAGAAGTACAGAGACATACTGTACATACTGTACATTGAGACCCACAAGGAAAACAACTACTGAGGGATTACAGTGTCCTCATAATACAGAGAATCACAACTGTGAGGCCAAACCAAGGTCTTAATATATGTTCTCCTGTAGGATAACAGCCTGAATGTAAATAAATCTTATGTGCTTAAAGTTAAAATGGTCATACTTTACTCACCCTCATGCTGTAGGACTATTTCTTCTGCAGGACGCAAAAACAGTTTAGCAGGATCTCAGAGGTTCTCCATACTAAGGAAAACAGAAAAACAACAACAACAAAAAATGCATGCTTTCCATATTTGCTTTTCTTATTTTGCTGTAACTATGCATTCCCACACCTCTCATTAAGAAACTCCATGGCTATATAATGAAGCCCTTATGTGACATTTTTAATTACGTCAAGAAAACTGCTTACAGAAGACGCTCTGCCCTTGTTTTGGTGTAATTTCGGCGTTCTCCAGCATGTGTGGTCTGCGACTAACCAACAAGCCTGAAGATGGAAGACTTGAGAAGAGCTCTGTGAAATCTGGGTGACCAAAAAAGGCAGTTTGGATGAAAATAGTAACATCTCCTAACCATTCTATCATAGCTGATTTACTTTGCCATCACAAAGTTATGGTTACAAAGTACATAAAACCATTTACATCAGTCACCACTGCAATGCACATAGACAGTTTTATGCAAAACTTATATAGAGTTGAGGTCAAAAGTGTTTATACACCTTGCAGAATCTGCAAAATGATAATCATTTTATTTAAATAAGAGGGATCATGCAAAATGCATGTTATTTTTTATATAGTACTGACCTGAATAAGATATTTCTCATAAAAGATGTTTACATATAGTCCACAAGAGAAAATAATAGTTGAATTTATAAAAATGAACCCGTTCAAAAGTTTACATGCACTTTTGTAATACTGTGTTGTTATCTGAATGATCCACAGTTGTTTTTTTGTTTTGTTTTTTGTTCAGTGATAGTTGATAGTTCCCTTGTTTGTCCTGAACAGTTAAACTGCCCACTGTTCTTCAGAAAAATCCTTCAGGTCCCACAAATTCTTTGGCTTTTAGCATTTTTGTGTATTTGAACCCTTTACAATGACTGTATGATTTTTGAGATCCATTTTTCACACTGAGGACAACTGAGGGACTCATATGCAATTGTTAGAGAAGGTTCAAACACTCACTGATGCTCCAGAAGGAAAATCGATGCATAAGAGGATCTCAAAATCATACAGTCATTGTCGGAAAGTGTTCAAACACACAAAAATGCTGAAAAACCAAAGAATTTGCGTGACCTGAAGGATTTTTTTGAAGAACAGCAAACAGTTTAACTGTTCAAGACAAACAAGGGAACTATCAACTATCACTAAACAAAAAAACACAGCTGTGGATCATTCAGGTAACAACACAGTATTAAGAACCAATCATATGTAAACTTTTGAACAGGGTCTTTTTATAAATTCAACTATTATTTTTTTTATAATTATTATTATTCTTGCAGACTATATGGAAAAGTCTTTTATGTGAAATATCTTATTCAGGTCAGTTCTAAATAAAAAATAACATGCATTTTGTCTGATCCCTCTTATTTTGGTTAAAATAATTAACGTTTAGCAGAATCTGCAAGGTGTATGTAAACTTTTGACCTGGTCATTGCTTAGGTGTTTTTAGTTACTTTTAGTGCATGGTTATGCTATATGGCTGCTTATCAGGTCAAAACACTCTTTTCAACGCAACTTTTCATATTTTTGGCCGTTTTAATTGCTCAAACCACTAAACTTAAGCATGACCAATAATAATACTGATACTTGTCTTGAGCGAGTGAAGAAGAAGGACTATGAGAGAACACACATTTACACTCATGTAAAAAGGTTCACTTTCAGTCTATCAGAAATGAGAGCTAAATTTGACCCATGGCCCCTTACTGGTGGGTGTTTTTAAGCTGAAAACTTCCATTTCTGTCATGTGTGTCAGATGATGAGTCTTGTTTTTGCTGGGACCTTCCCCTTTTACAAGTGTTGGTGTTTGACAGCTCATCTCTACCTTCTGCATGATCCGACTGATACAGTAAGTGATCTAAATCTGCAGAAGCACAGGAATCACAAGATACCCCATCATGATTGTGAGCTTATTGAAAGTCTCAGAGGTTCACAGATCATTCATAATCAGACCAGCATTACCAGTGGTGGTTGATATTTTTAGTTGGATGTTCGTGTCATGCACAGTCAGACTTGGTTAGATGATTGAACTTATGGTAGATCAGAACATAGTCAAACATGCATGGGAAGGCAAACTCTTTACACTCTTCTGGTAAAAGGGTGGGAGCTTCACTCGGTGGATTACTCACAGTCTTCTGACTTCAGCCAAAGGGAGTATAAAACAGTGTGCCTTTCTCATAAAATACCCTTTAACCCAACTTTGTTTCAAGACATCCGTTGATTAAACCAGACATTTCACACTTGACACTTCAGTCTATATAAAGCAAACACTTGCTTCCTGCAAAAGGCAAAAAGGCAAAGCACAAACAGCTTAAAGGATATGTTCACTTCCAGAATACAAATTTCCTAATAATTTACTCACCCCCATGTCATCCAAGATGTTCATGTCTTTATTCAGTTGAAAAGAAATGAAGGTTTTTGAGGAAAACATTTCAGGATTTTTCTCCATATAGTGGACTTCAATGGGGACCAATGGGTTGAAGGTCCAAATTAGAGTTTCAATGCAGCTTCGAAGGGCTCTACACAATCCCAACCGGGGAATAAGGGTCTTACCTAGTGATACGATCGAAAAATACTTTTTAAAAAAACTAATTTTTAAACTAAAAATGCTCGTCTTGCACTAGCTCCGCGATGCGCATCTCATTTTCTTCAAAACTTCAAAATCGTCCGGAATTGTAGTTTTACCTTTTTTTTGTAAAGGGCGTTTGACTTTCTTTGCACTTTCTCTTTGAAAACGCTCGGTCAGCACTTTCGCCTTACTTAATTGAAGGCAAGCTAGTGCAAGACAAGAATTGGTTGGAATTGGGATTTTTGGTTAAAAAGTCTATAAATTGCCTTTTTTTTTTTTACATTTCTTTTCAACTGAAGAAAGAAATACATGACTGGAAGAAAGGCAAGTTAATCAAACAGTTAAAATCAATGTAAAAAATAAATCTACGAGAGAAGATGAAAAAGTTCATCTGCAGTAAGGTACAGATAAAATACAGTAGGTTACAATTATGATAATAAACAACTATGTATTGCAAAATGCCACAAAAATGCACAGAAAATGTTTTGTACACTCAAATGACACATTTTGCTTCTTTTAAAAATACTACTTGGTTTTATATTATATGAATGCAATACCATTTTGACATGTTATCTAAATATTGCTGCATTTAACAGGAAAGCAAATGGCTGTTTTATTCATAATATGCTAATTTCCCTGAACAAACAGCAATCAGCTTTGTCTGGTTTTCAGTCAATCCAACAAAAGCCCACATTTTAAGGCCATTCAGATCTGATTTTGACCATGAGCCAGCTGTTAATTAACGTCATTTCGTTATTTTTGCACAGGATGTAAGCATCTTGGAGGTTTCCTTAAATTACTGCTGCCCCAAATTACTATGCTATGCTGAAAATGACCACAATGAGTCATTTTATAGAACCATCTCATGGATTCTCAGAAATATTAAACTTTTTTAACATGTCCATGCATGAAAATGATAAATATCCACTAAAGGATTCTGATATTATCTACAATTAGGGGAAGTCAAAAGTATTCATCATTAACATGTTATCACCTCTCTGCATAAAGCAGTTGAAAAATAAGTCAATGGAGGTTTGAGAAACACCTTAACATCAAAACTGGCAATTTGCCAGTCTAATTAATTTAGCACTCTCAAAAAGCTCAAAGAATATATATCAAATAAAGTTCATCCCCTTTTCAACCATTCACTTCCTGTTGACATCTTCATAGTGATTTCTGTTAAAGCAGAACAAAGGTCTCAGAAGCAAATTATATGATGTAACGGTGACTCTTGGGGCCCTACAAACCCTGATTTTTAACATCAGGGTGGAAATCATGCAAATGAGCATGATGTGAGAGAGACACCGGTAAGCAACAGGAAACGTTCCTTTTTAATGTTAAACCCAGATGGGGAGCTTCCCCCTGAGTTTCCTGTGAGTAAAGCGTTAGCGCAAGTGCTGCAAAAGAAAGTACAGGCTGGGGCGAATACCTACATATGACATTCATGTGAAATTTCCCTAAATAGCTCCATTGTGTGGGCAGCGCTCACTTCTTGATGAGCTTCAAGCATTTTAGTGTGAAAAGCCACAAATTTGAATTGCTCCAAGAAGAACTCGAGCCGCATTTTTGAAGAGCATGCATATTAATCTGTACAATCAAGAGCATTGTGTAATGTGCATGCACTTTGAGTGCCATATCATTTATAAAATCAACAAAAATCCTTTTAGAATTTTGAAATGTTCAGGAAATGTAGTTTGCATTGCTAATGCATCAGTTTTTTTTATTATAAAAATGCTACAGATATAACGTCAAGACAAATCTCCAGATAAATGGTTAAAAGTTTTGGTTTGTGCATGGCCTCCGGTTCCGTTACCTCTATGAGTGATGCGTGTTTCCACAGCGCATGCCTCTCAATAGGAGGATTTCCCCTTGTTGTTCAAAGCTGCACTCATGACTCACTCCATTTGACTCGCTCTCTTTCTCATTCCATCCCTCACTCTCTCTCCAACCGAGGGGGCTTTTCATTGTTTTGCCTGTGGAGAAGCAAATAAAGGGGTAGTTTCAAGAGCAATATGAGTAAACTGCAAAGGTGAAAATGTCTCACTGCAGGCAGGTGGTTAGACACACTTCAGTGGTCTCAAATGTGTTTTTTCAGCCCCCACGCAACTTACTGCAACGGGAAAAATAAAAAAAACTTCCAAATGCATTACAGTAATGGGAATTGGGGTGAAATGTATCTAATAAGTTAAGCTTCTTTATCATTTCTTATTGCAAGTGATTCACCTGTACAAGCTTCATTCCAGTGGGAAACAGACATTTCGGTATAACCGCCGGCATGTATTTCTCAATTTCTTCAGCTTGTTCCTACAGCTGCAGAGATCAGAAGAACAAGATAAGCTTCTCAACACACAGGAATGCGACAAGATACATGACAATTTGCCTACAGGTGGATATTTCGTGTAAATGTATTCAAATTAAAGATGACGGAATTGGAAAATAAAGCTGTTAGAGAGCAAATTGTAGGTTTTTGACTTGATCCGTTTTGCTTCAAGTACGTTCACAGCTGCAAATGGCTAATTTAATGGCTTTAGGTCTATTTTCAGCAAAAGAAAAAAACTGAATTTAACAGAAATGATGCATATTATATCTTTCAAGTGCATATATTATGCAACTATTATGCAATAGAAACTGTTCCTTAAAATTCTCGATTACTTATTTACAACTCCGTTTTAGTGCCACATAAAAAAATAATCTAAGATTACGAGAATAAAGTCAAAATACTATTAGAATAAAGTCTAAATATTTTGATAATAAAGTCAAAATGTTTCAAGAACAAAGTCGAAATGTTTTGAGAATAAAGTTGAAATGTTTTGAGAACAAAGTTAAAATGTTTTGAAAATAAAGTCAAAACTAAAAGAATTAATTTGTAGCAACAATATTCAAACAAATTCCGGTGGCCTGGCAACTTCTCCAGGTGCTCTCAATCCGGGCCATTTGTATGCGCAATATAGTATATACTAGGGGTGGGCATAGATTTATTTTTTTAATCTAGATTAATCTAGATTAAATCTTGGAATATTAATTTGAATTCTGCTGAAGGCATTTTCAGAATATGTGTGCTACCCAAATAATGACTAAAAGTAAGCCAGGTGGCGCATTAGATCAGGCGCTCATCTCCTGTTTCCAAAATGCATCACAAACTGCTTGACAATTGCATTTACAACATAATTACCTATACAAACTTGTGTAACCAAGTACTTCTGCGCAAAAGGCTACACGATGTGCGCGTTGCCGTTAAATACACAGACGCGCACGGGCATGGATAGCCTATCTGCGTGCATAGTCTTCGATTAAACTGCGTTGCTCTTAGAAGCGTCAATTCAGTTGTTGCATATAGTTTAATGTCTTTATTTCAGGATTATCAAAGTAAATTATAACTCAAATTTGAGATTTTACTGGGGCACAGCAGATTTTCATTGGGGCACGTGCCCCAGTAAAAAGGGTCTAGCAACGCACCTGCCCTGAAGCGGCTTCATAGCTGCATCCATGTTTGCACGTCTCATTTGATGTGGTAATTTCACAGAAGTTGAAGACTCGTTCTCGCCCCCTACAGTGCAATTCCACTAGGTATACGTCATCCGCGCTAAAATATCAAGGTGAAAGTCATCATAGCTTACGTAGTTTAGACCCAGCTCCCAACCCAACTTTGAGAATAGATTAACGGCGATATTTTTTTTATCGCCCGATAAGAGTCTCACGTTAACGCAGCACGTTAACGCCGATAACGGCCCACCACTAGTATATACTCTTCAAATATTATAATTTTAAATTCTACAATTTAAATTCTCAAAACATTTTGACTTTATTCCCGAAATATTTAGACTTTATTCTCATAATATTTCGACTTTATTCTTGTAATATTTTGACTTTATTCTCGTAGTATTTCGACTTTATTCTCATAATATATCGACTTTATTCTCGTAATATTTTGACTTTATTCTTGTAGTATTTCAACTTTATTCTCATAGTATTTCTACTTTATTCTCGTAACATTTTGACTTTATTCTCGTAATATTTTGACTTCATTCTTATAATATTTCGACTTTATTCTCGTAGTATTGACTTTATTCTTGTAATATTTGGACTTTTTTTCTCATAATATTTTGACATTATTCCCATAATATTTTGACTTTATTCTCATATTTTTTTCATTTATTATCGTAATATTTTGACTTTATTCTCGTAATATGTAGACTTTATTCTCATAATATATAGACTTTATTCTCATAATATGTAGACTTTATTGTCTTAATTTCGACATTATTTTCTAAATATTTCAACTTTATTCTCAAAATATTTAGACTTTATTCTTGTAGTATTTCAACTTTATTTTTGTAGTATTTTGCCTTTATTCTCTAAATATTTTAACCTTATACACAAAATATTTTGCCTTTATTCTCAAAATATTTCAACCTTATACTCAAAATATTTTGCCGTTATTCTCATAGTATTGACTTTATTTTCGTAATTTCGACTGTATTCTCAAAATATTTCGACTGCATTCTTGTAATATTTTGACTTTATTCTCATAGTATTTTGACTTTATTCTCATAATATTTTGAATTTTCTCATAATTTATTCTCAAAGTGTTATGACTTCAGTCATAACTTTTTTTTTTTAAATCTTGCGCTAAAACACAAACATACATATTTTAATCTATTGGCAACAATAATATTTTATATTTCTGATTTAAACCATTTTACCAAGTAAAATCAACATCTTTCCAAATATGCATGGGGTCACTGAATTAAAGGGACCACGACATCCTACTAAACACTGGGACAAAGTTCAGTAGCACATGATTACAGTACGCAGCAAAGCCTGGTTTACATTCCCTGGTGATTGATATGCATGTGTGCGCATGGGTGTTTGTTTGGTGGCTGACATATCACTATGATTTCAAGGCCAGATGACTTTCTGTGAAGAGGACAAACGAGAGTTCGAATGAGTGCATGTGTGTGCGAAGTGAATTGATCAGGTCACTGTATGAATGCCAACTCGATAAAAGCGCAGGAATACAAAGATAGTAGTAAGTTTTTGGCACTGCCCTACATGCACTCTGTCATTCCAGGGAGTTCTTTCTGAGAAGTTGGATTTCTCTGTATTCGCCATGTGGCACACAGAACCCTATCATAAAGGTTAGTCAGAACGAGTCCTCATGTGACACGAGCACATTCTCTCTGGATATGCGTTTTAATTCTGTCAGATAAACTTATCTTGATGTCAAGATAGTTCCTCGAATGCTGGGAGCCGAATTTTGCAGGAAATTTGGTTTTCAGGTAATAAAAAAAGACTAATTTGTCTAAATTTAATGCATTGCATTTCTCTTACCCCAGTGGCAAATAAAGTCCACACTGAATGTAGTGAGATTTATGCTTTGTATTATTAATAATTAGCCAATGGGATAAGAAAAATAAAGTTAGATCAAAGATATTTTCTTATAATACCTGATGCTGCTTTGATCTTTTTGATTTCATGTAAATGAGCCTTGTTTTAAGAGTGTTTTTAGTAAAAAAAAAACAAAAAAAAAACAAGACAAAAGTATTGATTAAAAATGCTGGATATTTGGATTAATTGGATATTTAAATGTAATCCTACACAGTTTCAGAATGTCTGATGTCACAACACAAGTTCGTTCAATTTAAGTTTAGTTTGAATATTCAAAATGTGTTCTTGTTTCTTCTAGCTTTGAACTCCCATTTAAAAAAAATTCTATTAAAATCAAATTCTTTTATACAAATCATAATCAAATCAGCATATTCTGTTTGTAGTTTAAAAGAAAGAGGTTTGTTTTCCCTGCTTTTAATAGTAAACATGTCCTACAAATGCTTTTCTTTAAAGCCACAGTGCACACCGTTCTGTAATATGTTGTATTTCTGAATAAAATAAAATATTTAATGAGAAAAAAATTTGGACGGGACTTGAATTTATTCATAGGAAATCGATTGGATCAAACCAAAAATTATTCAGACAACAGATATTTTTTTTTACTAATGGGTGCAGGATACTATAGTAAGTTTATGTAAATGAGGATAGCAAAATAAAGTAAACTGTGACATATGATACCCAAAAATTCTTCATACAGATACAGTGGACTAGCAGTAAAATTGATAACAATTTGGGACCAAAAATTATTTTTTTGACACTTTGACCTGACCATGCCTTGCTTTGCTTTTTCTTTAATTGCTAATGTGACCTTTTTATACCACAAAATGAACAAAATTAAGCATTGCATGGTAATTTGTCACCAAATTATTGATAGTTGTGTAAATACTAACAGTTGTCTGAATTTTTGGTTGATTGTAATCCATTACACCTTTTTTATCAAAGACAAATTTGTTCTGACACAGTTGAACTCTGGTTTCTTGTCATATTCTATTACTATTTTTTTAAAGTATATCAAATAAACTGTGATAATGTGAAAATGTTGAAGGTGTCTGAATACATTTTGGCTTGACTGTAGTTGGCTATTGGTTAACATTATGTGACGTCAACAGAAAAGGAGAGTCAATTCAGAAGCAAAGTGAGATTATGAAGACATGTTTTGGAATAACATTCGGCAATAAATCATTCAGAAGGAGACGTATAGTAAATAGTCAAAGGGTCGATTTTGACTTTATGTTGACTTCGGACCCGTCAGAGTTGAATGTGTGTGCTGTGTGTTTCTGGCACGTGTGTGAACTGTCAAAGGGAACATGTGCATGGGAGATTTGTGGGAAAATGTCCTGTGACAGCAGCATGAAATGGGCTGAGTGACAGCAGACAGCTGAGGGACGTGAAACGAGACAAAAGGACAGTATATATGTGTCGGAGTGCGTGAGTGTGTAAGAGGAGAGAGTGTGTGTGTGTGTGTTCGAGCATCTGTGTCTACAGTGGGGCAAACCCTTTCACATTCCTCGGACACAGTTGTGTTTTGCTTGATTTATAGTTCATCTGAATCGGTGGCAAATAAAAGGCGTAATTACAGAACGTTCTGTAAAGGATTTTTACATATGGAAATGCAAATGGTAAGGTCTGCAGATGAAAACTGATCATTCACTTAATGACCGGCTGCAAAAGACGTATTTACAGAACATCAAACTCAACGTTATAGTATAAACCAGTACGCCCACATGAACCCATTCGAGCCTATGAGTCCGTGCAAAGTTTGGCTAAAACACTTATTATGCAAATCATTCTTAAAGGGACAGCTCACAAAAAGAAACACCCATTAAATTCATTAAATTTTACTATTATTACATTTTTTTAGAATTTTACATGTTAATATAACATCATACAAGTTTGGAAAGTCGAGGATGGAATTAATGATTTTAGATAAAATGAATGAGTTCAGCAAGATTCAAGCTCCGTTGCAAATTTGAAACAAGCGATTCATCTTATCTGAGTCTAGATGTAATCAGTGTGGTCCTGAATCAGGGTTTACAAACAGTTTACAGATTACCACCCGACTGCCAGCTGAGATACGTCAGGAATCTGAAGTTCACTGAACCCTCTTTGTGCAGTAATGAGGATCCATTAACACGTAACTCGACCCTGTTCCTGGATCAGAGGCAGCAGATGCTGATGTCTTTACATGGCTATTAGCAGGAGGCATAATCTGCACTCTCAACATTAAATGAAATTAAGAAGAGTGGAAAACTTGAGGATTGAGAAAGTTTCTTAAAAAACGACATATGTTGTTTTTTAGATGTTGGTCCTCAACTGGCTTCTTAACTAGCTGTGCAGTATGACTTCCTTGGTCAAACAGTCTGTCATCTCACAGACAATGCTGGTTGAGCAGCTTCACCAACTGGTGAACAGCATGGCTATCAGGGTCAACTAGATAGATCAGCACCAATCCATCACGGGCCAGTAGGGAAATTTCTGCAGGGGCAAGGGTAAATTTTTAAATAAAATTAAATAAATCTTTTTGGATATACAGTGGAAGTCAAATGTTTACATACACATATTTGATTTAAATAAGAGAGATTATACAAAATGCATGTTATTTTTTATTTAGTACTGACCGGAATAGGATTTTTCACATAAAGACATTACACATATAATTGAATTTTACATTTTACAGAAAGTTTAAACCCCCTTGATTCATAATACTGTGTTGTTGCCTGAATGATCCACAGCTGTTGTTTTTTTTTTTTTTTAGTTTAGTGATAGTTGTTCATGAGTCCCTTGTTTGTCCAGAACAGTTAAACTGCCTGCCATTCTTCAGAAAAAATCCTTCAGGTTTTACAAATTCTTTGGTTTTTCAGCATTTTTGCATATTTGAACCCTTTCCAGTAAAAACTGTATGATTTGGAGATTCATCTGTTCACACTGAGGACAACTGAGGGACTCATATGCAACTATTACAGAAGGTTTAAACACTCACTGATGCTTTAGAAGAAAACACAAGGCATTATTTTATTTTATTTTATTTGAACAACAGGGTAATTTAACTTATTTTGTCTTCTGGAAACATGTAGGCATCTTCTTTAGATTCTGAAGGGCAGTACTAAATGAAAATAATATTATATTAGGCAAAATAAGAAAAATTTATACAATCTCATTATGTTCAAAAGTTTTCACCCCCTGGATCTTAATGCATTGTTTTTCCTTCTGAAGCATCAGTGAGCGTTTGAACCTTCTGTAATAGTTGCATATGAGTCCTTCAGTTGTCCTCAGTCTGAAAAGATGGATCTCAAAATCATACAGTCATTGTTGGAAAGGATTTGAATACACAAAAATTCTGAAAAACCAAAGAAGTGGGCAGTTTAACTGTTTAGGACAAAAAAGGGACTCATAAACAACTGTCACTAAACAAAAAAAAAGAAAAAAAGAAAAACAGCTCTGAATTATTCAGGTAACAACACAGAATTAGGAATCAATTGTATGTAAACTTTTGTAATTTTTTTAATTCAACTATTATTTTCTCCTGTGGACTATATGTAAACATATTTTATGTGAAATATCTTATTCAGGCCAGTACTACATAAAAAATAACATGCATTTTGTATGATCCCTCTTATTTTGTTAAAATAATTAACATTTTGGAGATTCTGCAAGTTGTATGTCAACTTTTGGCTTTAACTGTACATGAAAAGTAAATAAAATAATATTATTCAAAGTAATATTTATTCAGTAGTGGAGAGTAGCAGTTTATATAAACAATACATTAATTAATTAAAGCACAAAAAAGGAGGAAATGAGCAGTTGATATATATGACCAATATATGTCCAAGTTACCTGATTAAACATTTTCGAAGCATATCAGATTAATGCTAAAACATTTGCATCTTTTGGCATTAAATAACTGTTGCAGGAACCCTTTCATCGTTTACCACTCGGTAACTGATCACTCTCACTACCACTCATGTATTTAAATATGAACTAGAGCAATCAGTTCATCTCTTTCCACTGATTCTATCATAGCTATAACTGTAAAAAGAAAAAAAAAAATCCCCATCTGTACACAGGAGTGCATTTGCCACTTTCTAAGTTTTGGCCTCCCCCTGTTGGAGAAGTGTATACTGGAGCATGTCTCTCAGGACTGGAGGTCAGGAGGTGAGGAACTCCTTCAAGAACCAACCAAAGAGCAAAGACAAGGAGTCTCCTCCTTTAAAAGACCAAAGGAAAGGAGACGAGAGCCAGACAGATGCCCTATCTGAGGTCTGAACCAGGTCTGAACTCATTTATAATGAAAGTGCAGCCTTTATCTAGTGTACCTAAAAGACAATTCATCTTTCTCAAACAAAGAGTTCACCTTGACGAAGTACCTAGATTGCATGAATCAAAAGCCTTGAAGCTGCTGGCCTTCTTTTCTTATCTTTAAAACCTCCTGAATTGAGTGTAAAGGTAAATGATGTTGCTGCCCAGTGTTTTTACTCTCTGTATAAATGAGCATGGATGTGGTTTAGTTTGAGAAAACACATTATAAACACATTTGAGATAGGCTGTCAAATATTGTTTGAGTGTTTAAGTGTATGCGTGTACAGTACTAAAATATCAGTTGAATTTGGTTAGAGCTGCAGTCTAGCCATCGATGTAAACTCACACTTTGGTGGATGAATCATCAGAACCACAAAGAAAGTTCTGCATGCGGTTCATTCTTAGAATTCTTCAGAGCATATCTCTTCACAGAATCTGCTTTGAGGTCAGACGTCATTTTGAAAAAAATAAATAAAAGACACATAATACATAAATAAAAAAATCATATGTCAACAATGTATATGTCAACAATACATTGCTGAAACTCAGTCATACCAGAGTCATGAAACAAATGAGAAATTATATTTTGCATAAAGAATTGCAAAAGAACTGCAGGTTAACTGTCAGAAAAAAATGTTTCTTTCTGACAAGTTTCTCATCAAAGGTAAATACTAATAGGGTTGCTATGGTGCTTTGAGTGGTTGCTAAGGTATTTTAAGTGATTTTAAGCATGTTTCCATGCAGTTGCTAGAGTGTTTTTGATTGGTTGCTAGGTGGTTGCTTTGGTATTATAAGTGACTTAGGAATGTTGCTATGCAGTTTAGTTGCTAGGGTGTTTTGAATGGTTGCTTAGTGGTTGCTAAGGTATTATGAGTGATTTTAGGCATGTTTCTATGCAGTTGCTAGAATGTTTTGACTAGTTGCTTTGGTATTATAAGTGACTTAGGAATGTTGCTATGCAGTTTAGTTGCTAGGGTGTTTTGAATGGTTGCTTAGTGGTTGCTAAGGTATTATGAGTGATTTTAGGCATGTTTCTATGCAGTTGCTAGAATGTTTTGACTGGTTGCTAGGTGGTTGCTTTGGTATTATAAGTGACTTAGGAATGTTGCTATGCAGTTTAGTTGCAAGGGTGTTTTGAATGGTTGCTAAGTGGTTGCTAAGGTATTATGAGTGATTTTAGGCATGTTTCTATGCAGTTGTTAGAATGTTTTGAGTGGTTGAAAAGATATTTTGATCATTTCATACATGTTGCTATGCAGTTTAGTTGCTAGGGTGGTTTTGGTGGTTGCTAGGTGGTTGCTAAGGTATTATGAGTGATTTAAGAATGCTGCTATGCAGTTTAGTTGCTAGGGTGTTTTAAACAGTTGCTAGGTGGTAGCTAAGGTATTATGAGTAATTTAAGAATGTTGCTATGCAGTTTATTTTTTAGGTTGTTTTAAACTGTTGCTAGGCAGTTGCTAAGGCATTATGAGTCATTTAGGAATGCGGTTATGCAGTTTAGTTAATAGGGTGTTTTAAACAGTTGCTAGGTGGTAGCTAAGGTATTATGAGTAAATTACGAATGTTGCTCTGTAGCTGCTATGCTGTTTTAAGTGGTTGCTAGGTGATTGCTAAGGTATTATAAGGGATTTAAGAATGTTGCTATGCAATTTAGTTGCTAGGGTGTTTGAATGGTTGCTAGGTGGTTGCTAAGGTATTATGAGTAATTTAAAAATGTTGCTATGCAGTTTGATTTTTAGGTTGTTTTAAACTGTTTCTAGGCAGTTGCTAAGGCATTATGAGTGATTTAAGACTGTTGCTATGCAATTTAGTTGCTAGGGCGTTTGAATGGTTGATAGGTGGTTTCTAATGTATTATGAGTGAATTAAGAATGTTGCTCTGTAGCTGCTATGATGTTTTGAGTGGTTGCTAAGGTACTATAAGCGATTTAAGAATGTTGTTCTGAAGTTGCCATGATGTTTTGAGTGGTTGCTAGGTGGTTGCTAAGGGATTATGAGTGATTTAAGAATGCTGCTATGCAGTTTAGTTGCTAGGGTGTTTTGAACAGTTGCTAGGTGGTAGCTAAGATATTATGAGCGATGTGTCCATGTTTCTATGCAACAAATTACTGATATTATGTCAACAATACATAAAACTCATATTAACATACAACAAAATTATAGATAAAATGAATAAGTTAGATCAATTTTTAAAGGCCAAGATAATACTGTAAAGTAGAACTTTAGATCTTTGTTTTTCTACATAAGCATAAACTGCACTTAACTTGAAATGTTGTGTAAACTTCTGAGTAAACAATTTTGACTGATTCCTCCCTCATGTGGTCCAGACTATAAATACACAAGTAAAATCTATAGGGGAGATGCATGAGTGTCTCAGTAAACAAGTTATGAAACGCTGCAAACATGCGTCTAATATACCTGTCTCAAAATAACACGGTGTGGTTCAGACGTCATCACTACAGCGAGAGGATCTGAGACACTGTCAACCTTTGTGGCCACGCATGGATTGGCCAACAACACTGAATAACATTTACATCCCCGGATCTTAGTTTGTGTCACGTTAAGTGTGCTTGAGTTGATGAACTGTCACCTTGTTCCCTGCGGAGAGAAGCTCCTGTCCAAACACAGTCCTGTTACCGCAGCTCATCTGGACAAATGTTTGTCTGTGTCCCTCTCGGATGACATTTCTCTTAGCACTGTTGAGATAAACAGAAGAGAGCGAGAGTGATGGAGACAGAAGGGAAAGTCAAGCATGAGCGCTTCAGAAGTGACCCTTCAATGAAGCAGCTCTGATCACCATCACAGACGCCATGAGCGAGCCGCAAACACAATGACACATTTCACATTTTCTGCATACACTTGCAAAATTCACCAGCATATGGAAGCCTGTTTCCACCACTGAATAAAAAAATAAAGGTTCAGACTTTTTGCAAAATTGCAAGTTATGAAGTTGCAGTTGGGTGTTAAAAAGTCAGAATTGTATTAAAAATCATGCAAGTTTATATCATGCAATTCTTACTATATAACACCCATTAATAAAGTTAGAATTGAGATAAAAACCCAAATTCTTATTTTTTTTTCTCAGAATTGCGATGAAGTCAAAATTGCAATAGTCAGAATTGCGACATATAAATTTGAAATTGCGAGGAAAAAGTAAAAACTGTGAGTTTTACTGACTTTTTAACTTGCAATTTCAAGTTTATATCATGCAAAAAAATGCAATTGCGAGTAATAAATGTAAAATTGTAACTGTGAGAAAATTTTTAAAAAATTTAAAAATATATATATTCAGTAGTATCTAGTAATTCCATACTAACATGATGCCAGGATGTTGTAGCTGGTTGTAGAAAGGTTCAGTTGCAATTGCGATCAATTCAGAATTTTGAGAAAAAGTAAAATCAGTGAGTTTACATCATGCAATTCTAATAAAAAAAACTGATTTACATGCTATTATGTTGCAAAAAATCAGAATTTTGAGATGTGAACTCATAATTGTGAGAAAAAGTCGAAACTACAAGAAAATAAGTCGCAATTACCATTTGTTTTTTATTTAGTGGAAGCAAACTGACTTTTATACTAACATGATGCCAGGATGTTCTAGTTGGTAGTTCACAATTGTGATAAAAAGTCAAAATTGCGATAAAAGTCATAATTGCGAGATATAAACTAAAAATTGCGAGAAAAACTGCACGTTTATATCTTGAAGTTCTGCCTCTTTAATTTGCAATTGCGAGTTATATCTTGCAAGTTGCAAATGTAAATTATAAAGACAGAACTACAAGATATAAATTTGTGATTATTGCACGTTTTTATTTCACTTTTATTTATTTTATTATTTTATTTTTTTTATTCAGTGCAGAAACTGGCTTCCATTCTAACATGATGCCAGGATGCTCTAGTTGGTTGTTTGCAATTACGATAAAAGTCAAAATTGCAATAAAGAGATCTAAACTCAAACTTGCAGGAAAAAAGTAAAAACTGTGAGTTTATACCATTCTGAGAAAGAAAGTCAGAGTTGAAAGTTTTTATCTCGCAATTCTGAGAAAAAAATCTGGTTGGTTGTTTGCAATTGCGTTAAAAAAAAGTAAAAACTGAGTTTATATCTTGCAGTTCTGAGAAAAAAGTCGCAATTGTGAGTTAAAAAGGCAGAATTGCAAGATGTAAACTTGCAATTGTGAGAAAAAAGTTAAGAACTGGCAGTTTGTATTGGACCATTTTTGTTTTATTGAGTGGTAGAAACTGGCTCTCATACTAACAAGAAACAAGGATATTCTAGTTGGTTGTTTGCAATTGTGATAAAAAGGTCAAAATTGTGATCAAGTCAGAATTGCGAGAAATAAATTCAAAATAGTGAGAAAAAGACAAAACTGCAAGCTTATATCTTGCAATTCTGCCTTTATAAGTCGCAAATGTGAGTTTATATTATTTAATTCTGAAATAAAAAAGTTGAATAATGCAAGATGTATTTTTTAATATTTTTATATTTTTATTTTTTAATTCAGTGGTAGAAACTCGCTTCCATGCTAACACAATATCAGGATGTTCTGTTGGTTGTTTGCAACTGCGATAAAAAATGTCAAAATTACGTTAAAATCAGAATTGAACTCAAAATTGTTGGTTTATATTATGCAAATCTGAGAAAA
Source organism: Garra rufa (assembly GCF_049309525.1). Taxonomy (NCBI): domain Eukaryota; kingdom Metazoa; phylum Chordata; class Actinopteri; order Cypriniformes; family Cyprinidae; genus Garra; species Garra rufa. The sequence continues at coordinate 40,074,284 of NC_133372.1, forward strand.
AAAGTCAGAATTGTGTAATGTAAACATGCAATTGTGAGAAAAACGTCTGAAATGCAAGTTTAGATCTCGCAATTCTGAGAAAAAAGTACAAATTGTGAGATAAAATGTCGCAATTACCTAAACTGGCTTCCATAGTAACATGACTCCAGGATGTTCTCATTGCTTATTAAGATATTAAGAGTGGTTTTAAGCATGTTTCTATGTGGTTGCTAGGTGTTTTAGAGGTTTCTTTGCGGTTGCTAAGGTTTATGAGTGATTTTAAGCATGCAGGTGCTATTGTATTACTAGGTCATTGCTTACGAGCCCAGTAAAATAGGCCATTGGCCAAGTCTCTATGATATTCTGGTCTCTAACATTCCTCCTACAATATAAGCAACTTTTTCAAACATCTTTCACAATAAGAATACTCTAGGAATAAGTAAAGAAATATAGTTACCATGACAACCCATTCCAAAAAATATAAATAAAAATGCTTGAAAAATTGTTTAAAACTTCCTACCTGAACTTCCTGGACTCCAAGACACTCGTCATGGTAACCGCACTGGAAACTTCCTCTCGGGCCTGTAGTTCAGTGGTGAGGCAATAGAGAGGCCCACAATGGCAACACAAATAAACATCTCTGCGTATAAGTGTGCGATTTCCTCGTAGCGTAGGCTTTTGCTGTAATATGTAGGCCTTTTGTTAGTTGTTGCGTAGGTAAACCACAGACGATGCTCTATTTACATGCATGCCTTCAGATGGCTTTTTCTTGCCAAAACTGTGCAGGAGGACAAATTGACTTCCTAAAAGAAAGATGGAGACCATGACATGTTAAGTACATAAACGTATTGTTCTTCTGTAAAATGCTGTATGATCAAAGGAGTCTTGTCTTTACACCGTATGCCATTTTTAGAAATGACTGACAATTCTGTCTCATGCTTTACAACAGCTACGTGTGAAAGGAGAGAGAGATGTAGCTGAGATGAAAGAGAGTTTCTGTGAATTGATCTAAGGTGTGAAAAACTGTGAGGGGTCTGCATTAATTTACAGAAAAATGGTGCCTTCCCTCATTTAAAATGCCTATCATACTGTAACTTTCCCACACAACATTTAAGTGATCCATAGCATTTCTACCACTCTAAGTGGTAAAACACCATGATTTTACAGTGACTAATGCCGGAACAGGTAACTTACACATACTTTACCCTTACCAAGTCAAGCAGAGGAGGATGGGTGTCCTTTTTCGAGCCATTGTTCCACCTACGGTTTCTTCATAACCCTGTTTTCCCTTACATCTGTACAGGTCAATTTACAGCAAAAATGAAATGTTAAAAAGTAATTGTAAAAAATGTCCTCTAGTTAATCACATTTTAAATGCAAGACAAAACACATCTTATTACACACATTTCACTCTACCACATAGCAAAACAAAATTTGATTTGAACGTTAAACATAACATTACATTTGCATTTTGTTACAAGTATTTTTATTTTCTCTTCTAGTAAAATGCTTTTATTCTTAGATTTTGGCACTGCTGTATTTCTTGTATATCTACAGTCTGCCCAACATCTCTTTGTTCACAGCTGATAAACACATCTATGCCAGAGAGAGGTCACAAATAGTAAAACAAAATTCATCCACAATTAACGTGTAACCACAGGAGCCACATAAAAACAGGAAGTGCTCTCTTAGCTGTCAGGAAGTGGGTTAAAAACAGGGGTATAAACACATGTGAACGTTGTGCTGCATACATATGGCTGTGTATGTTAGTTGAAAACTAGTGTTGTTGCACTCATCTGGTAAGACTGGAACTGTGTCACACTACTAGTGCTGCAAACTAAATCTGAGAAGCTGTGAGCCACATCCCACATCCTGATACACCTCTCCCTGCAGCATTACATACACTCTCATAGTGCAGCTAAGTGTAGTCATTTTACACACTCTTTGTTCAGTATTACATTACAGTAAGTACACAACAGTGAGTAGGGATTTATACAAACAGCTGACCTTCTGCAAGTGCTCAAACTGATTTCATCTTGCAGGTGATCAACACCTTGGCAACCACTCAAATCACTCTAGCATCTGCATAGTAACATCCTGGCAACATCCCAGAATTGCATAGCAACAACTGGGCCACCCAAAACACCATAGCAACTGCATAGCAACACCCTGCCCACCCAAAACACCATAGCAACTGCATAGCAACACCCTGGAAACCCGGTCAAAACACTCTAGCATCTGCATACTGCATAGCAACAACCTGGCCACCCAAAATACCATAGCATCTGCATGGCAACACCCTGGCAACCACTCAAAACACTCTAACATTTCCAAAGCAACATCCTGGTAACAACGCAGAACTGCATAGCAACAACCTGGCCACCCAAAACACCATAGCAACTGCATAGCAACACCCTGGCAACCACCCAAAACATTCTATCAACTTCATAACAATGAGCTGACAACCACCCAAAACACTGTAGCAAATGCATAGCAACGACCTGGCAACTGAGCAAAGAAATGATAACCACCCAGAACACCCTGGCGACTGCATAGCAATGCCCTAGCAACTGAGCAAAGGCATAGCAACCACCTAGAACACCACAGCAACGGTTTTGCAACTAAGCAAAGACATTGCAACCAACCTAGAACACCCTAGCAACTGCATAGCAACGACCTGGCAACTGAGCAAAGAAATAGTAACCACCCAGAATACCCTTGTGACTGGATAGTAACGCCTTAGCAACTGAGCAAAGACATGGAAACCACACAGAACACTCTAGCGTCTGCATAGTAACGTCCTGGCAACATCCCAGAATTGCATAGCAACAACTGGGCCACCCAAAACACCATAGCAACTGCATAGCAACACCCTGCCCACCCAAAACACCATAGCAACTGCATAGCAACACCCTGAAAACCCAATCAAAACACTCTAGCATCTGCATACTGCATAGCAACAACCTGGCCACTCAAAACACCATAGCATCTGCATGGCAACACCCTGGCAACCACTCAAAACACTCTAACATTTCCATAGCAACATCCTGGCAACAACACAGAACTGCATAGCAACAACCTGGCCATCCAAAAACAATAGCAACTGCATAGCAACACCCTGGCAACCACCCAAAACACTCTATCAACTTCATAACAATGGGCTGACGACCACCCAAAACACTGTAGCAAATGCATAGCAACAACCTGGCAACTGAGCAAAGAAATGATAACCACCCAGAACACCCTTGCGACTGCATAGCAACGCCCTAGCAACTGAGCAAAGGCATAGCAACCACCTAGAATGCCATAGCAACGGTCTGGCAACTAAGCAAAGACATTGCAACCAACCTAAAACACCCTAGCAACGGTTTTGCAACTAAGCAAAGACATTGCAACATGGAAACCACACAGAACACCCTAACAGCTGCATAGCAATGACCTGGTAACTGAGCAAAGACATGGTAACCACCCAGAACACCCCAGCAACTGCATAGCAACAACATGACTACCTGGGTCACATTAGCAACTGCATAACAACATTCCGACAATCACCCAGAACACCCTAGCAACTGCAAAGCTACGACCGGGCAACTACGCAAAGACGTGGCAACGACCCAGAACACCCCAGCAACTGCATAGCAACAACATGGCTACCTGGATCACATTAGCAACTGGAAAACAACGTCCCAGCAACCACCCAGAACACCCTAGCAACTGTATAGCAATGACCTGGCAACTGAGCAAAGACATGGCAACGACCCAGAACACCCTAGCAACTGCATAGCAATGACCTGGCAACTAAGCAAAGACATAGCAACCACTCAGAACACCCTAGCAACTGCATAGCAACAACCTGGAAACCGAGCAAAGACATGGCAACCACCGAGAACACCCTAGGATTGTGGTAATGACAAACCTAATCACTCACTTTTGTTCTTTAAAAATAAAAATCTAGAGAACAATACAGTTACAAAAGAAAAATGAAATGCATATAAACAGTCCAAACTTCAAAACAATGTTGTCTGACTGGCAATCTATTTTGTAAACTCAGTATATTAATTTATTTATGCTACAGCTCCATCAAGACTCCACTATCATGAAAGTAGGTCAGTTCGTTCCCCTGTGCCAACACAACTGTCACCGTGTCCTTGCCGCTCCTTGTCTAAACAGAAGGGAGATTTTCAATGCTCTTTGGTTTGTCCATTATGTTTACACTTTGAGTCGTATTAGTCACGGTTCTTTTCAACTTTATGAGTCACTATGGCGAAGGCATATGACTAGCGCTCAAGTGTTACAAGATACAAGGATCCTGTTTTGACCTCCCATTAGCCGGCTGTCGAGTGGAGGGGCTTCTCTCTTGGGGACTTCACTTTACCTGTGGCACAGAGATCTCGGCTATTACTGAACATCCACACCTAAGCATTGGATATCTGGACCTATTGTGTATTAAAGTCCTTAGGTGCAAGAAATAACCTCTTATTGCTCTATTGTTGCTCACATTGTGTGCCCGAACCCTTTGCTATCAATTTTTTTCTAATAATATTTTACTACCCTGTGCTGTTGTTCTCAGAACAATGAGTCATCTACCTTCCAGATGCTTGATGTTTTCTGTTGTCCTTATCTTATTTTAGCTTCTTGTTTATGCCGTATTGTAAATGAATGTGTCATATCGCTGCTTCTATGCTTACATGATAATGTTACATATGCCTCTGGCCAGTGGAGATATAGATAACTAAAACCTTTGTCCTTAACTGAATCTTTAAAGGAACAGTCACACAAAAATAAACCAAAATGTCACAATTTACTCACTCTTGAGTCAAGACTTTCTTTCTTCCGCAGATAACAAAGCAAAACATTTTAAAGAATGATCATCAATTTAAGTGCAGAATTAACATTCTTCAAAATGCCTCTTTTTGTGTTTAACATTAAAATATAGTAAAAACTAAAAATGTAGGGATGAAACAAATGATGACAAGTTTGAATGTGATCAATAATCAGTGATGACAGAAGATGTGAATCTGACCAGAAATGAGTGTGTGTGCGATTTTCATGAAGTATGCGGCTGCTAGAGTGGATTACTCAAGATGTTGAGCTGCAGGTGGTTTCAACTGAGGTTTATAGAGTGAAAAGACAAACACATGATAGACTCATAAACACCCCTGCAAGTGTGACCAAGAACACATAAGAGCATTATAGACCGCCTTTACTGCCCCCTGTAATTGTAAATGAGGCAATGACGCATATCAAAAAGACCAAATTGGAGAAAGAGACACACACACACACACACACACTCTCCAAGCCAGCAAACTAAGGTGTGAGCTGAGAGAATGTGAAAGGAAACAGGTCAGAGATAAGTGTGGGTGTGTGTGAGAAAAGCATATTTGCCATGTAAATAAAACAATAAACACCTGATAAACACACCGGCTCTTGACTTTTTCCTGATTTTGTAAGATTACTGCTTGTGACAGGACATTCAGTTCTGTTTTTCCAAACATGCATTACCCAACCGTTACAAACACAACGGACAACGTTATCAGCAAAGTTACTCAACCCCAAAATCCATTGCCTCTAGAAATTAACTGTTTCAGACCAAACCCTAGTCGGCTGAATACAAGTTGCTACTGCTCTCACCAATCAAACACACTCCCACACAGACCCAAATTCCTTGCATCGGATTCAGATTGGTGCAAAGCCAAAAACAAAGCATCAATGTTCTGTTAGTACATGCTTCGAATGCCTCCCAGCACAATTTTCCCGTCCTCTTTCATGTCTTTCTCACAATCTCTTTTGTTTGATTGGGGGGTCTGAATGATTCATGGTTTCGGTGAGCAGATCCTGCATGCTATACATCCACATCCCACAAAAAATAACATGGAAGTGTAGCGTGATATCTTCTCAGGATATCTCCTTAAAAGCATATGTAGGTGGAAGCTTGTTCTCATCTCTTACCTCCCTGGTTTCAATACGCACATAATGCGCTCGTATATCTTTCCCCAGCTCTTGTTTAAAGTAATCTGACCTTTTACTTTAGCAACTTATTAATTATTATCTTGGGTGAGAGCTACAACTTTAATGTTCTGCATTTTTTTTTTTTCTATTTAAGCTCAGCGATCCAGTTCCAATGATGTCTTATTAACTTAATAGCCTATTGTAGTTCAGCTGCACACTATGGTTATGTTACCTAAGATTTCATTAAACAGCATAGAACCACCTTTGAATTTTGAATTAGTGGTTCTCAATTGGTTTTGCTTCTTTAACCAGATTTTGCATTGAACATCAAATTGTTACCCAATGCAGAACCAAAACGGTAAAAATAGATCAGTATAGTGATCAGTAGACCATTCTTAAGAGTTTTAAATTTCCAATCTAATCCAACATTATAATTCTGTTTTAGCGTTTAAATATGTGATCCTGGTCCACAAAACCAGCCTTAAGTAGGACGGGTATATCTGTAGCAAAAGCCTAAAATACACTGTATGGGTCAAAATTATAAAATTTTCTTTCATGCTAAAAATCATCAAGTAAAGATCATGTTCCATTTATGTAAATTTCCTACCGTAAATATATCAAAACTACATTTTTGATTAGTAATATGCATTGCAAAAACTTAGTTTGGACAACTTTAAAAATTTTAATTACAATTTTTTTTTTTTCAGATTCCTGATTTTCAAATAGTTGTCCTAACAAACCATAACAATGCTTATTTATTCAGCTTTCAGGTGATGTGTAAATCTCAGTTTCAAAAAACTGACCCTTTTAACTGGGTTTGTGGTCCAGGGTCACATATTTGTACTTCAGTGTGCACTAAGCAATTTTTGATTTGTTGTTGTTATGTTTATGCCATTATGTTCAATGCCTGATATGAAAGTGGTCTTGGATATACAGCATAAACCAATGCATGTTTTCAAATACCAATCTACCAATCAGAGAAGCTTTTGTTTGAATGGAAACTGTATATTGTAGAAAAAGTGCTCAAAAGTGACCATCCATTCTCATGAAGTCAAGTCAGCCTTTCTTTGCTGTCAAACTTCTTGTATGGGCCATTCTACAGATTTGGTTCAAAGTTGGAAATAAAAAATTTAAAAAATCCACAAATTTAGTATGTATGCAAATTGTCTAATATCCAAGGTACGCATTTCTAGCAATTGTGCAGTTAATTCTCATATTGTATTTTCAGAAAGATATGTGTCCTCTCCCCAAATTTGTCCCTGCAGAAACACAGTAACACTTTATAAAATTTTAATAAGAAGGGTTATATTGACCTATTAAGATTTTGCTTACATCTAGATTGTAAGTATATACTTTTTGCTATTTTATCAAAATTTGTCAGAGGTAAATCAATAACAATTACAGTTTGAACAATATTTCAAGTGTCATTTATGAGATTTGTTGTATTTTGAATCCCATTTTTCTTTGCAAAAGAAAAGATCATACTGATTTCAAAGTTAAGGATTCATTAGTTTGAATATACATTGAACCAAACACCATCATAACATCTCAGCTGATAATTCAGTATACTTTATTTTTGACAAAACATCCCATGTTTTGTTTAACATTACAGAATGTTACATACTAAGACACTACTAAAACATACTAAAATACTACAACCTTGCATAACTGTACTAACATTTTGTTTATTTTCCTCAAATAAAGGATTACAAGTTACCTTTCATCACAGCAAAACAATGATGACATGTTTCGGTCGTGACTGTTACAGTAGTGACAATTTTATGGGATAATACCCCAAAAAAGTAACCTTTTAGATACTTTTAGCACAGTTCTGAACAATTGTACACATATAAAAAGTAAATGTTATCGATTAACTCCCAAAACGTGTTTAATTATAGACAAATGGTGTTTGGTAGTGACATTCTTTAAAGTTAGATACAGATTTTTCATACTTTTAAACACAACTACCTCACATTGATGGGATCTACTCACCATCTAACTATGAGAGAGAATGACACATGAATCTTTCCTGATCATAAATGTAGGGGTGTACTTAAAATCAGTCCAAACATACGTTTCAGTATTGACATGAAAATGCGGGACACATATTTTTTCAAAGTTAATTTAGAATGCGATTTTTTTTTTTTAAATCAAAAAGACATTTTAAAAAACAATAATGGAATAAAATGCTAAAATTATTTCAATATCATTTTTAAAAGTTGAAATGTAGGGGGTTCGGGACAACCACCTCCCAATTGAACGTATCAAAAAAATATGATTTATATATATTAAGCTTACTGACATTTTAAATACTATTGTAGGTTTCAATCGATAATAGAAGGATCCAAGATTTGAATACTTAAAGGGATAGTTCACCCAAAAATGAAAATTTTATGTTTATCTGCTTACCCCCAGGGCATCCAAGATGTAGGTGACTTTGTTCCTTCAGCAGATTTTTAACGAAAACTGGTGCAGTCTGCCAGCCATATAATGGCATTGGATGGGCACCAGACCTTTAAAAGTAAAAAAAAAACAAAAAAAAAACATGCACAGACAAATCCAAATTATACCCTGCTGCTTGTGACGATACATTGATGTCCTAAGACATGAAACAATATGAAACGTTTTTTTGCGAGGAACTGAACAACAGTATTTATATCATTTTTTACCTTTGATACACAGCCACCTCCAACTGTCATGAGCATGAGCTTTTCATCCGGCTTGTTACACGTGTACATGCTCTGGTGTAGTATATGCAAACGCTGGAAGGGGAAATCGGTGAAAAGTCAACAGTCCCGGATGAGTTTGCGCAAGCAAACGTACTCTTTTAGCTTTAAATCGGTTTGAACAATCAGGATAAGCGCAAGTAATTACCATTTTGAAATGCCGCTATACCCACAATCTCTGTGCACTGTGTAAACAATGAGTGTTGTATTCATACGACAGATCGCTTCCGGCGTTTGCGTATACTACGACAGAGCGCGTTCACATGTCACGAGCCGGATGCTAAACTCGTGCTCTGGACAGATGGACATGGCTGTGTATCAAAGGTAAAAAAAATATATAAATACTGTTCAGTTTCATGTCTTAGGACATCAATGTATCGTCACGAGCCGCAGGTCTGGTGCCCATCCACTGCCATTATATGGCTGGCAGACTGCACCGGTTTTCGTTAAAAATCTTTGTTTGTGTTCTGCTGAAGAAACAAAGTCACCTACATCTTGGATGCCCTCAAATTTTCATTTTTGGGTGAACTATCCCATAAAATGCTTTTTAAATGTGTCTTTTGGATGTGGGACAGTAGTTTGCACCAATTCTATAGACTTGCCCATACCTCCATATTTGAAATAACTGTAGACAATCATTTAAATTACAGTGTCATATATGATTCAATTACATCATTCGCAATGTAGTTGAAAACAGCCTGTGGAAAAGCCTTGAAGAAAGACGTTTGGCAGAGGAATCCCAGTCCAACAGGTGGTGAAGTGTAAAAGATTAAGAGTGACACCCAAAAACTCTCTCTCTCTCTCTCTCTCTCTCTCTCTCTCTCTCTCTCTCTCTCTCACACACACACACACACACACACACACACACATATATATACACGCACACACAAACTTGGCATCTACTGTGCTTAAGTGAAAGTAAGAAGTACGAAACCTTGCTATTGAGGTTCACATGGTTTAACTGAAAATTGAGATTTGTGTCCACTTCCGTTCTGTTAGGATTCAAAAGAAAATAATTCAGCAATTAAATCATCATTTTGGGCACCTCTGGAGAAAATGACTCTCATTCAATTCAGTAAGAACTTTAAACTGTGATGTTGACTCAGAGAAACCACAAACTCTGCATTCATCCCAGGCACCCCTCCCACTGCAATGCAAACCTCTACACTCCACCTGAGAGTGTGTATCTGCTAAACCACTCATTACACAAACACTTAGTCACTTCACCTAGGTCAGTACCTGTCATACCGTGAGTCAAAAAGGTGACATGATACTTGTTGCATTATAATGCAGAGGCAGTTTGACATATGTTCCTAAACTAACAACCTGGTACTTTAATTAACATAAAACACATAACACAATAAAATACTTAGGAAAAAAATCAATTTTCAACTATTATTGTCATTTTGAAACATTTCCTTTGGATCATTCTCCATTAAAAGGCATTTTTCCCCAACCTGCATTTTCTGTTCTGTTTTGCTTTAGATTTTAGCCACCATGAATGAAGTATCTTTAACAAAATGTTGCGTTCGTGTCAGGAGTACACCTATGATGCTTTAAAATGCAGTTTGGTTAAGCATGGGTTAAACTGCAGAGGAGACCTTTTCAAGATTTTTGATTAAAAATAGCTTTGTCAGTTTGATTGTCAATTCAATCCACCTCAGTTTTTGTTTGATGCATTACACATTTTCACCTGTTTAGAGAGTGTACTCAAAAAAAAAAAAAAAACAACAACAAGAAACTAGTAGATATATCGCTTATTAGGTTTTGCAACAGATCTTATTTATTTGAGTGCTTGTCATATCACTTATGACTAATTTACTATTTTTTGGTTATTAATATTGGTTTATACACTACCAGTCATAGGTTTGGACACACACACAAAGAGAATGGGGAAGTGTTTCTAAACCTTTGACTGGTAGTGTATGTGTCCCAATGTGTTTATCAAAGTTGCATTAAATACGATACTGTATTAAATGCACAGATAATTAAGCACACATTAATCTGCACTTAGTCCAGTGATGTTATCATTACCTAAAACTAATCTATTAAAAAAACTAAACTATTTTTGCTAAGTTTAATAAAGCTGAAATAAAATTTTATTTAAATATTAGATTGAAAACTTAAGTTCACATTAATATGGAAGCCAGTTTCTGCCACTTTTTTTCTCACAATAGCAAGAATGCGTAATATAATGCGTAATAAAATATATGACTTTTTTCCCGAATTGTGACAATTGCAAGTTATGAAGTCAGAATTGCGGGATGTAATTTCACAATTGTGAAAAATTGCAAGTTTGTATCTTGTAAATGCTTTTTTTTCTCAGAATTGTGTTTCAAGATATAAAGTTAGAATTGAGCAATAAAATCTCACAATTGCGAGAAATAAAATCAGAATTGCTTTTTTCCTACCAATGGATCTCGTAATTCACACTTTTTTCTCAGAATTGTGAGATACAAATTCACAATTGCAAGTTATAAAGTCCAGTTCTGAGGAGAAAAAAAGATTGATATGTTCACACAATTGCAACTTTATATCTCAATTCTGACTTTTTTTTCTCAAAACTGCATTATATAAACTCACAATTCTGACTTTTTCTCAGAATTTTATATGAACTCACAATTGCAAATTATAAAGTTAGAATTGCAAGATATAAAGTCAGAATTGTGGGATACAATCTCACAATTGCAAGAAATAAAGTCAGATGCTTTTTTAAATAATTGTTGCTTTTTATATATTTGTGAGTTTATATCACACAATTCTGACTTTATAACTCGCAATTGCGAGTTTACCTCTCGCAATTCTGACTTTTTCTCAAAATTGTGTCAAACTCACAATTTAGATTTTTTTTCTCAAAATTGTGAGATATATAGTCAGAATTGCATGATATAAAGTCAGAATTGTGGGATATAATCTCACAACTGCGAGAAATAAAGTCAGAATTGCTTTTTATATCATTTTTCCTTTTTATATATTTGTGAGTTTATATCACACAATTCTGACTTTTTCTCAAAATTGTGTCAAACTCACAATTTAGATTTTTTTTCTCAAAATTGTGAGATATAAAGTCAGAATTGCATGATATAAAGTCAGAATTGCAAGATATAAAGTCAGAATTGTGGGATACAATCTCACAATTGCAAGAAATAAAGTCAGATGCTTTTTTAAATAATTGTTGCTTTTTATATATTTGTGAGTTTATATCACACAATTCTGACTTTATAACTCGCAATTGCGAGTTTACCTCTCGCAATTCTGACTTTTTCTCAAAATTGTGTCAAACTCACAATTTAGATTTTTTTTCTCAAAATTGTGAGATATATAGTCAGAATTGCATGATATAAAGTCAGAATTGTGGGATATAATCTCACAACTGCGAGAAATAAAGTCAGAATTGCTTTTTATATCATTTTTCCTTTTTATATATTTGTGAGTTTATATCACACAATTCTGACTTTTTCTCAAAATTGTGTCAAACTCACAATTTAGATTTTTTTTCTCAAAATTGTGAGATATAAAGTCAGAATTGCATGATATAAAGTCAGAATTGCAAGATATAAAGTCAGAATTGTGGGATACAATCTCACAATTGCAAGAAATAAAGTCAGATGCTTTTTTAAATAATTGTTGCTTTTTATATATTTGTGAGTTTATATCACACAATTCTGACTTTATAACTCGCAATTGCGAGTTTACCTCTCGCAATTCTGACTTTTTCTCAAAATTGTGTCAAACTCACAATTTAGATTTTTTTTCTCAAAATTGTGAGATATATAGTCAGAATTGCATGATATAAAGTCAGAATTGTGGGATATAATCTCACAACTGCGAGAAATAAAGTCAGAATTGCTTTTTATATCATTTTTCCTTTTTATATATTTGTGAGTTTATATCACACAATTCTGACTTTTTCTCAAAATTGTGTCAAACTCACAATTTAGATTTTTTTTTCTCAAAATTGTGAGACATAAAGTCAGAATTGTGGGATATAATCTCACAACTGCGAGAATTAAAGTCTTAGAATGGCTTTTTATATAATTTTTGCTTTTTATATATTTGCGAGTTTATATCACACAATTGCGACTTTATTTCTCACAATTCTGACTTTTTTCTTGCAATTGCGAGTTTGTATCACGCAATTTTGACTTTATAACTCACAGTTGTGAGTTTGTATCATGCAATTCTGAAAAAAAGTCAGAATTCTGAGATAAAAAGTTGCAAATATATATTTTTTCAGTGGTGGAAACGGGCTGTAATAAAAAAAAACTGTAACAGTATAAAACAATACTAAAATAACACTAGAACATACAGAGAGAGAATATAAAAAAGAAAAACAAAGTGTGTTTTATAAATGATAGATTAAACATCACAACCACTCCTTGAGAAATGCAAATATTGCCCACCTTTACCACAGGGCTCTCTCTCCTCATTCTCCCATTTACAAAGAAATCATCACCTATTCACACCCTCACGTCTTTCCTATGGGAAAGAATGTGCCCATTCATGTTCTACCAAGGATATCAGTTAATCCAATTGAATATAATCCAACTAAATCATCTGCACTTTGCTATTATCCATCATGGAACTGGGAGAGGCGGCAGTTTATTTGTTTACCAAGGCCTAAGGGGTTAGTTATTTCATAAATGACGTGAAATAACAGTAAGAGTATCCAAAGAACACAGTGTGTGTGCAAAGTAGTACATTAATGGGTTTGACATCTACAGGATGCTGCTGGTAAAACAAGCCCGTACAGCTCAACACTGAATCACACATTCCTTGATCTGTGAGAATAAACTTTCACTCACTTTCTCACTTCCTGTGCACCAAACCATCCCTGTTCTCTCTACAGTTGTGCATTTAATTCAAAAAGCAGTGTGGTAATATTTTGGTGCATGTCCAAAAATATGGCAACATCATTGCAACATATGTAAAAGTTGTCAGTCCTTCAGAGGGACCTGTTTTTTCCCCCCAGCTGCTGGTCTCCATTTGACCCATTTACAGCAGACATTTGCTATAGGACTGTTTATTTAAGCTGGTTATATGGTTAAGACCACTGCCCTATACATACTGTCTGAGGATTCAGGCTGCACACTAATCTCAGCAGCCTCCATCCACGCTAAATATACGTGTTACGCCCTCATAGCGTTCAGACATCACAGACGCTGAGATCTCCATACAGAACTAAAGACAGATTTACTAAACAAGGCAAATTAGTGTGAGAGCGCAATCTCACAAAAGCACTAATGGGAGTGGAAAGTTTGGACAATGTGCAAATTAAAGAACACAGACGCAGTCAGATAATTTCCATGATGACCAATGCAATCTTCCAAATTAGTGGAGCAGGTAGTGATCTAGGTGCAGGTAATCTAGTAACAACATAAGCTTATAATAGGTTATGGTTTTTTTGGGAGTCAAATAATGGCGCAAATTTCATACCTTGCATTATTCAAAAACTCTCCTCCTATAATTTTTGCATCGGAAAGGGAAACCCCTACAAATGCATATGCAAATAAGGACTGTGTCCACACCTTTTATATCTAATGTTTCACTGTGTGTATGTGGTAAAAATTTTGTAGCGCCAAATGAGGGATTGAGTTTATGCAAGCAGTTAGTAAATCTGTCCTCTAGTGTTTTACACTAGATTTGCAGGTTTGCTTTGACGGCAAAGCTGAATGCAAACATCAAATTGCATCTAAGACCAACCAGTCTTAAGTAGCAACAGCCAATAATACATTGTATGGGTCAAAAATTATTGTTTTTTTCTTTTATGCCAAAAATCATTTGGATATTAAGTAAAGATCATGTTCAATGAAGATATTTAGTAAATTTCCTACCATAAATATATCAAAACTTAATTTTTGATTAGTAATATGCATTGCTAAGAACTTAATTTGGACAACTTTAAAGGCGATTTTCTCAATATTTAGATTTTTTGCACTTCCAGAATTCAAATTTTTAAGTAGCTGCATCTTGACCAAATTGTGTTCATACATCAATGGAAAGCTTATTTATTCAGCTTTCAGATGATGTACAAATCTTTTGTAATCCAGGGTCACATTTGTGCATTGATGGCAAAGCATAACAAAATAGATTTGTTTTTTGTTGAAAGAAATATATTTTCCAATAAATCCTGTAAAAAACGGTTTGCACAAAATGATTTCTGATAAAATAACACAGAAATAAGATGCATTTTAAAATGTATTCAAATACAAAGGCATTTTAAATGGTAATATTTCACAATATTACTGGATTTCTCTCTATTTTGATCAAATAAATGCAGACTTGGGGAGCATAAAATACATCTTTCTAAAACAGTTTTTAAACAGTACACTCTTAAAAATAAAGGTGCTTCACAATGCCACAGAAGAAACTTTTTTGTCTAAATAGTTCCATAAAGAACCTTTAACATCTGAGGAACCTTTCTGTTTGATAAAAGGTTCTCTGTGGTGAAAAAAGGTCCTTCAGATTATAAAAAGGTAAGAAAAAGATGGTTCTTTAAAGAACCTTTGTTGTGAGTGTAGTGTAGGGCTTTTAAAGAGAACGTTTACCCAAAAATGAAAATTCTGTCATTAATTACTCACCCTCATGTTGTTCCAAACTCGTAAGACCTTCGTTCATCTTCTAAACACAAATGAAGATATTTTTGATGAGATCCAAGAGCGTTCTGACCAGGGTTGCCAAGGTCTGCAAAACAAAAACCAGATTGATTGCAAATCAAAAGTACCAAAATCCTGTTTTCCCTCACATTATCCCCATCAGTTGAAACTGCTTTAACCTGCAAACTAAAAAACAACCTGCAGCAACAGTATAAAAGTAGTTTAATACTCTATTTTGATCAAACAAATGCAGACTTGGTGAGCATAAAATACATCTTTCTAAAACATTAAACCGTTTTTAAACAGTACACTATTAAAAATCAAGGTGCTTCACAATGCCATAGAAGAAACTTTTGTGTCTAAATGGTTCCATGAATCAAGCGTTTATCGTTAGTTCTGGCAGGTCACGTGAGTCAAGCTCACATCAGCTGACTCTGATCACATCTACCTATAGGAAGAACAGAACTATCCCGCCAAAACAAAAATGTATGCTATCATTTTGACGATAGGGGTCCTGACAGAAAGAACCTTTAACATCTGAGGAACCTTTCTGTTTGACAAAAGGTTCTTTGTGGTGAAAGAAGGTTCTTCAGATTATAAAAAGGTAAGAAAAAGATGGTTCTTTAAAGAACCTTTGACTGAATGGTTCTCTGTGGGACCAAAAATGGTTCTTCTAAGGCATCGCTGTGAACCTTTTAAAGCAGCATTATTTTTAAGAGTGTAGTGTAGGGCTTTTAAAGAGATAGTTTACCCAAAAATGAAAATTATGTCATTAATTACTCACCCTCATGTTGTTCCAAACTGGTAAGACCTTTGTTCATCTTCTAAACACAAATGAAGATATTTTTGATGAAATCCAAGAGTGTCTGACCAGGGTTGCCAGGGTCTGCAAAACAAAACCAGATTGATTGCTAATCAAAAGTACCAAAATCACATTTTCCCCACATTATCCCCAATAGTTGAAATTAACCTGTGGACTAAAAAAACAACCTGCAGCAACAGTGTAAAAGTAGACCAATACTGTAGGAAAAATGAGGACTTGGCAACACTGGTTCTGACCCTGCATAGACAGCAACGCAAATGAGAAATAAAGTAAGGACACCTAAGGAAGAAAATAAATAGTTGAATAAAGATATTTTTGTTTACTTTGCACACAGAAGGGTATTCTTGCAGCTTGATAACATTACGGTTGAACCACTGATGTCACATGGACTATTTTAATGTCCTTATTACCTTTCTGGGTCTTAAACGTGGTAGGTACATTGCTGTCAATGCAGGGTCAGAAAGCTCTTGTTTTCTTCAAAATTTCATCAAAAACATTTTAATTTGTGTTCTGAAGATAAACCAAGGTTTGGAACGACATGAGGCTGAGTAATTAATGATTTTTTTTTTATCTGAGTAACTAATGAATTTTTTTATTTTGGGTGAACTATCCCTTTAAGGGGAGACACTGCAGGCAAAAACACTGTTTTTCATGCACCTATTAAGTTTGAGATTTTGGGCTTTTTGGTTTTTCATGAAGTGTTTTTTCAAACTAGTGGAAAGTGCTTCTTTTATAGCACTATCTATTTGTGTCAATAGATTTCAATTACAATGTATATTTTTAAAGGCTGTTTTCTCAAAATGAGTTTTTTTTTCTCCGACACTGAGGCATAAATCTCCACTTCAGTAACGCTTACAGACACCAAACTTTAAATTTTTATTATATCCTGAAGGTATTTACAGAGGGATTTGTTCATATATAATTTTGTTAATAATGATTTTATACAACATTTTATTCCCCCCAAAATGGTAAAAAAAATATAGTGTTTCCTGTCTGTTCTTTTGACTCTAATATGTCAAAAAATTAAACAAGAATTTTGAAACTGACTTAAATTTTTGTACTACAAATGTATGCAAATTAGCGCATATTTCAATAAATAAGGCCTCATTTGCATATTTAAACCTAACATTTTAGAAAACTTGTGATACAAAAAATGTTTGCAATTATCAAAGTAATCAATCAACTGGGTAAGTAAGGTGATGACTATCAGTTCATTTTTTTATTACCGTATTCACCTGCAGTGTCTCGCCTTAAAGGAAGGAGAAAAAACTTACTGCTTTTAATATTCTGCTATCAATGTCTAAACTGTATTCAAAATTCAGATGCAAATTCATGTGTCTTGAAGCCAAACTATTAGATGCCAGCACAAACAGGGTGTGACATCTCTTACTATAAACATAACTGTTAGGATGGTAACTAACTGCTGTGGTTCATACATTTGTCAGCTTTCCTATTATTGCTAATACGTATTAGCTAAATATTAGCTATTTTAATATGTTAATGGAACACTGTTTTGGATATTACAGACTTACCTATTCAGGCAAATAGGAGCTGTACTTCCACAACTTCAAAATAGCCGCTCAAGGGTGTTATCAAGATGGCCGTTGAGTGGACTGACTCACCAAGACTTTCACTAAGAGTTCTTCAGCTCCAGTTTAGTGGAATGAAGATTTGTTTACTTATGCTAAACAATGAAAGCTGTCATTCTTCGGCTGATATGGATGTAAATTCATGTCCAGGATATTCAAAGCACTTACTCAGCACTGTTAACAGATATGATTGTTTACATACTCAACTAAACCACATACAGTAGAGAGCTGTTATTACTTGCTTTCTGGATGCCTGACTCTTAAAGGTTCACACACACAAAAAAAGAGACATCTGTCATCATCTGCTCACCCTCACCTCGGCCCCAAACCTGTATGATTTTTCCATTTCTTGGAAAAATAAAATGTACCAAATGTTCTGCGGAATGTCCAGGCGGTTGAAATGGATATGTGTAGAGAAACAAGACGATTGACTGCGGGAGTCTTTATCAACAACTACAGAAGACATTTGGCGTTGCTATTGTTAAATAAGCTGAAAAAGGGTAAAAATATAAAAGTACACTACCAGTCAAAAGTTTTGAACAGTAAGATTTTTATTGTTTTTTAAAGAAGTCTTCTCTGCTCACCAAGCCTGCATTTATTTGATCCAAAGTACAGGAAAAACAGCAAAATTTTGAAATATTTTTTACTATTTATAATATTTGCTTTCTACTTGAATATATTTTAAAGTGTAATTTACTCCTGTGATCAAAGCTAAATTTTTAGCATCATTACTCCAGCCTTCAGTGTCACATCATTCAGAAACCATTATTATATGCTGATTTGCTGTTCAAGAAACATTTTTATTATTAAATATCAATATTTAAAACAGTTGAGTACATTTTTGTAACATTATACACTATAGCATTCGAAAGCTTGGAGCTTTATTTGGAAAATAAATTATAGAAATGAATACTTTTTTTTTCTTAGCAAGGATGCTTTAAATTGATCAAAAGTGATGATAAAGACATTTATAATGTTACAAAAGATTTCTATTTCAGATAAATGCTGTTCTTCTGAACTTTCTGTATATCAAAGAAAACTTAAAAAAAATTATACTCAGCTGTTTTCAACATAATAATAATAAATGTTTTTTGAGCAGCAAATCAGCATATTAGAATGATTTCTGAAGGATCATGTAACACTGATAACTGAAGTAATGATGCTAAAAATTTTGCTTTGAAATCACAGGAATAAATTACATTTTAAAATACATTAAAATAGAAAACAGTTATTTTAAATAAAAATAAATCACATTTTTACTATTTCTGCTGTACTTTGGATCAAATAAATGCAGGCTTTGTTAGCAGAAGAGCCTACTTTAAAATACATTAAATATCTTACTGTATTGCCACAAAAGATTCTATTTTGAATAAATGCTATTCTTTTATAAAAAATATATATATTAAGCAGCTATATATTAACTGTTTGCAACATTGATAATAATTCAGCATATTAGAATGATTTCTGAAGGAACATGTGACACTAAAGTCTAGAGTAATGATGCTGAAAATTCAGCTTTGAATCACAAAAAATAAATTATATTTTTTAAATATATTAAAATAGAAAAACATCATTTTAAATTGTAATTAATTTTTTTGCTTTTTAAAGTTTTAACTGTATTTTTGATCAAATAGATGCAGCCTTGATAAGCATAAGAGAACAAAAAAATTAAAAAACTTAAACATGCAGTTTTTTGCAACTCACATTTTCTTAGAAAATGTTAAAACTTATTTATTATTATAATAGAACTTATGAATTTATGAACTTTATTATTAACCACACGACTAATGATTGACATAACACCCTCATAATCTGTGAGAGAGTGAAGGTGTCAGTATCTCCAACAGAGCTCTAGACTTTGATGAAGCCGCCAGCCAATCACTTACGCAGGTTGTTCAGATACGTAATCTGGCCTATCTCGCAACACAACTCAGAATAGCTTCAGTACAGTGGGAAAATATGTCCTCATACACATATGCATAAGTGAGTGATTGAGAGACAGACTGCATGTTTAGTGAACAAATCTAGTGTGAGCCAACAGCATGTAATATACACCCACTGACCCTCTCCTGACACCATCTATCTTATCTGCAGATTTAAATTACTCTGTAATTAAAGGAACACTAGACGACATTCATTAGACCCCATTCAAGTCTGACGGTGCCTAGTGTTTCAAGGGATATAAAAAAGAAATATATTTAAAGAAATATATTTCATGCAAAAAATACTCACCTTCAAGTCTTTTCCAAATCTGTGATTTTCTTTTCTCTGTAAAACACAAAAAGAGATGTTTTAAATAATCTACTTGTGTGTATTTTTCATAAAAGTACAACAAATGTGGACTGAAGCTTTCAAGCTTTAAAAAGCACATGAAAAAGGCACATACACTCTTAAAAATATAAGTGCTTTAAAAAGTTCTTCACAGCGACACCACAGAAGAACCATTTTTGTTTCCAAAAAGAACCATTCAGTCAAAGGTTCTTTAAAGTACCATCTCTCTGACCTTTTTATAATCTGAAGAACCTTCTTTTTCCACAAAGAAACTTTTGTGAAACAGAAAGGTTCTTTAGATGTTAAAGGTTCCTTATGGAACCATTTAGACAAAAAAGGTTCTTCTATGGGATCATGAAGCACCTTTATTTTTAAGAGTGTATGACTCATTCACTATATTCTAAGCATTATATCAGAAACAGTCATTGAAAATCCTAACGTTTGACTGGCACATTTATGAGAGCTCATTAGAGACAGCAATGGCTGATTTGTGTACAAATTAATTAATTGGTTCATCTTGTTAATATGCTCTAAATGATTCGTTCACAAATCAAACTTGTTCAGTTCTTGAGTTCAACTCACTGACTCAATGATTCAGTCACAACAATTAAAGGAGAAGTTCACTTTCTAGAACAAAATTTACAGGTAATTTACTCACCTGCTTGTCATCCAAGATGTTAATGTCTTTCTTACTTCAGGCATAAAGAAATAATGTTTTTTGAGGCAAACATTTTAGGATTTTTCTCCATATAGTGGAGTTCTATGGTGCGCCCAAGTTTTAACTTTCAAAATGCAGTTTCAAAGGGCTCTAAATGATCCCAGTCGAGGTAAGAGGATCTTCTCTAGCGAAACGATCAGTTATTTAAAAAAAATTATATATATATATATATATAATTATATATTATATGAACTCAAACACTTGTTGTGTCTAGCTCAGCATCAACTACACTCTTAAAATAAAGGTGCTTTAAAAGGTTCTTCACAGCAATGCCATAGAAGAACCATTTAATCAAATGCTCTTTAAATAACCATCTCTCTTACCTTTTTATAATCTGAAGAACCTTCTTTTGCGACAAAGAAACTTTTGTGAAACAGAAAGGTTCTTCTGATGTTAAAGGTTCCTTATGGAACCATTTAGACAAAAAAGGTTCTTCTAAGGAATCATGAAGCACTTGTTAAGGTCGAAGTTAAGTCGAAAATCTCTCATCTCAATTTCTCCTCCAACTTCAAAATTGTCTTGGATGACAAGGGAGTGAGTACATTTTCTGTACATCTTTGTTCTGGAAGTGAACTTCTCCTTTAACATGCAGCTCATCAGATGATTATCAATGAATAGTGATTTAAATTTTGGTTTGTTGACTTGACAAGACTCAAAAGATTGTGCAAGAGTCATATGAACTACTTTATGGGTTTTTTTTATAGCTTGAAACCCCTGTCCCTGTTCTTGTTCTGAAAATTATACCAGAATTTTATTTTTTGTTGGCCTAATCTTCATATTCATGCTCACTAAACTCAGCTAATGATTCTATGATGTAAAAACTCATAACTTAAATATCCCTCATCACATAATACAAATAGCAGTATTTTCTGACTATAAAACGGTCACTAAGGGCTACAATGAGACTGTGAGTGATGTCATTGGCTAATGTTTGATATCTGCAGAATCGACCAGCATGATAAGGTTGACAGATGCACTTTCTCACATGATGGCAAACGGTAGTGGCGTAACAGAAACTAAACAGTGTGTGTATTACTACAGCGGTAATATTAGTTCACTACCTTTAAATTTTAGCTATCACACACATGAACAAACACTGCCAGGTATTTTTAGTTTTTATCTCAAATTTGTTCTCATAAATGTTCATTTTCAGCTGACAGAGTAACATTTTACAGCAGTGTCATGCTGACATTAGTGTGGTTGTCAGTCTTGTTCTTTGTACATGACGGTGCAACGGTGCAAAGTCAGGGCAGAATGACCAATAAACACTGACTGATTTCACTCGACACTCTTAAAAATAAAGGTGCTTCATTATGCAATAGAAGAACCTTTTTCGTCTAAATGGTTCCTTAAAGAACCTTCAACATCTGAAGAACCTTTCTGTTTCACAAAAGGTTTTTAGTGGTGAAAGAAGCTTCTTCAGATTATTAAAAGGCAGGAAAGAAATGGTTCTTTAAAGAACCTTTGACTGAATGGTTCTTTGTGGAACCAAAAATGGTTATATGGCATTGCTGTGAAGAACCTTTTAAAGCACCTTTATTTTTAAGAGTGTACTTAAATTTGTTTTAACATAGAAATAGGGTCAATAATATTTTTTGGTTTACTGCTAAGGCTGCAGTCAATAAGAATAATTAAGAAAAAACTAAACAATAATGACAACAAAATCTTATACAGTTACATCAATTTATTTCTAGCTGTTCACAGAAATAACTTAAATTTACAATTTTAAAATAAATTAAAATGATTTTTTTTTTAAACAAAAAATCACAAGGATATTGGTGAATTTTGAAACTGACAAGTGGCACAATTTCATGACGCTGCTAATCTATAATTGGCCAATTAATCAGCATGGTTGATCATATGAGTCTCTTTCTAATTACAAAGAAAACAAGATGTAACATTCATTGCTTTCAACTTCATAAAAGAACAAAGAGACCTCATTTTCCACTGAGCTCTGACAGGAAGAGCAGCGTTGAGGTTGAGAACTAGAAAGTTGAAAGCAAAGAAAGAAAACGCATCAGCGAAAAGCTTTTTTGACAGTCTGAAATACTTTAATAATGATCCCAGTTCTTTCTAAAACCGAAATTAAACCAAAGCTTATGATTCAGGATGGAAACCGCTCTGTGTATGCTGTGGTGACACATGCAGAGGAGTAGGGTGTACAAAGGCTTTCAACCGCCTATAAAGTTTTCACTGCCTTTGCTTTAAATTCCTGTGTGAGAGCGTGCATGCGTGTGGCATACATGTTTGCGTGGGACGGCTGTGTGGCCTGTGAGTGACAGATTTCCATTCTTTCACAGACTCAGGGAGGAGTGTGTGTCGGTGTGATTACAGACTACGCAGTATCCTTCCTCCCCCTTGGTGAGATTCACATACTGTGGTCTCAGAGGGCGTCCAGGATCTTTACTGACTGTGCTCCATCACGACCCTTCGAGATGTGACTTAGATGAGCGTGCACACACACGACAAACACATATGTGCATTATGCGAATGCACACACACAGCGCACAACATTCAATATGAGATCCCTGGAGAAAAAGTGCACCTTAAAAAAATCAAGTTTCTCATAGTGATGCCATAGCAGAAGAATTTTCGGTTCTCCAAAAACCTTTCAGTGAAAAGGTCTAAAGAGAAACATTAGCATTTTTAAATAACATTTAAAGAAACTTTTCCAGGTGGTTTCTCACTAGCTCACTTTGGTGCCTCTTTAATATTCTGGGGCCAGATTCAGAAAACATTTTTAAGAATAAAATTCCATAAAATTCCTCCAACCAATTCTTCTTAACTGATATTATCTTCTTGTTTTCAAAAAGAAAAAAAGTTAAGAATATTTTTGTTTTCTTAAAGATACTACTTATTGTTCTTATCCTTTTTTAAAAGATTGTTCTAAGAACAAAACTTAAGAGGAATTCATGAAGATAATCTTCTTAAAAATATAATAATGGTAGAAAAAATAAATATAAATGATAGATAGATAGATATAGATATAGATATATCTAACTCTAGGTCTAGGTTTGAGGTCAAAACTTCACATACATCTTGCAGAATCTGCTAAATGTGAATTATTTTACCAAAATAAGAGGGATCATACAAAATGCAAGTTATTTGTTATTTAGTACTGACCTGAATAAGATATTTTACCTAAAAAAATACATTAAAAAATACATATAAGTCTACAAGTCTAGTGTTCAAAAGTTTACATACACTTGATTCTTAATGTGTTGTTACTTGAATGATCCAGAGCTGTTTTTTTTTTTGTTTTTTTTTTTAGTGATAGTTGTTCATGAGTTTGTCCTGAATAGTTAAACTGCCTGCTGCTCTTCAGAAAATGTTTCAGGTCCAAATTCTTTGGTTTTTCAGCATTTTTGTGCATTTGAACTCTTTTCAACAATGGCTGTTTGATTTTGAGATCTATCTTTTCACACTGAGGACAACTGAGGGACTCATATGCAACTATTACAGAAGGTTCAAACACTCCCTGATGCTCTAGTAGGAAACAAAAAAAAAACAAAAACAATGCAAGAGCCAGGGGTGTAAATATTTTGAACAGAATGAAGAGGAGTACATTTTTCTTATTTCGCCTAAATATCATTTTTTTTTTTCATTTAGTACTGCCCCAGAAGCTATAGAAGATACTTACATGTTTCCCAGAAGACAAAATAAGTGAAATTTACCCTGATTTTTACATGTAAAAAGTTTTTACCCTCTGGCAGTGCTAAATAAAAAATAACATGCATTTTGTATGATCCCTTTTATTTTTGTAAAAATAATTAACATTTTGCAGATTCTGCAATCTGTATGTAAAGTTCTGACCACAACTAGATAGATAATCTAAACAATGACTGGTCATGATTATGAGACGTAACTTTTTACTGAATTCGAAATTCTGTAGTCTAACAACTAGGGAGTTTATTTTTTAAATTACAACCCATAAATATGACTTAATCTTTGGCAGCTTTTTGCACACTTAAGAGACACTGGACACATTCACTGTAGAGAGAGCACAAAAAAACATAAGTGTTTCTCATTGAGTTGATCAGTGAAAGTTCAGCAAGAACGGTCATTCATTCAACTAGCTGAAAATAAAAGACTGTAATTTTCTTCTTAAGGAGAGCCTCTTAAGAATTAAGAAATAGAATTCATCTTTAGAAATTTCTTAACTTCTCATGAAAAACAGACCTCTGCTCTCTAGATATGGCTCAACTTCCTTCAATGTAAGTTAAAGTTATTTGATCATATTTCAAATGTAATACAAAACTTTGTATATTAGTTTGTGTAAATACTTTGTGTTAGTCATTTTAACAAACTTTGGTGCATAATTTATCCTACACTATGTGTGAGCACCACTCACATTTTCTTAAATTTCTGTTAAATGGGTGACCAGTCAGACCCAGCTAACAATTTTTGGTTTGTTTTTTTAGTTTTTGGTAAGCCAGGAAAGTTTTAACTGAAATGGAACATTAGTTTTTGGTTTGTAGAATGTTATTTTATCTAACATTCCCCTAACGATAGTATAACGTTCCAAGAACATTCGTTTTTGGTTCCCAGAATGTTATTTTGTTAATATTTGTTTTTGGTTAGCCAGGAAAGTTTTCTTAATGGAAATAGAATGTTAGTTTTTGGTTTGTATAACGTATTTTTAATGTTCCCATAATGTTATTATAAAGTTCCGCAAACTTCTTTACTTCTATATGATTACCCCGCTGTATGTCAGTCATCCAGCACATGACCCATTATGGAAATGATCTGTATAGACAACTAATCAGTATTATAAAAACCATATATTTGTCCATTAATATGTCTAAGGCTTCCAAAAAGGGACAAATTGTGGAAGCTGTTTAGCAGAAGCACTTGTAACTTTAACATACCAATTGTTTGATGTTTTAAGAACAACCGTCTTCATGATTATGACTAAGTATGGCAAGAATTCATAAAGCGTGGCAAGAATTCATCAAAGAAGAAAAGTGAGCAAAAATTGAATCATCAAGGTGAATGATAGGGACGGCTAAGAAGGACTGTAAGCAAACACAAGACTACACTCTTAAAAATAAAGGTGCTTTAAAAGGTTCTTCTCAGTGATTTAAAGATCCATCTCTTTCTTACCTTTTTATAATCTGAAGAACCTTCATTCACCACAAAGAACCTTTTGTGAAACAGAAAGGTTCTTCAGATGTTAAAGGTTCTTTATGGAACCATTTAGACAAAAAAGGATCTTCTATGGATCTTCAGTGGTTTCCAACCACAATCCTGGAGCCCCCCTAACACTGCACATTTTGCATCTCTCCTTTGTCTGACACACCCATTTCAGGTCTTGGAGTCTTACCTATAAGCTGATGGTCTTAATCAGGTGTGTTTGATTAAGGAGACATGGAAAACATGCAGTGTTGGGGGGCCTCCAGGAATGTGGTTGGGAACCACTGTTCTATGGCATCACAAGGCACCTTTATTGTATTGTATTGAGTGTACTGCACTGAAAGTGACAGCAAACCTCAATATTTACCTTGAAGACCCCACAGAGAGCTTCAAAAGCCAAGAAAAAGCTGCAGTTGCGAAAACACAGATAACAAAAAAGATGGAGCCGTGACCGTGAAACCTGAACAGCTGGAGCACCAAGATGAACTTCGACATCTGTCTTGGCCAGACAAATCAATTGATTTGAATATCATCAAACCACTGCGGACAGTTTTAGAGAGAAACCGATTCCCTCCTTCAACATCACTGAAGCAACTGGCAGATGCCACTGTACACGTTAGCCCACTGTAGACGTTGTATGAAACAGCTTAATAAAGAAATACTGCCTATTTCTCAGATTCCCATATATATATATATATATATATATATATATATATATATATATATATATATATATATATATATATACACACACACACACACACACACACACACATATATAAAATTACATTACGTGCTGCACATTCTTTCTAAATCTCTGTCCACCCAGATGTTCTCCTTAGTTGTCATCACGCCACCACCATTCGCTCCATAAAGCCCTTATACGGGTGTCTCTGTAGGCCACGGTAATGACAACTGTTAGAAAGATCAAATGTCTCAGCCACGTTGCATTACACTGTGTGTGTGTGAGAGAGAGAGGAAGAGACAGAGAAAAGATAAAAACGGGTTAGTTAAAGGTACAGTTTTCTTTTTCTTTTTTAAAGAGCGGTGACATTACTTATGGGAAACAGGAGGGTCTACAAAGGCAAATTTTAAAGTCACACCTGGGAGTTCACACGTGCAGAGCACGCAGCGAGAGCGTGGTGGGAGTATTGACGGAGCTGTCAGTTATAAATGGGCGGGATGAAGCGGAGGATCTTGGAAAGGGGGTGTAAAGGCATCTTTCGACTTGCATTCGTAATGTGAGAAGGGGGAGGTGGGCTTTTCTGGGTAAACGTAAAGGCTACTCGGGTTCTTCCGTGGAAATGTGACACGTTGACTGTTGACAGTGCCAACGGTACCGCAGAATGCTTCTGTTTGCTAAAGCTGATTGGCTTTGGAGATACAGCC
This sequence comes from Garra rufa, assembly GCF_049309525.1. NCBI lineage: Eukaryota > Metazoa > Chordata > Actinopteri > Cypriniformes > Cyprinidae > Garra > Garra rufa. Next base: position 40,101,457 of record NC_133372.1, read on the forward strand.
AAAGCTGCAACCCCATTCATACTGTCTCGCGACTGGATTTAGTGAGCGAGAGGCCCATGCTGCCAGACTGAATGCTGCCTCTAGTCTAAACACTTTTTGCTGGAATTCTAAAGCACACATAGTTCTGAACTCAAGCTTTAGACTGTAGCACACTTTATACAAATGTGTCTTTATAAAAAAAGATATAGACAAAATCGCAAACTAATCGTCTGGTTGGATGTGCGGTAAACCACTGCTGATGAAACACTAACCGCCCAACTTAGTTTTCAAACGGAAAGGGAAAAAAAGAATAGCCAGCACAATGCTGCCGGCACGCTTCCTCATTCTAAACCCTCGCTTCTCGCTCTCTCGGCTCTCCTGTGAAGGAGTCTTTCTGTGAGGAATGCATTTGGAAGACTGCCAGTGTTTTTGCATAGTGCGGGAACAGGCCCTCCCTTTGTCAGAACTGTACGCCATTGTAGTATTCTCTGCCAGCTGCTGCGCCGCACTGTGATTGGCTGCCGTTTCGCGCGCTTCCCCTTCTCTCACAGCCGAGTAGAAGAGAACAAAAGGTCAATGAGTCCGCTGCGCTGAGGGGAGGAACCTCATGTGATACTCCATCTCTCTCTCTCTCGCATGCTCAGTAACACTCGTTCCAGAAGCATCTACAAATGAGCCTGCTTTGAATTTTCATACAAAAATATACAGGTTAAATATGCTACCGTTTATGGAAAAGGAAATATTTATAGATAGATCAACAGATGGATGAAACAAGCTAGAATGTTAGAATGATAGAAAATGGATGGATAGAATGACAGAATGACAAAAAGAACAATTTATAGAAGTGTAGAACTGATAGACAGAATGATAGATGGAACAAAAGAACAATAGAATGATAGGTATAACAACAGAAAGGTAGATAAAATGTTAGATTGAAGAGTAGAATGATAGAATGAAACAGCCGAATGAGAGAATGTTAGACAGAATGATAGATGAATGATAGATAGAATGCCAAAACATCATAAAAATTACAGGATAGATAGATAGATAAATAGATAGATAGATAGATAGAATGACAGACAGACAGATAGATAGATAGAATGACAGACAGATAGACAGACAGACAGACAGATAGATAGATAGAATGACAGACAGACAGACAGACAGACAGATAGATAGATAGAATGACAGACAGACAGACAGACAGACAGACAGACAGACAGATAGACAGACAGACAGACAGACAGACAGACAGACAGACAGACAGACAGACAGACAGACAGACAGACAGATAGATAGAATGACAGACAGACAGACAGATAGATAGATAGATAGATAGATAGACAGACAGACAGACAGACAGATAGATAGAATGACAGACAGACAGACAGACAGACAGACAGACAGACAGACAGACAGACAGACAGACAGACAGACAGACAGATAGATAGATAGATAGATAGATAGATAGATAGATAGATAGAATGACAGACTGACAGACAGACAGACAGACAGATAGACAGACAGACAGATAGATAGAATGACAGACAGACAGACAGACAGACAGACAGACAGACAGACAGATAGATAGAATGACAGACAGACAGACAGACAGACAGACAGACAGATAGATAGATAGATAGAATGACAGACAGACAGACAGACAGACAGACAGATGTATCGGTATCAGGCAAAACAACAGGCTCCTGACTAACATTACAGGGGCCTCTAGTGGTTAAGTAGCACCATGACGACGCACGGCTATTATTTTACAGTACATTCACTGACTGCCAGTGCCTATTAAAGGACTTTTATATTTCAAGCTCCTTTGTGAAGATGTTGTTTGAAGTCAGAGAGAGAACATGTAACTCAAGGAGCACAGAGAGGTGGTGAGGGCTCCTGGGGATCTGCCAAACTTCATTACCTCAGCATGACACACACACACACACACACACACACACACACACACACACACACACACACACACACACACACACACACACACACACACACACACACACACACACACACACACACACACACGTCCATGTGGCACTGACTAACAACATCAGAGTGTGTGGCACTGTAACTGAACACACAGAACGGCCTCCTCATTCACGTGGCACCGGGTTGCAATGGGCTCCGTTACCATGGGTACCACAGACACTGGATACAAGGCCAGCTGCGTTTTGGCGGGAAAAGTCCCTCGGAAAAAAGAAAAAGCTTTTGTGTACTTCAATATTCTTTGTAGTGAAAAGAGGCGAAGAGAAGATCTCATTTCAACTGTGAGGGGAGAAACAAACAGGACGTTTTCTTTACTCTTCATTACTGCTTATAGTATTCACAAAATTGTTTGTAAAATGCAAAGTTTTCCCACAGTCCACCTTTACAATAAATACTGTGATGATGATACCATGGTAAATACCATGCACTCACAGAAGAGTAAGGTAATACCATGATATTTTTTACATTTATCGTAATATACCTATGCTATTCTTGGACATACCATGGAGTACAACATATAAACCATGGTACATTAATTTCATTACCATGGTATACTTAAAAATACCATAGTACCGCCATGTGACAATATCAATGGACCATGGCATAGTATGTTTTTATAAGCGCCATGGTACTATGACCAAAAAACAGTGATGCTCTCAACTGGTAATACCATGGTACTTGATATACAATGTACAAAAGAGTACCAAAAAGAACCATGGTAAGACAATGATATTTTGGACATTTATCATTATATTACTATAATATTATGGTATTCTTGGACATAATATGGAGTACAATATATAAACCATAGTACATGATTTTCATTACCATGGTATACTTCAAACCATAGTACTGCCATCTGACACTATCACTGTACCATATAGTATGTTTTTGTAAATGTAGAACCATGGTACAATGAAAAACATAGTGATGGTATTAGCTGGTAATGCCGTGGTACTTTGATATATACCATGCTTTTACAAAAGAGTAACAAAAACTACAGTGGTAATACCATGGTATTATTGGACATACCATATAGTACTATGTCCAAAAAACACAGTGATGGTCTCAGATGGTAATACCATGGTACTTTGATACAGTTAAGGTTAAAAGTTTACATACACCTTACAGAATCTGCAAAATGTTAATTATTTTACCAAAATAAGAGGGATCATACAAAAAAATGCATGTTATTTTTATTTAGTACTGACCCGAATAAGATATTTCACATAAAAGACGTTTAGATTTATCCACAAGAGAAAATAATAGTTGAATTCATAAAAATGACCCTGTTCAAAAGTTTACATACACTTAATTCTTAATACTGATCCACAGCTTTTTTTTTTTAGCGATAGCTGTTCATTGACTCCCTTGTTTGTCCTGCCCTTTTCTTTAGACAAATCCTTCAGGTCCCACAAATTTAAACCCTTTACAACAATGACCGTATGATTTTGAGATCCATCTTTTCACACTGAGGGTAACTGAGGGACTCATATGCAACTATTACAGAAGGTTCAAACGCTCACTGATGCTCCAGAAAAAACAACAACAATGCATTAAGGAGCAGGGGTGTAAACTTTTGAACAGAATGAAGATGTGGCCTATACATTTTTCTTATTTTACCTGAATTTAATTTTTTTTGTTAAGTACTGCCCTTCGGAAGCTACAGAAGATACTTAGATAGATATTACAGATACTTCTGTAATAGTTGCATATGAGTCCCTCAGTTGCCCTCAGTGTAAAAAGATGGATCTCAAAATCATACAGGCATTATTGGAAAGGGTTCAAATACACAAAACGGCTGAAAAACCAAAGAAATTGGTGCTGAAGCATTTTTTTTGAAAAACAGCAGGACAAAGAAAGGACTCCTGAACAACTATCACTAAATAGAAAAAGAAAACAACTGTGGATCATTCAGGTAACAATGCAGTATTAAGAATCAAGCGTATGTAAACTTTTGAACAGGGTCATTTTATAAATTAAATAATTTTCTCATGTGGATTTTATTCTAAATATCTTATTCAGGTCAGTACTCAGTAAAAATAACATGCATCTTGTATGATCCCTCTTATTTTTGGTAAAATAATTAACATTTTGCAGATTATGCAAGGTGTATGAACTTCTGACCTCAACTGTATACTATGCACAAGAGTAGCTCCATGATACTATTGACAGGAAACCTTATTGTAAGATTAAGAGTAACTACTAACTACATACCAGTTCCTTACTGTGGTGATACCATAGTGAATTGATAGTAACAGATGGTAATACTACTGTACTTTGCAATAACATTCAAATTCATATAACATTACATGGTACACCATGGTACTGTTTCGTAATTGTGGTGAGCTAAATATTTTGTAATGCGATTGTTTTATGAACAATCTTACATATTTGCCAATCTGCTAATGTTATTAAACCTAATTTATGGTCACATTGTGTCATAACGAGAAGCACATGAAACGCGTCACTCTATCAGGCGTTATCGCAATTTGAGAATTCGCTAACGCAATTTTAGGAAGGGTGTAATAAAACACACTCCACTGACAAACTGACAAACTGCCTTTTTCAGCCTGGGATGAAGTCCAAGAGCTGTTAGTCATATGACACTGCTTACCCACGATGACTGCGGGACATTTACCCGATTCACACTTCAAACACCACCGTGGCTACATATTAACACATTTATTGTACAGTAAATACAATAGCCAAGTCATAGCAGAGTTTGTGCAGAATAGGTTGGCAAACAGTAAACGTGTGCAAGGATCAGAGAGTTTGTTAATCTAACGGTTAGGGTCGTAAAAGCATTTCCTCCCTTTTGGTGGGGATTGCAACAGATGCTTCAAGGGGGGTAAACTCTCATTCATACAGATATAATTCTCAGTTTATGAGTAGGCAATCATTACAAAGACTTAAAGGGATAGTCTACCAAGAAATGAAAGCTGTGTCATCATTTACTCACCTTCATGTTGTTCCAAACCGATTTAACTTTCTTTCTCCTGTGGAAAATGAATGGAGAAATTATGAAAAGTTTTACTTTTAAGTGCAATATTAATCAATCATTTGGTGCTTACACTTTCAAGCTTTGAAAAACAACAAAAGCACAATAAAACTGGTTTATATGACTCACATACTGTCTTCTATAAACATACGATAGCTCTGTGTGAGAAACAAACTGAAATGTACATCTTTGAAAATCTGAAAAACATTTAAACTGGTTTTGTTGACTGGATCAACCAATTCACTGGGGAAAAAACTCAAAAGAACAATTTGTTCACAAATCAGTTATGTTATACGTTAGTTAATGGACTAACTAGATTTAACTAAATACTGCAATTAATTTTCTGTTTCTGTTAGTTAATGCATTAAGTAAAGCTAACCCATTAATAAATACTGTAATAAATGTACTTTTTGTGTTAGTTAATGTATTAACTAAAGCTAACAAATAAAAAAACCCTAATATATGCACTGTTCATAGTTCATGTTAGTTAATGCATTAACTAAAATTAACCAATTAATAAATTCTGTAATATACTGTTTGTTAGTTAATACATTAACTAAAGTTAACCAATTAATAATACTGCTATAAATGTACTCTTTGTGGTAGTTACTGCATTAACTAAAGTTAACCAATTAATAAACACTGTAATAAATGTCCTGTTTGTGTTAGTTAATGCATTAACTAAAGCTAACTAATTAATAATTACTGTAATAAATTTACTAATCATAGTTCATGTTAGTTCATGGATTATCTAGCATTAAATAAATAAATAAAAACTGTAAGAAATGTACCGTTTGTGTTAGTTAATGCATTAACTAAAGGTAACCAATTAAAAAGCCTAATAAATGCACTGTGTATAATTCATGTTAGTTAATGCATTAACTAAAATGTAATATACTGTTTTTTGGTTAATACATTAACTAAAGTTAACCAATTATTAAACACTGTGATACATCTACTGTTTGTGTTAGTTAATGCATTAACTAAAGTTAACCAATTAATAAACACCATAATAAATGTACTGTTTGTTAGTTAATGCATTAACTAAAGTTAACCAATTAATAAACACCATAATAAATGTACTGTTTGTGTTAGATAATGCATTAACTAAAGATAACCAATTAATAAACACTGTAATAAATCTACTGTTTGTGTTAGTTAATGCATTAACTAAAGTTAACCAATTAATAAACACCATAATAAATGTACTGTTTGTGTTAGTTAATGCATTAACTAAAGTTAACCAATTAATAAACACTGTAATAAATCTACTGTTTGTGTTAGTTAATGCAATAACTACAGTTAACCAATTAATAAACACCATAATAAATGTACTGTTTGTGTTAGTTAATACATTAACTAAAGTTAACCAATTAATAAACACCGTAATAAATCTACTGTTTGTGTTAATGCATTAACTAAAGTTAACCAATTAATAAACACCATAATAAATGTACTGTTTGTGTTAGTTAATACATTAACTAAAGTTAACCATTTAATAAACACTGTAATAAATGTACTGTTTGTGTTAGTTAATGCAATAACTACAGTTAACCAATTAATAAACACCATAATAAATGTACTGTTTGTGTTAGTTAATACATTAACTAAAGTTAACCATTTAATAAACACTGTAATAAATCTACTGTTTGTGTTAGTTAATGCAATAACTACAGTTAACCAATTAATAAACACCATAATAAATGTACTGTTTGTGTTAGTTAATACATTAACTAAAGTTAACCAATTAATAAACACCGTAATAAATCTACTGTTTGTGTTAATGCATTAACTAAAGTTAACCAATTAATAAACACCATAATAAATGTACTGTTTGTGTTAGTTAATACATTAACTAAAGTTAACCAATTAATAAACACCATAATAAATGTACTGTTTGTGTTAGTTAATGCATTAACTACAGTTAACCAATTAATAAACACCGTAATAAATCTACTGTTTGTGTTAATGCATTAACTAAAGTTAACCAATTAATAAACACCATAATAAATGTACTGTTTGTGTTAGTTAATGCATTAACTACAGTTAACCAATTCAATAAACACCATAATAAATGTACTGTTTGTGTTAGTTAATGCATTAACTACAGTTAACCAATTAATAAACACCATAATAAATGTACTGTTTTTGTTAGTTAATGCATTAACTAAAGTTAACCAATTAATAAACACCATAATAAATGTACTGTTTGTGTTAGTTAATACATTAACTAAAGTTAACCAATTAATAAACACCATAATAAATGTACTGTTTGTTAGTTAATGCATTAACTAAAGTTAACCCATTAATAAACAAAATAAATGTCCTGTTTGTGTTAGTTAATGCATTAACTAAAGTTAACCAATTAATAAACACTGTAATAAATGTCCTGTTTGTGTTAGTTAATGCATTAACTAAAGTTAACCATTTAATAAACACTGTAATAAATGTCCTGTTTGTGTTAGTTAATGCATTAACTAAAGTTAACCATTTAATAAACACTGTAATAAATGTACTGTTTGTGTTAGTTAATGCATTAAATAAAGCTAACTAATTATTAAACACTGCTATAAATGTACAGTTTGTTTTGGTTAATACATTAGTAAAAGTTAACCAATTTGTAAATACTCTAATAAATGTACTTCACAACATCATTACGTTTCTTATGAACATATTAAGAAGTAATTTAAAAATGCTTTACCATGACTTTAGAAGATGCACAAGTTATATGGGACATTTTTATGACACTTTTGCATCGTTTTTGCATCATTCCAGATACAGAGACTACTTTCTTCAAAACAGTTTTATGACATAACTGTGATTTTACAGTCATCATGTGAGTATATTCCTAGCAACATAACCAAGTGTAAGAGAAGTCACCCACAAATTAGATTCAGACGCCTCATGATGCCCTCACACGTACAAACAAACAAACATGGAAGTGTTCTCAAAAACAAGGCCAAGTCACTCAAGTGACGTCAAACACTCAACAGCTTTTACAAAATCAAGTATGCATGACATGCTTACATGCACTGCCATTCAAAAGCTTGGGTTATTTAATTTCTTTAAAAATAAAACTAATACTTTTATTCAGCAGGGATGCTCAAACGTGACAGTAAAGACATTTATATTGTCACAAAAGATTTCTATTTCAGATAAATGCTCTTCTGAGATGGAAATCACAGTTGTTTTGTCCCCTGATCAGTCATGAGAAAGTGTTTTGTGCAGCAGCATCTTTAAAGCCAATTATGAGACAGACGCCGGCGTGATGCGGCGATCAGGAAGAGATGAGGGCAGCATCACGCAGTGAGTCAGAGATCACAGCCATGACCAATCAGAGATGCTGGCACAACTACAGAAGACACAACCAGACACAAGTTTATTAGGACCGCCTAATGAGGAGGAGGGAGGAGAAAGAGAGAAACAGAGCGAGAGAGAAAGAGAAAGCATGCTGTAGGCGCTCAACTTTAGCTCTGGCACAACTTAAAGGGATGGATCAGCCAAAAATTTTAATTCTGGCATCTTTTATTCAACCTCATGTTGCTCTGTAGGACTTTCTATCTTCCACAGAAAACAAAGGGAGATTTTTAAAGAATGTGCAAGCTGCTGCTTTACATAAAGTGAAAAGCTAATAAAATGACGTAAGTAAAAGTAAGTACAATAAAATGTAGGAGAAGCATGATTTTATATACTATAAGTATTAATCAGCATTTTGAATTAGCTTTTTTAATTCATATTTTATTATGTGCTTTTGTCACTTTTATTAGTTTTTGTTTTTGTTTTAGTTAGTTCATGTAAACTAATTGAAAAGTACTTCTAAACAATTTATTCATCTTAATGTTAATTTCAACACTCACTAATGCAGTATTTAAATAAAAAAGTATCTTTTATTACTATTTAACAGAACTGAGCCAACATGAACTAAAAACGAGCAGTATAACGTTAATAAATGAATAAATAATATAAATACACTAACATTAACAATCCATAAATAATACTGTAATAAATGTACTGTGCATAGTTCAACATTAACTAAATTAATAAATAATTAATAATAATTAAATAATTAAATTAATGCATTAAGTAAAGTTAACCAATTAATAAACATTGTAATAACTGTACTGGTCATAGTTGATGTTAGTTAATGCATTAACTGAAGTTAACAAAATTAATAAATACTGTTATAAATGCACTGTTCATAGTTCATGTGAGTTAATGCATTAACTAAAGTTAACAAAATTAATAAATACTGTAATAAATGTACTGTTTGTGTTAGTTAATGCATTAACTAAAGTTAACCATTAATAAACATTACATTTATTACAATGTTTATTAATTGGTTAAATTTACTTAATGCAATAACTAACATCAACGATGAACAGTACATTACAATGTTTATTATTTGGTTAACTTTACTTAATGCATTAACTAAAGTTAACCTATTAATAAACATAGTAATAAATGTAGTGTTCATAGTTGATGTTAGTTAATGCATTAACTAAAATTAACCAATTAATAAACATTGTAATAAATGTACTGTTCATAGTTAATGTTAGTTAATGCATTAACTAAAGTTGACCAATTAATAAACAGTTAATGCATTAACTAAGTTAACCAATTAATACACATTGTAATAAATGTAGTGTTCATAGTTGATGTTAGTTAATGCATTAACTAAAATTAACCAATTAATAAACACCGTAATAAATGTACTGTTCATTGTTAATGTTAGTTAATGCATTAACTAAAGTTAACCAATTAATAAAGATTGTAATAAATGTAGTGTTCATGATGTTAGTTAATGCATTAACTAAAGTTATCCAATTAATAAACACTTTGATAAATGTACTGTTCAAAGTTAATGTTAGTTAATGCATTAACTAAGTTAACCAATTAATAAACATTGTAATAAATGTAGTGTTCATGATGTTAGTTAATGCATTAACTAAAGTTATCCAATTAATAAACACTTTGATAAATGTACTGTTCAAAGTTAAATGTTAGTTAATGCATTAACTAAGTTAACCAATTATTAAACACTAATAAATGTAATGTACATAGTAACTTAAGTTAACCAATTAATAAATACTGCAATAAATGTCCTGTTCATAGTTGATATTAGTTAATGAATTAAGTAATGTTAACTATTTAAGTGTTACCATTTTTGTTTTAGTTTAAATAATTGTAGTTCAACTTATTTAGTTATTTGGCAAGACAACATTGTTAATTTTCATTTGTTTTTATGTTTTACGTAAAAACGACTTACAGTAATGCATGACTTCAGACTTTTTGATTCTTTGGTTTTTGACATTTTTGACACCATATATTTGATGGAAAAAAGCAGCATGAACATTCATCAAAACACCTCCTTTTAAGTTCCACTGAAGAAAGCAAATCATGGGTTTGTAATGAGATGAGAATGAGTAAATGACAAAAACTGAATTCTTCTGTGAACAAAACCTTGAATCAGCCATTGGACTCAACGCTAATGAATGTTATTGCTTAGAGTTACAAAAGACATCAAAAGTCTGTGTGAATGTGTCATAGGCTGATCCTCTCACGGACAGACCCAAACACAGAGACCAAGGTCACAGACGCATGAGTTTACTTAAGCGTTAGGGGAGGGAAATCCCAAGGGAAGTGAGGCAGGTGTTTTTAGTTTAATGTACAACATACAAAACATACATGAAAAGATAAGGAAGCAGGATAACTGGAGTAAAGTTCAAGTTCAGGGCTGTTTGGAGCGAGTGTGTGTGTGTGTTTTGCGGTTTAGGAAGCTGCTGCTGCTGCTGGTGGATAATCTAACGTTCTGGAAGTGAGTCAGTACACAAGCCTCAGTAATGGGATGCAATCTCACTGACTCACTCTCCCTTTTAAACACACACACACACACACACACACACACACACACACACACACACACTCCAATGTTAGAAGCTGGAGCACTCACCTCTAACTCGTCCTAAATGGAAAAAGAAAACAGGATTACATAAAGGGTCAACAGATGGAACAAGAACAACATAAACAAAGCAAGCAGGCAAATTGACTGTGGTTACGTTTATCCTTAGTCAGGTGTGACTCATTTACCTGCGGTCAACGACCCTACCGCCAAAGTCCAATGCAATCTATCAAAATGTTAATGTTAGCATAATATTACTACAGCACCAAAACATATTTCCATGCTCAAGTCACACTTACAAATGTCTGTATGTCAAAACATTAAAGAACAAATTATATAACCAAATGGCAACTGTAAACTATGTTAACTGGAGTAAAAGTGATTTTAGCACTTTATTTTTTATTATTATTGTTCTATTTGTTATATTATGTATTTATTTTTCCTGACATGACATATTTTGGCAATATTGTAAGTGCAACCATGCTAATAAATGACTTTGAATTTAAATTAATTAATTATTTTTGGTGACATAAAGTTAAGATCATGTTCCATGAAGATATTTTGTAAATTTCCTACCATAAATGTATCAAAAACATAATTTTTGATTAGTAATATGCATTAAAAACTTTAAAGACAAGTTTCGCAATTTTTTTGCACCCTCAGATTCCAGATTTTCAAATAGTTGTATCTCGGCCAAATATTGTCGCACATCAATGGAAAGCTTATTTATCCAGCTTTCAGATGATATATAATTGACCCTTATGACTGGTTTTGTGGTCAGTGGTCATATATACAGTGCCTTGCAAAAGTATTCTTTTTTTATTTAATTTTTTTTCACATTTTGTTTTGTTGCAGCATTATGTTAAACTGCTTTAAATTACTTTTTTTCCCACATCCATCTACATCTCATACACCAAAATGACAAAGCACAAAACAGGATTGTAACAACTTTGCAAATTTATTAGAAATAAAAAACGGAAAAGATCCCGTTGCATAAGTATTCATACCCTTTTCTGGGACACTCGAAATTTAGCTCAGGAGCATTCATATTGCTTCTAGATGTTACTACACTTCGAGTGGAGTTAAACTGTGGCAAATTCATTTGAATGAGTCTGATTTAGAAAGGCACACACCTCTCAGAAAAGGTCTAACAGCTGAAAATGCATATCAGAGCAAAAACCAAGTCCTGAGGTCAAGATAACTGCCTGTAGAGCTCAGTGACAGACTTGCATTAAGGCAATGATCTAGGGAAGAGTTCAGAAAAAAATCTGCTGCATTGAAGGTTCACAGAAGCATGTAGCCTATATTATCCATAATGGAAGACTATTGGAACAACTAGGACTCTAGAAAATGTCTGCCAGCCCCCATCCAAGCTGACAGAGCTTGAGAGGTGAAAAGGTGAGGCAAAGAGAGGCAGATAATTGCCAAATGCAGATGTGCAAAGCCTGTCACATCATACCCAAAAAGACTTGAGGCTGTAAAGGTGCTTCAACTATGTACTGAGTTAAGGGTGTGAATATGCAATGTACTTATTTCATTGTTTTATTTTTAGTAAATCTGTAAAATTTGCAAATCTGGTTTTTGCTTTGTCATTATTATGGTGTATGGAGTGTAAATTGATGTGGGGAAAAACTAATTTAAAGCAGTTTAACAAGGCTGCAACAAAACGTGAATAAAATGAAGGGGTATGAATACTTTTGCAAGGCACTGCATATATTATAATTTAAAAAGCAAACAAACTACTTGTGAACTGCTTAGCTTGGAAAGCGTGTCTCTTTGTAACCATATCAATGTCTTTTAGATATTTTTAAGCGTAATCCAAGTAGCCAAATTCACACTTAGGGGGTCATTGTAACTATCCAACAACAATAATATTAAGTAAACACACTGGCTAGTATTCATCATTACCCACAGATCTCCTCGTCATTTTACAGTAAATCACCATTTCCCTCACATCCTAACAGCTGACAGGAAATGTCGGAAGAAAATAAATAGTTTTCACATGACCACTTACACTGGATTCTTGCCTTGCAGCCCCCCTAACCCGCTTTAGATTGCCTCCCGGGAGAACAGATTCCCCCTCCTGCTATTTTGGGCAGGAAAGGCGGCCGTTGTTCCTGGAAGTGATGACTGAAGGAAGCTTCCTTCGCGGTTCGCGGCGCCATCTTGCGTTCGCGGCCAGAACTGCTGAAGGTGAGTCAGCATGCTGCAATCGCTCAGCAATACCGAGCGGCATTCAGGTCAGATGAGATCACCGAATCATCCCGGTAAAGTCACACGGCTTGGATAAAATGCTTAGTCACCGTGATACAGAAGCGACTTACGTATGAAAGCCTGTTTGTTTGTGAGTGACTGATCTGTATCATCTGATCTAGCGCCTCAGATTTACTTCAGGACCCGGATGACTCGGACATCATCAGCAAGTATTTTTATCGCACAGAATTTAACAATATCACCGTATAAACCTAAAAATAAATATAGAATTATTAATATTAACATACAAAAAAAAAAAAAAAAAAAAAAAAATGAAAATCCAGCTAAACCAGCCTAAACTGGTTGGTGGGTTTTAGCTGGTCAGCTGGCTAATATAGAGGGGTTTTGGCCATTTCTTTAGCTGATCAGGCTGGGAGACAAGCTGGAACAACCAGCTAAAACCAGCTTGAACCAGCCAACCAGATTATGCAGAGTGAATAAAACAACTTGCATAAATGCACAAACACATGAAACAATGATGGTGAAAAAATGAGTTTGCACCAAGATACCTTTGGTTTTGATCCACTTGCTTCCATGGGGAGAGTTTTCCACTTGTATGCCAGGTACCAATCTTTGAAATAAAGAGATTTAAACAATAATAAAAACTAATTTGTCTCCAAACTAAGACAAAAATAGACAGTTTCCATTACCTTTCTGAAACCCCTGAAATCACGATTTAAAATTACCTGGATTGTGGGAATCTTGGGACTCTTAAAAGGTGCGCGAATAAACATTTTGCAGGCATATGCAATTAAAATTTAATTAAAAGTCACAGAGAAAACAAACCAAAAATATAAATAATAATAAAAAAATATTGTCCACAAGGGTGCATTTCAATTTCTAATGAGTAAAATTCTCTTCAGTGCTGACTAGGAAGTGAATGCTAAATCCTAACCCTTACCCTGGGCATTAATAAATTAAGATTTTATTTGCAAAAGCTTATAACTCTGTTTTTAACAATTTTCAAATATCATGTTTTTTCATTGTGCATTCCAATTAATCGCAAACAAACTGCAGTTGGGTTATTTTAAATAAAGAAAAACTAAAAAACACAGCTAACTAACACAAAAAAACAATAAAAACCATGAGAATTTCAATATAAGCCAAGAGGAGATTGGTTTTCCTTTCCTGTAAACAAAACTTGGTTCTTGCGAGAATATTCTAACCAGAGCGCTGGAACACCACTCTCTCATGAATGTGCATATGACAGCTTATAAATTTCGAAATATGGATATTTTTCTTACAAAAACAGCATTTTGCTTCAGGAGGCCTTTATTAACACCCTGGAGCCGTGTTTAGCACTTTTTATGATGAATGGATGCAATAAATAGGACTTCTATTGGACTATTGAGAATTAACACCCATTCACTGCCATTATAAAGCTTGGAAGAGCCAGGGCATGCATTTATATACACACATATACCTGAAATTATTCAAATTCTGACTTAAAGTTACTTTTATTCAACCAGCAAGTTTCTTTTTGACCGCAAATGACACAGGCTTCTCCCAAAAGATAATAAGACTATGTACAAGAGGCATCATTGTGGAAAGAAAAAATATTTCTCAGCTTTTAATCTACATTTGAACAAAAAGTGGCATGTCCAAAATTATTCATACCCTTCTCAATAATCAATAGAAAAGCCTTTAAAGGCTTCCTATAATTGCTGACCAGCTTTTTGCATGTCTCCACTGGTATTTCGGCACATTCATCTTTAGCGATGAGCTCCAACTCTTTCAGGTTGGAGGGTCTTCTTGCCATCACCCTGATCTTTAGCTCCCTCCACAGATTCTCAATTGGATTTAAGTCAGGACTCTGGCTGGGCCACTGCAAAACGTTAATGTTTTTGTCTGCTAACCATTTCTTCACCACTTTTGCTGTGTTTTCCAGTGAGCTCCTTTGTCTTAGCCAATGACTGTCCACAAACCAACAGCAGGGCTTCTGTTTTTCACCTGTTGAGTTGATTAAAACAGCTGTTCCCAATGAATCAGGGTAATTATAATGCTTTAGAACAGCTTGGACTATTTGGAATGGTATAGAACTTTGGATTTTCCCATAGACTGTGACAGTTTGCAAAGGGTATGAATAATTTTGGACATGCCAAATGTAAATAAAAGTTGAGAAATATTTTTTTCCACAAAAGTGCCTCTTGTACATCGTCTTATTATCTTCTGGAAGACATCTGTGTCATTTCCGGTCCAAAAAAAATGCTGGTTGAATAAAAGTAACTAAGTCAGAATTTGCCAGGGGTATGAATAATTTCAGGCTTGACTGTGTATGTATATATAAAATATATAAAAAAACTTTTGTGTGAACGATCCCTTAAAGTAAATAAGATCGAACATACCCAAAATGCTTAAAGGAATTACCACATGTAAAATTTTTATTTTTAAACTTAAATGCAAATGTATGGATAAGAACAAATTAAAATTATTTGTTCAGTAAATGAAACAAGAGCACATGTTTGTCCTATGGGTATGTTTCTAACTCACATATTCCATGTTGTTTGAGGATTCAGCATGACTACAGACACAAGGGACAATAGCAGATGATGATGATGATGATGATGATGCCTAAATATGAAAAGATGTTTCACACAAAGCAGGGTCAAACACTCACAGCTCAGTCACCTCTGAGTACACACACACTTGACGTCAACATTACAGCTTGTTCAGATTTCCAATCTAGCACTAATTAGGGTCTGTTCATTACATACTACTGATCTCACCAACTCTACTACAGTGGAAGATGAGAGGAGCCTAAATTAAATTCATAAAATTACATTAACCTTGACAACAGCTGTGCTGCTTAATAAATTTAGGATTTTTGTCATTTCTTTCAGGATTATTTGACAAATATAAAAGTAAAAAGAACAGCATTTTTTTTTAAACTGAAATCTTTGGCAACGTAATAAATGTCTTTACTGGAACTTATGATCAATTCAATGCATCCTTGATGAATAAAAGTGGTAATTTCTTTTAAAAAATCTTGTGGCAAGTGGCAACTACCCACATTTACATTATTAAAATTACTTATACAGCTTTCTTGTGGCTTTTTGCTTTAATGACTACTAAAGTCCCAAAACAGATTTTTAAATATCAATAAGGAGACAAGAAAATTAACATTTCTTCACTTTAATTTGACATTCATACCCTTTCCATTGATGTTTATATGAAATTATCTAGATACAGAATGCATCAAATCAAACTAAAAAGTTTGATTAAAAAGTGAGAATGTCAACAACAAAAAAATACCAAAAACCTAACAAAGTCCTTCCATTCCACCTCTCCAAACTTGCAAGTTTAACATTTTGGCTTGAGCTCGATTATAGATCACTTCAACAGACTCATTACTCTCCAACCATCACTATACTGTCAAACCAAAATTTATTCAGCTTCAATGTTTCTCACTTTATTCGCTATAGTTTCGAAAATGTTAATAACATATGACAAAAACTAAGTTAAACTGTGTCAGAACAAATTCATCTTGATAATGTCAGGTATGTAATGGATTACAATCAGCCAAAAATTATTCAGACAACTGTTAGTATGACAATATTTACACAACCATCAATACTTTAACCAATTATCAATCAATGCTTAATTTTGCTCAGTCTGTGGCATTAGCAATAAAGAAAAACATTTAAGCAAAACATGGTCAGGTCAAAGTGACTGAATAATTTTTGGTCCCACATTTTTTTCACTTTTACTGCTATACAGTGCACTGTATGAAGAATTTGTGGGTATAATATGTCATAGTTTACTTTTTTTTTGCTATCCTAACTTACATAAATTAACTAGTGTCCTGCACCCACTAGTAAAAAATTACTAACAATTCTATCTGGTGTCTGAATAATTCTTGGTTTGACTGTATCTCGGCAAAGAAAATTTCCCCTCAACACAAATTAAACACCTCCGCTATTTACTGCCCTGAGCAGCACTAACAACAATGCAGATTAGTGGCAAACACCTCGCTCAGCTCACCTTTCAGAGTAAAACGATATTCTTTTACACTCCAGAAGCACCGTACAGCAGCTGCGAGCTAATCCTACAGTAAAAGGCCTGAGGAGCATTGTGTCAGCAGTGAACGTCTCTGGCCAGGTCTAAATCACTGAAGAGAGACAAAACAATCGAGCATTCAGATGGAGAGGGGGCCAGAAATCCTAGACACGGCTCAGACAGGTGTGAAGTAACCCTAGATTGAGAATAACCTGAAAAGTATACAAAAAACAGGGGGGCTGTAAGAAAAGAATGCGGTAAGATATGAAGAAACAACTTTTGCAGGAGTGAAAGTTCAAAGCGCACCTGCCAGCATGTGCGTGACAGATATGATAAATTATAAGACATCAAAGAGAGTACACATGCCTGCCAGAAATGCCGTCAGACCGCAGAAGCGCTTCTGGATATCAGGTTCATCACATTCACAATCGATATTATATAATGTCCAAATTTAATCTAGAGGTACCAAAAATGATTATTAAACCTGTTATTTAAAATGATCAAAGCATTGGTGATGCACATCAAGTTTGAAAGCAAATGCCCAGCATTGGCTTTCACTTAAAGGAGAAGTTCACTTCCAGAACAAAAATTTACAGATAATTTACTCAGCCCCTTGTCATCCAAGATGTTCATGTCTTTCTTTCTTCAGTGGTAACGAAAGTATGTTTTTTTTGAGGAAAACATTTCCGTATTTCTCTCTATATAGAGGACTTCTATGGTGCTCCCGAGTTTGAACATTCAAAATGCAGCTTCAAAGGGCTCTAAACGATCCCAGCTGAGGAAGAAGGGTCTTATCTAGTGAAACGATTGGTTATTTTCTACAAAAAATAAATAAATAAAATTGAAGCTGCATTTTGAAAGTTCAAACTCGGGGGAACCATAGAAGGCCATTATATGGAGAGAAATCCTCAAATGTTTTCCCTCAAAAAAACAATTTCTTTACGACTGAAGAAAGAAAGACATGAACATCTTGGATGACAAGGGGGTGAGTACATTATCTGTACAAAAACAAAAACAAAGACACTTTAATTCTTAACATAGAAATTGTGGAAGAAACGAGCAGTTAATGTTTTCTGATAAAAATTGCCATTGCAGTTTAAAATCTAATTAAAAGAGGTCCAGATTTTCTGAGCTTGTGTAAAGAGCTGTACAATTTGGCCAAAAATGTTGTGATAACATCAATTTGACAATAAAATAATAATTGCACTGTAAAAAAAAATCTTTTTATGATAAGCATAATAAAAATATTACTATTATAATATAAAATACTATTATAAAATAAAAGGCTACATTTTTTTTACAGTACAACTATAAAATAATGAATCCAATGATTCATTTTGGAAAACTGCTCTTTTGTTTTAAATCTTTTCTTTTGTTGAGAACATAGTCAACATTTTTATAAGCGCTTCTCATTAAAAGATTTATTTTTGCATTTCCAAATACACATTTTAAGCATCCCAAATTTCATGTGTTCATGAGTTCATGTGGAGCAGATTTATAGATTTATTATTTATTTTTTTTAATCAAAGCTATTGCAATTTGATAATTGCAATAAGTCATATTGCATTTTGGTTTTAATCCGTATCTATTAAATTCTAATTAAAATGCATTAAAAGTTTCTTGAGATCTGAAACTTGACATTCTTTCAAAGCGAAAACACAAATCTACCCTACATTTCCATTAAATAAGCTTTACTTCAATTGGTTTGAAATGACTTCAAACAAAGGCAGCAAATTACAACAGAAAGAACTCAATCTATAAACCTAATGCAACCATTCACTTTCTTTTCAGGTAATAATTAGAGCTGCAAAACGATTAGTCGCAATTAATCGATTCAAAATAAAAGTTAATGTTTGCATGCTATATGTGTGTGTACTGTATAATATTTATTATGTATATATAAATACATTTGTATGTAAAATTACATATAAACTAACATTTTTTATGTGTGTATTTATATATACATAATATACACAGCACACACACATATATAGTATACAAACATAAATTTTGAATTCGATGAATCGCAACTAATTGTTTCGCAGCTCTAGTAATAATAAATGAGCTTAAAAAAACTTTTCCGAATTCAAAGACATCCAAAAACAAAAAAATGCTCAAAGTCATGGGCCAAAAGTTTGAATCAAGTCTTTATAAATCCTCCAGGAGAGCAGATTTATGCGCATCTACAGGGCTACAGCATCAAAGCTTTGGTAAACAAACGATTAAAAATGATTCAGAATCAAACAGGTTGAATAAATAACCACAGTGATGCCTTTGTAAGCTCTCACAGTCATAAGCAACACAAATAAGATCCACTATTCCAGTCCTTCATTCATCCACCCAATCGCATCGCTCCGTCCCTCCCCGCGTTCCTCTCACTGGCTGCATTCGCGTCCAGTCATTGGGCGGATTAAAGGCAGTGGTGCAGTTTTCTGTTACCCTAAACTGTACAAAAATAGACGCCTAGTGCTGCTTTATCATCTAATTTGGAAAACGAACAAGAAACAAAATTAATAATAATACAACAGTCTTTCAATTGTTTCGCTAATATATACAGTTTTTGATCTCGAACCAGAAGGCTGAGTGCTTTATCCTTGCAAATACGACATAAACAAATAACTTTAATATATCTCGGTGCTCAATCTAGATTTCTAAATACATATATATCTGTATATATAGGTATACATATATATGTAAAGCACACAGCCTGCAGACTTTACTTTAATTTACGGAGAGGCAACATTCGCACAGACACTGCAAAACGGTTGTTCTTTGCGCACAGTGTAGTTAAATCAAAGTCTTTTTTTTGTGTGGCAGGAGTCGCACGCTAGTCAGTTTTGCCTCGACTTCAAAAAATTAAAACAAACGAAAACCTCAACAATAACAAAAGGCATGAAAAAGTCGCTAAACAGAAAGACGAAAAAGGCAACCGTAAAAAGTCACAAACTAATTCAAAAGATAAAATCAGTTGAGATGATCGGGGGTGATTAACGGCGCCGAACGATCGTTGGTAAGTGTCCGACGTAGTTTTACTCCTCTGCGGATCATACTCAACATATCACCTCCGCTGCCTGGATCAGCAACGCCGTCGACATGATCCACGCCAGGCTGCGAGGAATTGATCTGCGCGCTTTCATTGGGCACGCTAGAATTGTGAGCTGCCAGCTGCTGATTTTGATGCTGCTGCCGTACGAGTTTCTGCTGGAGCTCTTTTTGATGTATCTGCTGATATTGCAGCTCCTGCGCTTGGTTATATTGCTGTTGGTGATTGTACTGTTGTTGATTATATTGCTGTTGATTGTATTGGTGTTGCAGTTGCTGATGTTGTTGCTGTTGGTGATGATGATATTGCCTCTGCTGCTGTTGGTGCAGTGCATACTGCTGTTGCTTGCTCAGTTGATACAGCGGCTCTGTGCCGCCCACTGGTGGATGCCCAGGGAACATGGAATAGTATGGAGGCGGCATTGCACTCAGACTCTGAGTGGACGTACAGAGGTTATGTCTGGTGTGAACCAGATCAGAACCATGTACCCTGTTACTCTGAGTCACCCCAGGAGGACACATGGTCTCATCACTGCCACTCAGGCCGGCGGTGGAAACGGACGCCTTCAGCGGCACCTAAGAGCAGAATGAAATAATGTTTCTTATGCTCAGACTTTTCTGATTTCAGGGTTCATACAGATACTGTGAAATTAAATTCCAGGACTTTCAAAGATTGTTCAAGCACTACTTTTTGATTTTTAAAAACTTCAATGAGAGATCTTACTTATCAAACAATGTCTTTCTTTTCAAATTCTAAAAAAGGAGAAACAAAAAATAAAACATAAAATAAGAAATAAATAAAAGAAATAAAAATGTGATGCAATCTGGGAAAACCTGTTGGATGTCAGGCTGGGACAAATTCAGGAAATACGAAAAATAAGTCAAAATTTTTGGTCAAAAATTAGGTTTTCATTAAATTATTATTTTATAACACCTTGTCTAACATCTCTGAAAATATCTTGTCAAAATTCCCTTGTTTAGTGCAAATTTTAAAAAACTTTCACCATGTGTTTGGTTTTCCGAGATCGCATCACAAATACTAATAAAAAAAGGCAATTTTTTAAAATAATTTATTAAAAAACTACAATTTGTATTTGTGTATACTTTCTTTTTTTGTTTTTATTTTTATAACTGTACTGCATTAGTGGTTTAGGGCAGCCGTGGCCTAATGGTTAGAGAGTCGGACTTGTAACCCAAAGGTTGCAGGTTCGAGTCTCAGGTCCGGCAGGGATTGTAGGTGGGGGGAGTGAATAACCAGCACTCTCTTCACCCTCAATACCACGACTGAGGTGAGTCCCTTGAGCAAGGCACCGATCCCCCAACTGCTCCCCAGGCGCCGCAGCAATGGCTGCCCACTGCTCCGGGTGTGTATTCACGGTGTGTGTGTGTTCACTACTGTGTGTGTGCACTTGGATGGGTTAAATGCAGAGCACAAATTCCTAGTATGGGTCACCATACTTGGCCTCACTTCACCTCCTTTCCTTTCCTTTCCTTTCCTCCTTTAATGTTTCCTACTGTTTAAGAAAAGATCCGAAATCCTGATTTGAAACAAATGACTCGCGAACCCGCACCCAAGTCCACATCTGAAACAAATGTGGGACCCGGGACCACAAAACCAGTTTTAAGTCGCTGGGGTTTATTTGTAGCAATAGCCAAAAATACATTGTATGGGTCAAAATTATTGGTTTTTCTTTTATGCCAAAAATCATAAGGAAATTAAGTAAAGATTATGTTCCATGAAGATTTTTTGTAAAATTCCTACTATAAATATATAAAAATGTCATTTTTGATTAGTAATATGCATTGTTAAGAACTTAATTTGAAGAACTTTAAAGGTGATTTTCTCAGATTTTTTTGCACCCTCAGATTCCAGATTTTCAAATAGATGTATCTCGGCCAAATATTATTATTATACAATAATAAATATTATTATTGTATCTCGGCCAAATATATATTCTATTGATGTATGGTTTGTTAGTCCTATCCTAACAAACCATACATCAATAGAAAGCTTATTTATGAGCTTTCATATGATGTATACATCTCAGTTTTGTAAAATTTAACCTTATGACTGGTTTTGTGGTCCAGGGTCACAAATGATTTGCTATACGTCTGACTGGAACACCTCGAAATAGTGAATCATTATCGCGAGACTCAGAGTTTCGAAAAGCTCAGTTTTACCCATCACTATGTGATTTTTTAAATTGTTACAAGTGATGCTGAAATTCAAAAATGAATGGCTCTTTTAATTTGACCTGGTTTTTGCTAATAAATCGTTTGAAACGAATGATCAAAGTCACAAGTTTGAATCAATCGGAGCGGTTCCAGCGTAAATGACTCAACTGATCTGAATCATCTGTTCTTCTTTTCGTATCTTCAGCCATGTTTACACGACACTGTCAGTACTACTATTTGCTTGGCTCGCTTGTTTCCTGACATTAACTGAAATAAGTGAAAAAGGAATGTTTTTTTAATTGCATGAATTTTACGTGAAAAGATATGTGGTTACTGATCAAATTAAACACTTATTTCATAGATACATTGTCTTTCAATAATTCAAGCAATTTTCAAGTACCTCTTCAGGAATATTGCCATTTTAAGGGTTTTCTAGCCTTACATTTCAAAAAGTAAAAATCAAGTACTTTAGGCACCTTGTACGAACCCTGTGATTTGATAAAAATATAATAAAAACTGTAATATTGAGAAATCTATTTTCAAATGTAATTTATTCCTGTGATAAAAAGCTAAATTTTCAGCAGCCATTACTCCAGTCTTCAGTGTCACATGATCCTTCAGAAGTCATTCTAATATGCTGATTTGCTGCTTAACAAACATTTCTTATTATTATTAATGTTGAAAACACATGCTTTATATGGTTTTGGAAACTAGGATGCTTAATAAACAGCACACTTTCAGGATTATGAAATAAAAGGTGGTGACAGACCTGTGGTGTGGAGATGGGGATAGGCACTCCTCCACTGATGGTCCCACGGCGGATATTGGGCTTGCTGGAGGGTTTACGGCGGATGGTGGCCGTGTGGGGCCCTATTGGCTCGGGATCCATCAGCAGACTGACGGTAGATGCAGGCCTCTTGCTTTGAAACATTTTGCGGTAATTGAGGCTCAAGTCGCTGTTGCGAGGAATTGTGGAAGATTTATCAAATTCAGACTGGCTGAGGGCATCTTCTCCTCCATGCAGGGAGATGTAGTCATAATCTGAAAGAGAGAGAAACACAAAGAGAGGAGAGTCACACAATGTGTTAATGCTGAATGAAGGCACTATATTGTTTATAAGAGAAAAAAAATGAATTAAAAGGAATTCAAGCAGAGATTATATATGCGAGGAATGACAGTGGAAGAAAACACAACAGCTGTTCAGAATGTCTCAAAATTTTATGTCAGGGTTTATGAGAGTGATTCAGACAGGACAGAGCAGCGCAGTCACTACATCTTATGTTTGCTGATTGGTGCATTTTTTTATACCTTGCAAACTCAAATTTGCCTTGAGTGTTTTTAATACTATTAAAATCATTACTTGTTCAAATTTTAATTAGTAATTAAACCTACAAATATTTATATTAGTATATTATTTTATATATTTTAACTATAAATATTATATATATATATATATATATATATATATATATATATTTTTTTTTTTTTCTTAAATATACTTTTTCTTTGTGAGGCCTGTGGCAACCTGAACTAATAGA
Organism: Garra rufa; assembly: GCF_049309525.1. Classification (NCBI taxonomy): domain Eukaryota; kingdom Metazoa; phylum Chordata; class Actinopteri; order Cypriniformes; family Cyprinidae; genus Garra; species Garra rufa. The sequence continues at coordinate 40,125,344 of NC_133372.1, forward strand.
CTAGCAGGGAAAAATGCAATTGGCAAAGGGAAAATTCTGCAAATTGAAGATGCATATACAATGTTTTAAACAAGTATACTAAGATTAAATAAAATATAAATACATTTTTTTTTTTAATCATATTATTGTCTTAATCACATTATTTGTGACGCTGGACCACAAAACCAGTCATAAGGGTCAATTTTTGGAAACTGAGATTTATACATCAATCTAAATAAAAAAGCTTTCCATTGATAAATGGTTTGTTAGGATACGACATTATTTTTTCCGAGATACAACTATTTGAATACCTGGAACCTGAGGGTGCAAAAAAATCTAAATACTGAGAAAAATCATCTTTTTAAAAGTTGTCCTAATTAAGTTCTCTCCTAATTAAGATAAAAAATTAGCTTTTGATATATTTACGGTAGAAAATTTACATCATATATTTATGGAACATAATCTTTACCTAATATCCTAATGATTTTTTGGCATAAAAATGTATAATTTTGACCCATACAATGTATTTTTGGCAATTGCTACAAATATACCCGTGCTACTTAAGACTGGTTTTGAGATCCAGGGTCACATTTAATTAACTGGACTAAATTGAAAGCTCTAAAAATGACTGAATGAAGACAAAAGTAGTGGATTATCTCCTAAACAATAAATAAAACAGACACACAAAAGCTGTTTGAGATTGTGTGTCTTTCAGTTAAACTCGTGCAACATGATAAGATGGACAACAGACTTGACAACTGACGAGATGTCGCTAGTTATATCTCATGGTTGCACGCACTCAAATCTTAGGCATACAGATAACACTCTTTCAACAAATGCACGCCTGCAATATGATATGGATTCCCTAAAATCAAGACATTTAACGTTGTTTATTATTGGTATATGATCACAATGAGAATAATCAAGTCTATGCAATGACATTCAGAAACCTACCATATAGAGGAGGTTCTTTCTTTACCGCTGTAAAAGAACAATAAAGTACATTTAACATGTATACAAAGGCCCAAAAACACGCACTTTGGACAGCAATCTGAACCTGTGATTTGTGCAAGCACATCAGATTTAGTCTAATTGGACTATCAAGCACATTTGATGCGCACACAAACCACAAATCAGATTACTGTTGAGGGTAAAAAAAAAGATAAAGTATAAAAAGGGTAAAAATGCTATACAAAAACACAAGAGCAAAATAATTCTATACTGAGCACTGTTTATAATCTCTCCAAGTTGTGTGCAATAAAGAAAAATTACAGAACAGAAAAAGAAAAAGCTCATGCATGTTAGTATACAGGTACATACAGGCATACTGACCATGCTGCGAGGGAATTGTGTCTTCTGAGCAGGATGGCGTGGTCGTCTGAGTGCTGTATCCGCTGGAGCAGTGGAGGGAGTCTCGGCTGGTCCGAGGAGCTTCTGAATTAAGCCCGCCTCCAAGAGTAAGAGCCAGCTGCTCCCTGGCTGACTGTGGCTACAGAGAGGAGCAAGAGCCAATCAGAGATTAGAAAAAGAAGTGATTCCAGTAGAATCAAAAGGTGTATAAGATTCACTTTTGGTTTAGAAATGAGTGTGTACCTTGCCCGAGGTGGACAGTGCCCTGGCTCTCTCCTCATGCCCGCTGTATGCTTTGTGCAGTGGGGGCATGGAGGTCCCATTCTCTGTGCCAGGAGAGATCTGACCTTTCTCCTACACAAGAATATACTCTGTTGGTCCATGTCAACTTAGTATGTAACAAAAGCAATACACTATGATAAACGGTGCTCAAGGTAATTAGGATTTAAAGCCAACATGAAATGGTTATTGCAGATGATTTTACCATCATGTGACGATTCAAAAATAAACTATAGGACTTAATTTGATCATTAGGACATTTGTGGATCATGATAAACAAGTGTTCCAAATCTGAATGCAAGGTCTTTTGAGGACAATGAGTTTGAAGGTTCACTATCCAAAGCATCTTAGTGTTCTTTTTAAATCTTTTTTTTTTTTTTTTACCATTATTTGCTATTAAGCCTCGTTCAGACTGTCAGCCCAAATCCTATTTTGTCCACATCTGGATGGAATCGGATTTGAATAACTGACTGTCCACACAGTCATATCGCAACTGTTCAAATCCGATTTGTGTGTCCATAAGCACTCTTTAGTTTCACGGAATGTGCGTTGGTTTCTATGGCAATGCCGTTGCATTGTTATGCCAACGCTAAAAACATCAACAGCAATATAGATGCTGTCTTGCGACATGACAAGTTTGCCGGTTTGCCGTCACACTGAATTATATTTCGTCTTCTAAAGCAGCGGCAGAAACGCAGCTAGCTGGAATGTGGTTTCAAAACTCAAAGAGGTGCGTATACTAGCTGTATATTGTCTTTTCCCGCTTGATTTGCAGTTCGCAACAACACAAGCTTGTTTATGCAAAGACTTTTATGTTTTCCACAAAAACGTCTGACGTGTTTACATTTTACATGGCATGAAAACGTGAAAAAGCAGAAATCCGATTTGAATAGGATTCCAAACCACATATGAATGTAGCTCGAAACGGATTTGACCAAATCGGATTTCATGTAGTTCGTTGCTATTCAGATTACCTAAATATAATCGGATTTCAATCGGATTTGCATACAAATCGGTTTTGGGCTGACAGTCTGAACGAGATTTTATTCTAAAAATGTTAACTTTTCCCACAATTAACAACATTCTACATAATTTATGACAAGAATTTATAATGCAAGCTTTGGATTGTTTTGTCATTATACTTTTGCTTTTCTGCTTTTAGATTTTTGTTGTTCATAAAGAATGAACCAACCTAGAATAAAATGTTTTTGTTGCTTAAAAACAGTCAATATATCAAAAGAAAGCACATAATCTCTGTACATATTAATCCAACAAAATATTTTGTGGGTCAAGAAATATTGTGAATATAATCAAAAATGCCCATGGTGCCTGGAAACTTAAAAACAGGACTCTCATAGGGTTAAACAACATTAAATTACTTAAAGGAGAAAGTCTCTTCCAGAATGAGAATTTCCTGATCATTTACTCACCCCCTTGTCATCCAAGATGTTCATGTCTTTCTTTGAGTTGCAAAAAAATTAAGTTTTTTTTGAGGAAAACATTCCAGGATTTTTCTCCATATAGTGGACTTCAATAGTGCCCAATGAGTTGAAGGTCCATACTGCAGTTTCAATGCAGTTTCAAAGAGCTCTACATGATCCCAGGCGAGGAATAAAGTTCTCATCAAGCAAAACGATTGGCCAGTTTCTTAAAAAAATAAAAATGTTTATACAACAAAATATGCTCATCTCGCACTAGCTCTGCGATGCATGTCTTTACACATTAAATAATCGTGTTGGAAAAGTCACAGGTACAGTTCGTTTTTCTTCTGTTTACTTTGATTCAGAAAGTTAGGGTAGGACAAAAATCTTCATTTTATTTTCTCCTTCAACTTCAAAATCATTGATTTACCTTTTTTGTAAAGGGTATTTGACTTTCTTTTTGAGCAATCGCCTTGTAAACGTCTGTGCATTTGTGTTTAGAGTATATAAATTTGATTTTCTTTTAGAAAATGACAGATCTTTTTGCTAGATAAGACCCTTATTCTTTGCTGGGATCACGTAGAGCCTTTGAAGCTGCATTGAAACTGCAATTTGGACCTTCATCCCATTGGCCACCACTGAAGTCCACTATAGTAAGTCTGACTCTTAACTGAAAGAATGCTTTGCATTTCCGGTCTGCATTGTTTCTAGTCAAATTAGGGTATATTCCGAGCTAATAAACTAATGTTAAACCTATTAAAATGTTTTTAAAAAGCACATGGCTCCATAGCGCCATCACTTGGCAATGTCGAATGACCGTAATTTGTCAGTGCCTCACTTTAATGAGTGTGTAGATGACACGAAGCAGCGGACGTTAGCTACATTAAAAACAGATGGACGCTATTTGAATGGGTTCCTATGGAGACCGGAACAGAAAAGCATTCAATCTGACGTTAGAATTCGTAATGGCGGCGCTCATCGTTTACTCAGGAAAAAGGTCTATATGGAGAAAAATCCTGGAATGTTTTCCTCAAAAGACTGAAGAAAGAAAGACATGAACATCTTGGATGACATGGGGGTGAGTAAATTATCAGGAAATTTTAGTTCTGGAGAGAACTAATCCTTTAAAACAGGGGTCACCACACTCGGTCCTGGAGGGCAGGTGTCCCTACAGAGTTTAGCTCCAACCCTAATCGAACACACCTGAACCAGCTAATCAAGGTCTTAATAGGTATACTTGAAACTTCCAGGCAGCTGTGTTGAGGCAAGTTGGAGCTAAACTCTGCAGGACACCAGCCCTCCAGGATCAAGTTTGGTGACTCTTGCTTTAAAACCTTAATAGCTAGTCTGCTATTGGTTAACATTAACCCATCTGCAGTAAAGGAAAAGTGATTAACATTTACAAACTATAATAGAAAAAAAAAAAAAGTTTAGATTTCATGTTGACTTTAATGACAGTTTGGCAGGTGTAGAAAAGTTCAGATGCCTAAAAAAAGAGCATGCAGGCTTTTAGTTGTAAACATGTGTACTGGTTAGTGTGTTTGTTTTAAGACATGGGACTGGTATTATATTTCAAAACAGACATTAAAAGCAGAAAATTATTTGAAATTGCTTCTTTCTCCCTGTGTAAAGTTATGTCCCTCTAAATGGCCTGCAGAGGGCGCTGTCTACCTTCACACAGACACAACCTCCACACATGCACAATGACAAACACAGAAGAAAACCATCAGAGGGAAGTGTTACTGTAGTACATGCAACAGTAATGAATCCATTCACAGTCACACACACAGCACTACACTGAGTCTATGCTCACAGTGCTCCTGTGCCGAAGGTGTTGGCCACGGTGGCCCGTGCGAGGGATTGTGGGAGAATTCCCCTCACTGAGAGAGCGAGCGCCTTCCTCCCCTCCGACCAGGAGGAGAGGACTGTGTGAGCGCTGGGAGATGGAGGTGAGGGGCAGAGAGGAGTGGAACAAGAAAAAGATGAAGTTAGATGAATCCAAGCCTCGGTCAACATTCAAACCCCCTTAGACCCCTAAACAAATTCCTTGGTTGAAAGAAATTGTATTCGGTGCCTGATTGGAAATCATAAAATGTCACATGGTGATCGGTCTTTTAAATTATATGCATCACATAATATAGCTGCTAATGGTCAAATTTAAGGAGATTTTGGGCTATTTTACTTTCATAACATGTCTTCTTTAAAGGAGAAGTTCACTTCCAGAACAAAAATGTACAGATCATTTACTCACCCCCTTGTCATCCAAGATATTCAAGTCTTTCTTTCTTCAGTCTTAAAGTTTTTTGTGGAAACATTTCAGGATTTCTCTCCATATAGTGGACTTCTATGGTGCCCGTGAGTTTGAACTTCCAAAATGCAGTTTAAATGCAGCTTCAAAGGGCTCTAAACTATCCCAGCCGAGAAAGAAGGGTCTTATTCAGAGAAACAATTGGTTACTTTCTAAAAAAAAAATACAATTTATATACTTTTTAACCTCAAATGCTTATCTTCTGCGTGTACTTTGTGTTTTTCGGTTCAAGACAGTTAGGGTAGGTCGAAAAACTCCCATCTGATTTCTCCTCCAACTTCAAAATCATCCTACGTCACGGTTTTACCTTTTTTCGCAAACGGCGCTTGATCTTCTTTGCATGTTCACTTTGTAAACATTGGGTCGATACTTCTGCAGCGATGTAGGACGATTTTGAAGTTGGAGGAGAAATCAGATGGGAGTTTTTCGACCTACCCTAACTGTCTTGAACCGGAGTACACAGAGTGCGCATGCGCTAGACGAGCATTTGAGGTTAAAAAGTATATAAATTGTAAATTTTGTTTTAAAATAACCAAGTTCTGCTAGATAAGACCCTTCTTCCTTAGAGCCCTTTAAAGCTGCATTTAAACTGCATTTTAGAAGTTTAAACTCACAGGCACCATAGCACTATATGGAGAGAAATCCTGAAATGTTTTCCTCAAAAAACTATTTGTTTACAACTGAAGAAAGAAAGACATGAACATCTTGGATGACAAGGGGCTGAGTAAATTATCTGTAATTTTTTATTCAGGAAGTGAACTTCTCCTTTAAGACTAGTTGAAAGAAAACACCCAAAACAAACATTCAAATGTTTACATGTGGTCTGTAGATTTCAATTTAAATACATTTCAAGGCTTTTTTTCTCAAAATGAGTATTTTCAATACACCAAACTGTAGTTTTTTGACAGTATGTTCTGATTTACAGAGTGTTAAAAATAAATATTTAAAATGTCAACAAAATTAAACAAGAATTTTGAATCTGGCTTTACCAATGTCCCGACTTTTGTTCAGGAAGAACATGCAAATAAATGCATTTTAATTATATTTGCCTAAGTTGCTTATTTAAACAACATTTTGGAAAACTTATATAACAAAACTCAATATCTTAATTTACTGTGATAATTTAAAGGCTGTATCAGCGATTTCAAGCCTGAAACATAAAGTGTCACATTCAGCTTACCTTTCTTCACGATCCGCTCGCTGCCTGCCCCATAAATTGGCTGTAAAAAAAAAAAACGCGTCTCTGTGGTCAGCCTAGGGTCCGAGATATGCCAAAAAAAACAATCGGTGCTATCAACCATTCCACAGAAGGGAGGCGGAGCGAAAGTCCACAACACCAACCCCCTGACGGTGATTGGTTGGAACACTGTTTGTTTTTCTGTGGAATGGTTGATAGCACCGATTGTTTTTTTTTGGCATATCTCGGACCCTAGGCTGACCACAGAGACGCGTTTGTTTTACAGCCGATTTATGGGGCAGGCAGCGAGCGGATCGTGAAGAAAGGTAAGCTGAAAGTGACACTTTATGTTTCAGGCGACGCTCGATGACGCAATTGATTCATTGATTTTTACTTGTATGTATCAGAGTTTTTACGGAGAGTGAAAGAATACGAATGTTAGTGAAAGAATTTCCAGCTTTACTGGCAAACTACAATTCCTGTTCATCAATAAGGAGAGAACCAGACCCATTATAAAATTAAATATACTTTACTGAATTAAATTATTTGAAAAGTGTAGTGTGGTGGTAATAATAGAATATGTTTGCGGTCGTGATGATGACAGTAGTAAACACAAAATACTATCTGTTTCGTGCTCCAAACGAACCAGGCTTTGGGCACGGTTTAAAACGTCTAGTGCGAGTACACCCTTACATACTGTGACGCGTCAATTACCAAATACCTATAATGATAGTAATAATTTTAATACAGTAACATTCTTTAATTCTCAGAGTAACTTCATTTATATTTGTTTAAATCACCTGTACATGACTATTACTTGCACAATAAATTATATATATATATTTGCTTAGCTGTCTATTAAAACACAGGCGTGAGCCTCTGACCTAGGTTTTCGCAAAGCTCTCTCCATTTAAAAAAAAGCCGATATTTATTCTAGTTTTATTTCTGTGTTTCTACCAATGCCTTCTTGCCTCAGTTGGTGTATGTCTATGTTTTTATTATTATTATTTTCCATACTTAATCGTGATAATGATAATGCACAACAGCGGCATGCTGCATGCGGTATAACTACTTTCACATTTGTCCACATGTGTTGCCATAGTATTCTAAGCGGAAATGAGGATAGCGCGGATATTGCGTCATAGATAGGCGACAATGACCAGGGCCGAGGCATTATTTAAAACTGGAATTTCTCTGGATTTACAAATCTTTGAGAACTTCTTGGATAACCAAATTACTCAACTGCATGAAATATATAACACCGTGCGAGTGGTTTTCGGATATTTTATTACAAAATTCTTACATATTCTGCCTTTAATTGGGCAAGCATGGTGACAATACACAGTCAGCAAACTAAACACATAAACTATAATTTAGTGTTTTCAGAGTTAGATACTGTTTTAACTTATAGTTTTAACTAAATTGTATTAAAAAACTACACATTTATCAAATTTATTAATACAATGCATTTTATGTGTTACTATTTTCAGCATCACACTTTATTCGCATTATACTGACACTGTAATACCTAGACAAACTATGTTAAATCTTTTAGATTTGCAATGAAGTACTATCCAATTATGATTGTGTATTGATGATCAATTTGCTGATTTGATCTTGGGGTCCAAAGAGGTTGGATTTTGAGGAGGTTTGGATTGGGCACCACAGCAAACTGCAGGCTGTAATGGTGCTTACAGCCGTATTTGTTTCTTTGGGCTGAATGAGTCTGTATGTGTTCTGAGTGACAAATTATTCAAACTATCTGGGTTTCTTGGGGTTAATATACCAGCTGAACTAAGTACATTTTAGACCCATTGTTTTGTGTTGTGGTGCGTGTATCCATGGTACCTGTGTTACATCTGGTGCTCGCAGATGAAGCCCATCCACTGCGCTGGAGATGGAGTCCAGAGATGGGACATGACGCACAGAGGTGTAGTTACTGAGAGAGAGAGAGAGAGTTGATACTGATCATTTACAATGGTATGCAATTGTGAAAGTCACCATTGCTCATATTTTTTTCAATAATTTTCAAAGAAAAATAATTACATCATTATATATATGGCAATGTGCAATCAGCCGGTCACTGTCACAAAATTATGTTACTGTAAGACACTAAAGGTTACAGTGCATACAACATAAAATAGCCCAAAAATTGGGCCAACAACAAAAACACTCAAATATTTTCAATAATTATCTATGTTTTTTCTAAAGGCAAGTTAGCAAAGTTCCTGCAATGACCATTTCTTCCTGACTCTGAACTCACCTGCTGATGCTGCTCTTGCGTGATAAAGTGTTACTAGGAGACGCAGGTGGAGTCTGATACGAGTAGCTGTAGTCCGAGCCTTTCAGATCAAGAATAACCTGCATAAACAAACCCAGACCAGAGAGTTGGAGTGCAAGAACAAGTACAGCTCAGCTCTACAGATCAAAACAGACATAATGTGCCCATTCAGAAGACATGCAGCACCTGTTCACTAGCAGGAGGCAGTGAGTTGGGATCAGCCGTCAAGTTGCCAAGGTCTTCTAGAATTGTCTGCAAGTGGGTGACTTCACCAAGCATGCTTATCTCTTCATCCTGACGTTACAAAGAAAAGAAACAGTGTGTCAATATTTAGGCAGAATAAAATATAAATACAGTTAAACCAAAATGTATTCAGACACCTTCAAAATTTCTCACATTATCACAGTTTATTCGCTATGGTTTAGAAAATGGCAATAAAATATGACAAGAACTCGAGTTAAACCGTGCCAGAACAAATTCATATTTATAAAATGAATTACAGTTACACCATAACGTATTCAGACACCTTCAGAATTTCTCACATTATCAGTTTATTCACTATAGTTAAAAAAACGGTAATAAAATATGACAAGAACTCGAGTTAAACTATGTCAGAACAAATTCATCTTAATAAATTTGATAGAAAGGCATGTAACACTGACAGGTCAAAGTGTCAAATCCAATTTTAGTCCTACATTTTTTATTTATTTTATTGGTATGTACAAAGACTTTTTGGGTATAATATGTCACAGTTTGCTTTTTTTGGCTATACTCACTTACATAAATAAATTATAATATCTTGCACCCACAATATCAAAAATTATATCTGGTGTCTGAATAATTGATTTGACTGTATATTTACAACAGCACACCTGGATAAATGTGTCAGATTTCACCCCAGAGTAAAAAAAAAACATATATAAATAAAAAATAAAAATAGATGCATGCATAAACAAAATAGAGCCTAGGAACATGTTTTGTATAATTAAATTACTTTCAATACCAATAAGCACTTTACTTCCTAACTCTCATAATTCTAATACATTTTGATGTTTTAATGTACAACAGAATTGAAAACCATAAATGATTTATTAATGTTTAATAAAAAAACAGCATAAATGAAAGGTATTTAGTATATTATACAGCTCCAAAAATCCCTCTTTTTTTGCACGTTAAAATGTTATGAAAATGCTGTGACAAAATTCTGTAGTCTTAAACCAGCCATTTTCTTTTTGCAAAATATAGTGTCTTATCAGTGTCTGCTCAGGCACTCACCAGGACAGGTTTGAGCATTGTGACGAATGAGCAGAATCTTCCTCTTTCCTCAATAAGTGCTCGACACACGGCTCTCTTCTCGGTCTCCTCTAAAACTGCGTAGCGCGTGTTGACGTCTTGAAGAGCACTGTCTAGCTGCATCCGCACATCGTCTTTACCTACACAAACAAAATGATATTTCATTAACCACTGACAGGATCTGACAGACTTTGACTTTCTTTGTGGCTGGCAACAGTATGAACAGATAAAAAAAATCTATCAAATGAAGTTTTGTGGTAACAGAACATAAATTAATATTAAAAATATTAGCAAAAATAATTGTTATTTTTAGTTAAAAAATCTAATCAAAAGTTGTGAAATATATCTGAAATAAAGTATAAATATTAGATTAAAATAAATAAATAAAATGTTTTAACCACTAGGAGGCAGTATAGTTTCTACAAACACTTAATAAATACACCATGCAAATATTTGCTGCAATGCTAATAAGTGTTCTAAGAACCTCGCTGTGCAGATTTCATAGGTCATTCACGACCAGGCGTGACGGCTGATCTGGGGTTTGGTAATGGCACACAGGTGGACTGTATAGTGTGCATGTGTTCTTGTGTTGCATTTAAAGCCCAGCTGCCACTGAGAGCCCCTCACATTCCATAGCAGATACTAGATAATACTACTAGCTCTACATAGCAGTGGTCAACCAATACGGCAGTTCTTAACGACTGACATTGATAAACAGATTCTACAGTGCAGGGAGGCTAATATTATACAGCTTAATGACTGAAAATAAGATTCCCTCACAGAAAAACATGAATTGGCAAACATGATACAAGTTTGCAAGACAAATAGAAAGATGCAGCAAAGTGTTTAATATGAGAGCATAACTGAGTGATTTTTAATATGATAAGATGACTGTTTCCATCTCCTGGTGCTTATACTGATGAAGTGCAATAGGAGAAATGTGAGGTTAATCACATTTAGAGGTTTGTATACCTCATGCCAGCACACACCACGTGAGGAGCTTGAAACACATGACCTGGCCTTTTTCTCTGTTTTTCATCTCTCAGCAGATGCATCACCCCCAACACATCTCATCTAAATGAATAGTTGCTTTGCTTTTGCCATCACATTACTGCATTGTTTTCAACTGTGAGTGTGCATCAGGGTCAAATATAAACTTTTCGATTAATGGAATTCATTTCACTTTCACTTTAATGGTGTCAGCTGTCTAACTTAATTATCCAGCCACATTTATCTTAAATTTGGGGGCATTTTGCCCTAAACCCTTGTTAATTTCCTTGTGCATCACAAGGATGAGCAATACATTTTGATTTTCAATCCTAACTTTATATTAGCAACACATAATATATGCATGATGTTACGGAGGACAACTGAGGGACTCATGCAACTATTATAGAAGGTTCAAATGCTCATCAATGCTTCAGAAGGAAAAAACATGCATTAATAGCCGGGGGATGAAAACACTTTGAATTTACATTACATTTACATTTATGCATTTGGTAGACACTTTTATCCAAAGTGACTGACTATGTATTAAAGGTTTACATTTTATCAGTTCTTGCAAGCACCATGTTCTACTGTTTGAGCTACATTTACATTTATGCATTTGGACTGCATTTAGATTTTTTTTTAAACTTATATTGTCTTCTGGAAAACATGTAACTATCTTCTGTAGCTTCTAAAGGGCAGCACTAAATAAAAAATATGATATTTAGGCAAAATAAGAAAAATGTATGCATCTCCATTATGTTCCAAAGTTTTCACCCCCTGGTTCTTAATGCATGTTTTTTTTCCTTCTGGAGCATCAGTGAGCGTTTTAACTTTCTGTAATAGTTGCATATGAGTCCCTCAATTGTCCTCAGTGTGAGAAGATGGATCTCAATATCATACAGTCATTGTTGGAAAGGGCTCAAATACACAAAAATGCTGAAAACCAAAGAATTTGTGGGACCTGAAGGATTTTTCAGAAGAACAGCAGCAGTTTAATTGGGTACTCAAGGAAACAATCACTTAAAGTCCCCCTGAAATCAAAATTAAAGTTTTTTGGCTTTTAGTTTGAATATATTAGCCTTAAGATTACCTATAAGCTAGTGTGCTTTAAAACAACGACAAAATTCGCGTTTACAAGATATGGGCATTCAAAACGTACAGTCTCGTCACTTCCGCCAATATGAATCAACGATTTTGATGATATCACCGTGCACTTCAGTTTCTCATCAAACGTTCTGTCCAATCAAATGCTCTCTAGAGTCCGTAGTGTCTTATGATTATGATTACTATTTTGTTTTAGCAAGAGTTTCATATTGAATCTGTGGGGTAATTTATTAGTCTGTGGCTGTCATAAGCTTACAAATGCGGCTTTACCGAGCTCTACGACTCTGGCCCGAGCAGATATAAATGGAACACTATTGGCTATTCAAAATAAGTGGGCGGGGCTGGGCGATATGTTTTTGTTTCAGTTAAAAGTACGTCACCACATAGAATAACGCTGCGTGTTTCAAGGCACTTCAGTGGACCTTTATAAAAAAAAAAAAAAAAAAAAAAAAAAAAAAAAAAAAAAAAACCCCGCTGTGGACCATTCAGGTAAGAGCACAGTATTAAGAATCAAGAGGATGTAAACTTTTGATCAGGGTCATTTATATAAATTCAACTATTATTTTCTCTTGTGGACTATATGTAAACATCTTTTATGTGAAATATCTTATTCACGTCTGTACTAAAACAATAACATGCATTTTGTATGATCCCTCTTATTTTGGTAAGACAATTTACATGTTGCAGATTTTGAAAGGGGTGTAAACTTTTGACCTCAAATGTATTGCTTAAAAATAAAGGTGCTTTATTAGCATTCTTCTATGGCACTGCTGCAAAAAACCTTTCCGAACCTTTGTGCATGTGTTTGTGGCCAATTTGCAGCTCTCAAAAATACACAAGGATACATTTTCAACATTCCTCTAACAGGAGAGCATTCTGACAGCTGTTTGCAGGACATTCAGTAGCATACAGCACTGACCCCATCATCTATTGCTAACAATAACCTCAGGTGTCCTTTGAGACACCTGATCTTCTGCACTACAAGCTGGCATGCAAGACAGATGTACGGGTACTTTCACAGGCACTACAGCTTGATACAAGCTCATCTCAGTGATCCACTAATTTGACACTTAAGTTTTAGAAAAAAACTATATTTTGTGATAAATACGACTGACAACTGGGAATTTCCAATATTTAAATTGACAGTATTTAATTTAAGAAAACCCGAATCCTCACAATAAGGTTCATTAGCATTTAGAGGACACCTCTCGAGTCTAGATTAAATTTTAATCGAATAACAGAATCAAATCCACAAGCAACATAGCACAGTCAATCTAAACAACCTCTGCAAATCCGTTTAAGTGCTGCGTATGCATTTTCGGGATTTAAGCAATTCTCGTCAGTGTTGCAGAACTCAGTTAAGTCCTTTGACCTTCCAGGCAGAGATATGATCCCTGGTGCTTGAGTGCATTGACCTTGTGCTGGATAGTGTGACCGTATGTGTGTTTAGATGCTCTTAGACCATTACACCTTCAAACATAGCCTGAAGTGAAGGCTAAAATGAACCTGGGTTGCATAGGACAGCTTAGGGCTGGGGTCATCTTCAGTTTAAAGGGCAAAGGTCAGTAGGTCTGTTGATAAATCCCACAGCCTGTCTGTAAGACAAATGGCTTAGGAAACATGCAGCTATATCTGAAATATGTTACAGGAGCCTGTTTCCTGTCAACAGAACACAACCCAACAGAGAAATGCGAAAAAATGTAAAAGAAAACCTCAACAACACACGAGAAAACACTCCGAAGACTTCAGTGCAGCAAAATCGTTCAGCAGGTGCTACAAAGTGACCATAATTGAGTTGCTTTGAGTCGACTACTAGGACACCACCTTAGCAACTACATAGCAACACCCTGGAAACTACCTACACTGCAAAGAATGCTTTTCTTACTTGCTTAGATTTCTTAGATTTTTTGTCTTGTTTCCAGTCAAAATATCTACAAATTCTTAAACTAAGAAGGATTTTTAGACAAGTAAAAATGATTATCTTGTTTTCAGAAAAAACAAGTCAAAATTAAGTGTGTTTTTACTTGAAACAAGCAAAAAAAATCTTGTTTTCTGTTTGAAATAAGATTTTTTTGCTTACCCCATTGGCAGATTATTTAGCTTGTTCTAAGCAAAAACTCACTTGAAAATAATTTTTACTTGTTTACAAAATCTTTCTTGATTTAAAAATACTTAAATATTTTGGCTGGTAAAGACAAACAAATCTAAGTAAGAAAACAGTGTTTTTGCAGTGTAAAATTCTGCAGTGTAGCATCACTCAAATCTTCTTAAAAAAATAAAAAATAAATAATTTATGATCGGTAAGATTTAAAGAAGACTCAAAGTTGCATTTATTTGATCAAAAATACAGAAAAAAATATTATGGAATTTGATTGCAATTTAAATAGCAGTTTTCTATTTTAATATATATTAAAATACAATTTATTTCTGTGATGAAATTACTCCAGTCTTCAGTGTCACATGACCCTTAATAAATCAGCATATCAGAATGATTTCTGAAGGATCATGTGACACTGAAGACTGGAGTAATAATGCTGAAAATTCAGCTTTGCATCACAGGAATAAATTCTATTTTAAAGTATATTAAAATAGAAAACCACTATTTAAAATGGCAATTTTCTGTATTTTTTTTAATCAAATAAATGCAGCCTTGATGAGCAGAAAAGACTTCTTTAAAAAAAAACAAAAAAAAAAAAACATTAAAAATCTTACTGATCCCAACCTTTGAATGGCAGTGTGAATAAAGCATAATTTAATAATAATACATAATAAAAATAATACATATAAATTAAATTCTTTTATATTAAAAATGTTCAAATTATCTAACACTTCTATTAATAATCTTTGGAAAATACGCATTTGATATAAAGTAGAACCAAGCGGAATGAATCATGCACGTTCTAGAAAAGCAAAACAGCTTTAGTGTTTGCTTCATTTGAGCTATTAAAAAGCAAAAACAAACCTCATTTAAAAAAAAGAAAAGGGAGGTGATGGGAAAATAACCCAGAGCCATTCAGGCAAAGGTGTGTGCGCCACAGAGACATTCCCTCAGGTCTAGAAATCCCGAGCGGTTGGAAGCTATGTCGTCATGAGCAGACTCCTTCCCTCCATAAACACACGCAGGAGGCAGGTGTACAGATTTTCTGTGAGAAGTAGGGCAAGGAACCTTACTGATGATTATGTTAGCATCCACCCTGTAGGTGGTACTCCACTGGATCTGTGACTAAGGGCCATCAAGGATTTCATTATATATACATTATGTGAATATACCTGCCTGAGCTGTATATCCTTTAGCATACTAGGTCTAAATAACATGCAAATAAAATGAAGATGTATTAAATCTGAGATGAAATCTAAACAAATTCTAGCTGTTTGAAACCATTTAATACATAATTAAACATGTAGTTAATTCAGATGCCAGAGAGGGAGCAGAAGTCCAGAGCACTGGATTTTCATACAATCTCAAACACAGCAGCAGCACCATTGGAATACTAATGTGCATGAGTTTTAATAATTCAGATACAATGCTCTTTTTCTTCACAATCCCCACACAGACACAGGTCCAAGTCTTCTGAGCGGTCTGCCTCGTAGACCTCTGAGTAACACAAGTGTATGATATAATGATGAATGAGCACTCCGAGACGCATCATAGGTCTAGACGCCGTATTTATTTTCATTTTTCTCACCATCTGTGAGAGTTATGGCAGTAAATCAAACAGCGCTAGGATGGGTTTATGGGTGTGCTGTGGTGATATAAAAGCACTAGCCTCTGAATCACTTATGCTAACACTTTATTCGGCCCCTATTTTATGAATCAGACTGTGTCAGGACAAGGCCATGTTTTCCTCATACAGCTGCAGATGACT
>NC_133372.1:40141891-40348303 GCF_049309525.1 Garra rufa
ATATTTTTTTTTTTTTTTTTTTTTTTTTTTTATGTGTCATAGACGAAAAAGGGTTTAAGCATAAAAACAATATGTGTAATACTGCTTTAAATGTTTATGTAAATGTTGTTGTTTTTTTAAATATAAAAAAGAATTGATCTGTTTAATTTAAATGGATTTTTGTTTTTGCTTTTCAGAGCGAAAAATAAATATCATAAAATTTTTCCCTAATTTACAGAAGACACCCACTAAAATTCAGTCATTCAGTGTAACAATCTTGTCAGGCATATTTACAAAAAAATCAATTTATGACATATTAAGAGACAAATTACTTTCACCCCAAATACTAATTAGTTGTAATTGTACATTTTTAAAATTTGCCACTATCCTAGGTTTTGCCTATTTACTCATTTAAAACACAATACAATTTAATATGCTGCATTATTTTGTATATATTTTAACAAGTCAGAATAAGCATGTTGTTTGAATTATTACATAAATATTGTGTTACACTAAATGACAATGTAACATTATTTCAACCAAATTTTGACATTTTATTCTCCAAAAACTTATTTGAAACCCTAAAAGTAGACACTTCACTTACATTTAATGTGCTTTCTATGGACATATTATCACTTTCGTAGATTTCTTTTGACGTGGATATCTTAACGTCTTTGACCCATATCTATATTTTATATATATATATATATATATATATATATATATATATATATATATATATCTTTTATATAAAATTGATCTAAATATGTTACCATCTCAACAGGGACATCTTCCTACTTCTTAACCTAACAAGTAACTTTTTACTTTTTCCCCCACTTCAAAAATGCTTAAACCAACCAAAGAAATTGTATTAACAAAACAGTACACCACAGGATTGCTTTACCCAATGACTGCTGGTATTAGCAGGAATGTGTTTTTTTTTTTTTTCACATATACTTGGTTTTTTTGGTCCCGTCTGGCCTCTCAGTCACGGGGCAGACATTGACTAGCATTGGTTGGCTGCTAATTGCTCCAAGACAGGGTAATTGAGTGGTCTCTGGGGCTCCATTCAGTTCTACAGACTTCAATACTGTCAGCAAATGTCAATGTGCGGCCCAGGATTAATGAGCTAGCGCTAATGCCAATGCCACCAGTACCACCAATTGCACCAATTCCCAAGGCTCATCCAAACTCTGACACTCTGACAGGAAACTGCAGGAAATTTATAGACCTGTGTGATACTTGGAAGAAGTCAAGAATTTGTGGGTGATAGTCATGGCTTATTCCTGTGGCGTTTGTGTTTTGATAAGGATTTGGATATGCAGATTTTCCATGTTCAGCTGCTAAAGCGTCATAATGGAAACTGTAACTGACTTCTTCTTTCTCACCAATTTCATGCCCATATAAACAGGGAATGATCTATTACTCTGAGAAATGATCTGATGTAATTTCCATCCTAAGTGTAGCAGCGGTTCAAAACCTTGGACTCTCAGAGGACATGTCCACAGAATAACAAACATCTTGATTTTGAATTTTAGTTTATTCTGTCAATAACGTACGAATCTCATCTTTAGTCTCACACATAGCTGAGCAAATGATGTTTGTGCAATGACATTTTTGGCATAAAATTCAGTTCTCCTGGCAGGTTGTTTTGAGCCAATCACCTGAGCTGTAAATACCTGCTGTAAATAATGTGACTGTGTATTGCAGCTGCAGCAAAATGATGCAATGTTAAAGGAATAGTTCATCCAAAAATGAAAATTCTGTTATTAATTACTTACCTTCACGTTGTTCCAAACCTGTAAGACTTTTGTTCATCTTCAGAACACAAATTAAGATATTTTTGATGAAATCTGAGAGCAACTACCATGTTTAAGACCCAGAAAGGTACAGTAGTAAGGACATTTTTAAAATAGTGATGTGACATCAGTGGTTCAACCTTACTATTATGAAGCTATGAGAATATTTTTGTGCTTTCAAACACAAACTGTCTTGTTTAACCCTTCACATGCCAAAATATATCAGAAAATGTTTTTTAGAGGCACAGAAAATACATTTGCAATCTTTAAATACAGGTAATTTCAGATAAAAGAAAAATAAATTTTTCTAAATATATTTTGGATAATACAAATATGTTTAGGTTAAATATATATATATATAAAATGACAAACAATTGAATGAGAAATAAATAAATTAAAAATAATAATGAAAAAGAAGTAATTAAAACTTATTAAAATCTATATTTATAGTAAAGTATTTTAACATCTGTATTAACTAGGAGTGGATCCGAACCAGAATACGGTATTCGGAAAGGCACAAATAGCGTGTTTTTTACAAATACTTATTTCGAAAAAATACTTTAAAAAAATATTTGTATTCGGGAACAAGAAAAACTTTATATCAAAAAGCTGCGTTTCCTCATGAGACCGCAGTCAGTGTATGCCCGCATGAGTGAGTGAGTGAGTGAGTGGCATTCAGGAGTCGAGGGGTGAGGGGTAAAACAGGTGACTGACACAGGCTGCTCCACACAGCAACAGAGAAGGCTTGGCTGAGCGACAAAAAGACTTCACTGCATCACTATTTTTGTTGAATAGATTGTTGTACCTTAACTGGGTTCCGGAGGAAGTTTATAACTTTTAGGAAGCAGAGTTTGATCGGGAGATTATTCCATTAGGGGCCGTTCGCATGCGCGCTCAAGTTCGTTATTTCAAATGTAGACACGCGGTATGCACGCTCATAATGGAAGCGACGCGCACGGGGTGCTACGCGCTCGTTTTTTCCAGGCGCGTCCGTGCCGCATCGAGATAAAAACATCTCAACTTTTTTGTGTTTCTCTATGGCTCTGAGAATGCCGCAAGCGCACCGCAGGTCATGTGACAAGAACCAACCAATCAGCTTCACCCTTTCCCTTAATAACATTGAAAAAACAGCCAAGTTGGAGGAACATCTTATCATATCTGTACAGGAATAACCATTTCTAAATAAATTTAATAGCAGAGCTACTGCAAGCGATTTTTAATGCTGAAAATCCAATTATGCTTTGCTGAAACTTCCGAGTCTTCATTGAGAGATCGGGTCATAGTTGCTTAGCAACGGCAGACGCCACGGAAAATAAGTTCTTTCAGAAGAAGAGCAGTTCTTTTAAGTATCATTTGTTTTTATTGTGTCTGTTCAGCGTCCTCCAACAAGGACGGGTGGTGGTGGGGTTCAAAATGTTCAAAATGGTATTTTATTAGTTGTTGGTTTAACCATGGATGAGGTAATGGCTGTTATGTTATTTTCTTTTCAATGACGTTCCTTGTTACATGTTCAAAAACATCAACCAATATTGCATATCCATAATTATTATAATGGATATAATTAAAGAATACTTACACTATAACATAAATTAGAAGTGGTAATGCAAAAAAACTGGATTTTTACAACTATTTTGAATTTTACTCTAATACAAATACAAATACTTTTCCCCCCTCAACAAATACAAATACAGATACAAATACCGGCTGCTTTGCACACCCCTAGTATTAACCTACAATTTTGTATATTTTTTAAATTATTTTAAAATATGATTTTATTTTTTCTGTATGGACTATCATGTTATCTTACAGTTAATTTCTTTATGTGGCAGAAATAGTGCTAGTACACTATTCTGCTGTAAATTTTAGCCAAAACACATTTGTGACCCTGGACCACAAAACCAGTCATAAGGGTCAGTTTTTTAAAATTGAGATGAACACATCATCTGAATAAATAAGCTTTCCACTGATGTATGGTTTGTTAGGACAGGACAATATTTGTCAGATATACAACTATTTGAAAATATGGAATCTAAGGCCGTGGCCACTTATTTTAACTGTCAGCGTCTGTTTTACATTATAACCCTATGGAGTAAACCGTCTTTTCAAAAAAGCCCTGAGCGCTTTTTTTAAACGCCACTGCCGGAGTCTTTTTCTGCAGCCCAGAGCGTCTTTTTAAGTTTAAAAAAGTTGAACTTTTCTGAAGAAAACGCCCTACGTCAAGCGCTTTTTTGACAGCTGACCAATGACAAGCGAGTAGCTAGACCTTTCGGTGCCGATGGGAAAGGTGCCGATATATAGATAGACTTTTATTTTTTTGTTGTGAACCGGCCCTAAGTGTGCAAAAAAAAATCTAAATATTGTGAAGGTTGTCCAAATGAAGTTCTTAGCAATGTATACTAATCAAATATAAGTTTTGATATATTTATGGTAGGAAATTTACAAAATATCTTCATGGAACATGATCTTTACTTAATATACTAATGATTTTTGCCAATAAAGAAAAATCATTTTGACCCATACAATGTATTGTTGGCTATTGCTACAAATACAACATTTCAGTTTAACCTTTCAAATTGCAAAATATATTTTAAAAAAAGGAATTTTAAGGGCCAAGAAAATATAATCTTACAATACATTTGGAAAAATGCAAAATGTATTTTTATGAAGATATTTTGGCTAATATAAATATTTTTAGACTGAAAAAATATATATATAAATGATCAAAAAAGTAAATAAGTAAATAAGTAAATAAGCAACTAAAATCCAATGAAACTATACCTATATAGACATATTTTAACATTTGTAACATATTTTTGGCCATTTTTTGATATTTTGATATATATTAAATTCTGTATGGGAGTAGCATACTATTCTTATTATTTCTTCATATGGCATGAACTGGTAAGATCAGCATTCTAGTACGCTATTCCAAATTCAGCAGCAATGTCCAACTGTCCTGAGCATGTTCACAACAGATGGCGCATGACGGTCAATTTGCTCTCGCATAGTAGACACATGCACGAAAGCAATCTGTCACATGTATATGTCACTCAATGTTTATACAGTGCAGAGAGATTGTGGATATGACGGCTACTTAAAATGGTAATTACTTGTGCTTATACTGATTGCTGCAACCAAATAAAAACAAAAAGATTATGTTTGCATGCACAAACTCATCTGTGAGTGTTGACTTTTCACCGACTCCCAACTTTTAAGCCTGATCGACTGAAGATGGTTGCTTGCTCTTCCTCACACGTCGGCTGTTGTGAATGCTTTCAGGACAGTTGGACATTGCGGTGGATCAGAGGTCAAAAATGATATAAACACTGTTCAGTTTCTTGCACAGACTGATTGTTTGGTGTCTTAAGACCTCAATGTTTCTTCACGAGCCGCAGGGTTTAATTTGGATTTGTCTGTGTCTGTTTTTGACTGTCAAAGCTGCGGGTCCCATTGACTACCATTATATGACAGACAGACTGCAACGGTTTGAGTTAAAAATCTTTGTTTGTGTTCTACTGAAGAAACAAAGTCACCTACATCTTGGATGCCCTGCGGTAAGCACATAAAGATCAAATTTTCATTTTTTCATTTCATCTCTTTTCACTTTCCACAATTTAACCAAAGGATAAAAGCATTAAAAAAAGGCATAGTCTCATTCTACACTCTTGTCTTGAATATTTTACTACAGAAGTGCATTACAAATGTGTTTTAATGTTGGCATTTTCTCCAATTGATCAACTAGTGTAATTCACAGCAGTTTTGAACAGCGCTTCCAACCTGGCCTCTTTGGGAAAGCGCAAAACATAATTTCTGTGCTGTCTCGCCCTGACACGTTATTGTCAGCTGAAGTCCAGACCATCAATCACGGCTGGCTGCCGCTCTATTACTGCTTTTTTTCCCCACCCTTAGAGCAGGATCACTGTTTAATCACTGCTTGGCCCTCACACACGGCTGCAGCCAGCTTGCAACATAACAGATGAGCTGCTGGCACCGCAGCGATGGCACAATCTCAAGAGGAAACAATGCTCTGCGTATCGCACAGGCGCTGCCACGAAACTTGTTTTCAACAATTGTTAAAGACAACGGAACTGTAAATGAAGGATGAAGTGTCTCCTTTAAGGGACGGCGGCTTTGAGAAGATTAAGAGGGAGATTATTGGAGAGCCCTGTTGTGCATTCATTTGTTTTTATTTGACAAAGTGCAATCAAGATGTGTGACACTTCAGCAGCACACTGTCTGAGGTTAATGTTCGAACTCATTCAAATGCAAATCTCTTGCCTAAATAAAAGCTGCTGTGTATGAAATATGCCTGTTTAGGGGCTGGCAATTTTCACTCCTGGATGTTGCATTTGCTTCTTTTCTACTCGGTTTGACAACTGCAGAAATATTGATGTAGTTGATGAGGAACCAACCTCGCTGAATTGATTAACACATTTCCAAGTTTCAGCTTCAGAAATGTTGGAGAAATGAAGACTTTTATTTTATTCAAAAGTAACTGACACATTAGAAAATGCATCAAAACATGCTATACTGTTTTGATTTAGTTCACTGTGACTCAAAGGAATAACCAACAATCTTACAGTTTATTCAGACTAAAGAGATGGTCTGTTAGCACTGACTAAAGGTGAAGATTTCAAAGTTTTACACTCAATCTCAACTGAACAGAGCTATTATAGAAAGAACGTGTGGAAAGACAGTCAAATTGAATGGTGGTCACCTTTGCAACAGTTAGGTTATGGTAGGTTAAGTCAACGTTAAATGTGTTTATAACCCATTTTACTTCCATCTGTACATAATCCAAATGCTGATAAAGTATTGTATATATTTGTAATAAAAAAGATTATAACATACTTTAAAAAAAATTATGTCAGACATTATTATTTTTCATTAACAAATAATATATTATTATTATTATTACACATCTGATTATAAAAATCACAATAATAATAATAAATAATCATTTTATCATTAATGAAAATAATAATAAAGTATCTCAAAAGCTGATGTTAGCCATTATTATTATTACTATTATTATTAAATAATGTATTATATTATTATCATTATTATTATTATTATTACAACTATTGTTTTTATTACACATCTAATTATAAAAATCACAACAACGATTTGTATTATTTTTGTTATTATCATTATTAATATTGTTGATAATAAGTGATAAATTATTATATATTTCAATAAAAAATGACTATGCCTTCCTCAAAAGATGTCAGTCATTATGACATAAAACATTATTTACATTATTATTATTATACATCTGATTATATAAATCACATTAATAAAAAAAATTAAAAATAATAATAATAATAATAATAATAAATTATATATATTTCAACCAAAAAGGGACTATAAAATTCTTAAAAGATGATGTCAGCCATTATTATTATTATTATTATTATTATTATTATTATTATTAAATAATAAATTATTCTTATTCTTATTACACATCTGATTATAGAAATCACATATTAATAGCATTATTATTATTATTGATGGTACTATTATCATTAATAATAATAATGTTATTGTTATTAATGTTAATGAAAATAAAAATGTAATAATAAAAATGTATTAAAATTAAATAATAAAGTATATATAATATATATAATATATATATATATGTTCAGTTATTTCACTTTAATTGCATAGAAAAGGACCTATACATTGCCATTACAATGCCAATTTTAGATGAAAATTTCTGATGACACTTGGAGGCTTTTTTTTTTATCTATGAAGAGTTCAGAGCTGAAGTAAAATATTACATTTTGATATAAGATTACAAAGACAAAATGTTTTTTCTTTAATGCACTGAAATCTCTACAATAAGCGTGTATTAGGCAAGTAAACAGTCAAGGTAATTTCAAGTTACTTTTTAAAAGGAGAGCTGAACAGCAATACATTGGTCACTTGCTTGTTTCAGCCTGTGCTCAGTGTGGAACAGCGGCGTATTGATTAAAACAGTAACTAGGCTCTGCTTAAAAGAGCGGCGCAGGCTAGACGGGAGTCGAGCGCGACGAGGCCGAGCTCTAAAGATAATAGAATGTTCAACAGCAGAGTGGAGGAGCTCATTTCTTAACACATGATGAATTGCCTGTCATATGCTTATTATGAGCAATCAGTGTCTGCAAACTCTTCTCTCGCAACAGCTGAGAAGTTTTCAAATGATCTTTCAATGAATATCATGTCTCATTAATGCTGCTGCGGGACGATATTGGCATTCAAATCAGCATCAAACAGGAGAGCAGATGCTGATTGCATTGACTTGATAGATGCTGAATCAGAATCCGAGCTGGAATAATTACACGTACATCAACACAAATGCGAGCTACACCAGATCAATATAACCGACGGCACATCGACGCATTTGCGCAGGTGAAATTCAACCTCATTAGCTTTCAGGAATCTCCGCTTCCGTTCGAAAGCAGGTCGAAGGCTGACGGTGAAAGAATCTATCATTTCCTCATAACATCAGTGCTTCTGTCTCAGGGTGAAGGCTGAGATTTATTTATTTATGCTTTGATTCACTCAGCCTTATCTGATTTCCAGGGCCACCTACGGTTTATTTTGAACCCTTTTGGCAGTTCGGCAGGAATATTGCAATAATCTTTGCCCCCTCGTCTGCAACAACTGCTCGCCCTTCGCTCCACCCAGTAATACCTTAGTCTACAAGCTATAGCTGACCTTTATAGCTTGTCTTATTCAGCCCTCAAGAAAGCAGTCAACCATGGTTAAGACTGACACGAGAATGTATAAACACACAGGCACGCATTTAGGGACTCATTTATAGCTTTGCACTCATTTCTACAATTAAAACATTGCGGTTGGTCAAAGAAAACTATTTTCAGCTAAACTGATTATTTTATGCTTTCGAGGAAAGTCTCTTATGCTCACCAAGGCTGCATTTATTTGATAATAAATACAGTAAAAACAGTTATATAATATATCAAATAACTGTTTTCTATTTCAATACATTACAGGGTTGGGGTCAATTCAGGAATGAACTCAACAATTCCAATTCAAAGAAGGAATTGGAATTGGAATTCAACAACAATTACAGGAAACTGAGTTGGAATTGAATTGGAATTACAGGAAGTGGAATTCAATTCAGGGAAATTCCACTGAATTCCGTTTATTGCTGTTTCTGAGCATTTATTTGTGATTACATTTATAGACATAAATTTGAACTTTATTTATGATGCTTTACAAATACCATGTATTAAATAGAGTTGATCAAATGCAAGTAAATAAAAATGAGAATTGTACATTATGAATTAATAATTGAATGACAGTGGTGATAAGTTTGTGGATGTACTATACATTCAATATATGATTACCACATATATTATGTCTCAACTCACAAAAAAATGAGCCATGTTCATTCATGTATTTCATTCAGTTTTTATTGCATCGAATTATCATCATTTCCTGAAATTTGGCATGTGAAATGATCACGCTTAACATACTAAACATACAGTACTTTGTATTTCTTTTATATGTTTGTTTATGTGATTTACAATATTTAATGTACTATAAACTATTCAATTCTGTTTCCTGGCATTCCATTTCAATTCCAATTCCATTTCCTGTCAGATGCATGCAATTCCAATTCCAATTCCATTCCAGGAAGTGAATTGGAATTTACCATTCATTCTCAATTCAATTCATGAATGGCCCCAACCCTGATACATTAAAAAAAATTATTTATTCTTGTGATGCAAAGCTGAATTTTCAGCAACATTACCTCAGTCTTCAGGGTCACAAAGAAAAGCTATTTTATTCTGATTTTTTTTTTTTATATCAAGCATAAAACATCCCTGCTTCCTCACAGGTATCACTGTAATAAGGCTGCAATTATTCGATAAATACAGTAAAAACAGTAATATTCTGAAATATTATTGAAATTTCAAATAACTGTTTTTTTTACTATATATAAAAAAAATTATTCTTGTGATGCAAAGCTGAATTTTCAGCATTATTACTTCAGTCTTCAGTGTCACAAACTAAAGCTATTTCATTCAGATTTTTTTTTATATCAAGCATAAAACATCCCTGCTTCCGCGCAGGTATCTCTGTAACAAGGCTGTATTTATTTGATTAAAAAATACAGTAAAAACAGTAATATTCTGAAATATTATTAGAATTTCAAACAACGGTTTTCTATTTCAATACATAGGAATAAATTAAAAATTTTCAGTGATGCAAAGCTGAATTTTCAGCATCATTACTTCAGTCTCTTCAGGGTCACAAACTAAAGCTATTTTATTCAGAATTTTTGATATCAATGTGATGCAAAGCTGAATTATCAGCATTATTACTTCAGTCTTCAGGGTCACAAACTAAAGCTATTTTTTTCAGATTTGTTTTTTTATATCAAGCATAAAATATCCCTACTTCCTCGCAGGTATCACTGTAAAAAGGCCGCATTTATTTAATAAAAAAAAATACAGTAAAAACAGTAACATACTTAAGTATTATTAGAATTTCAAATAACTGTTTTCTATTTCAATATATTGAAAAAATGTAATTTATTCCTGTGATGCAAAGCTGAATTTTCAGCATCATTACTTGACATGTGTCACATGATCCTTCAGAAATCATTCTAATATGCTGATTTGCTGCTAAATAAACATTTATTATTATTAATAATAATGTTGAAAACGATTTCCTGTGCATTTTTTTTAGATAATTTGAAATAATTTGAAAAATTAAATTGATTTAAAAAAATGCATCCTTGCATTTGAACAGTATTGCATATTATAAATGCTTTAGCCTTTTTATTATTTGTTGTTCATAGTGGTGTTTCCTATAAGGTAAGCATTATTATTACAGTTGGGATGAATGGTAGCTTACCTCAAATCACCCAGCTTTAAGATAAGAGGTGTTATTGTATTTCTAAACTGATTATATCAGGATACTCCTGATCCAGTTGACTTAAGTCAGTAATCAATTACCTAACAATTCAGAACAAATTAGCAACCACCTTGCAACATGACAAGACCAAATACAATGTTTTCACAACCACATAGCAATGCACAAAGCACACTCAAAACATTTCAGCAAATATGCATGGGAAACAAATGCTTTTTTATTCAGTTTTTTTTATTTATATCAAGCATAAAACATCCCTGCTTCCTCGCAGGTATCACTGTAATAAGAGTGTCTTGCAACACCACACCGACTCACAGCCTTGCTGATGTTTTGTGCTATTTTACTATCTTGTAATTTCATGCTGTTGCACATCGCTAGTCAAGATAATGTGCACACTGCCAGATTTTAAACCAGTTTGAAATATGTTATAACACCAGGAAGTCTCACAAAGGCACATAGATTCAAAATATGAAAATGCATCTTTAGTGTGCAGTTGGCTTAAAGGGATAGTTCACCCAAAAATGAAAACTCTGTCATTAATTACTCAGCCTCATGTCGTTCCAAACCTGTAAGACCTTTGTTCACTTTCGTTGTGCAGAACACAAATTAAAATATATTTTTAATAAAATCCTATTTCATCGATGTCCTTACTACCTTTCTGGGTCTTGAACGTGTCAGTTGCATTGCTGTCTATGCAGGGTCAGAAAGATCTTGTATTTCATTAAAAATATCTTAATTTGTGTTCTAAAAATAAACGAAGGTCTTACAGGTTCACCCATTTTTGGGTGATCTATCTCTTTAAGATAACACTTGTTTTTTTGCTTTTGATTTTGAATTTGTAAATAAAACAAGGATTATTGGTTTAACAAGTACAACAACTGAAATTCAAACTTGTGGGCACCATAGAAGTCCACTATATGGAGAACATTCCTGAAATGTGTTCCTCAAGAAACATAATTTCTTTACGAATTAAGAAAGAAAGACATGAACATCTCAGATGACAAGGGGGTGAGTAAATTACCTGTACATTTTTGTTCTGAAAGTGAACTTCTCCTTTAAGTACATAAATATGCAAATGTGTTTTTACTAGAATTAGCATTAAAAAAATGCATTTAAAATACACTTTATTATATTTATTTTACTAGCGATGCCTCAACTATGCTCAAATTCAGTGTGAACTTAGTGTGAAAATTCAAAAATCAATCAATCAAAATACCTTTCTCTCAGTTGCAGTGTTGGCACGACTTTTAAGTCAGTTTTTGTTTGCGAGTGCCCAAACATTTACCTTCCAAATCTGTTTACAGGAAAGTAAATACACACCACTATGATGGACTATGATGAAACTTAATGCAAGTCATAAATTCAAAACAAATAAAGAAAAGAAAAGAAGCCTTGTTAGGATTTTTTAAAATTGTTTTATTTTCATGAAAATTAAGCATAAAATACTAAATATTTAGGCTAAATTATAAAATATATCTAAATATATAAAATAAAATTTAAATATATCAACTGATATCTAAATAATATTTAAAAAAAATTAAACATTGTGGTGATATTTGTTGTATTGCCTAATATTTATGCTGATTAGTAATAGAATCTCCTGAGTCACCTTTGTTTCTGCAACAGAATAAAAAAAGAATCTTAAAAAAATGACTTTTTACCTCACAGTTTATACTGAGTTTATATAGAGTTTATTCTGACTCATTCTAGAGTAATTCTGACTTTTTTCTCGTATTTTTGAGATATCTGAGAATAAACATCTGAATTGTGAGATTAATTTTTTTTATTCTGTGCTATATGTAAACTTAGAATTAAAAAAAGTCAGAATTGCAAAATGTAAATGTTTGATATTAATCAAGAGAATTAACTACAAAAAAGTAAAGAAAAAATCCTGATGCATGATGATATAAATGTTTTTAATTTGTTATGAAAGTAATACCTCAATGCAATAAAAAGACCTTAAATGAACCCAAAAATATGCATAATTTTCTTTATGCATAGATATTTGAATTATAATAAGTACATTATTTAAAATTAAACATACAAAATTAAGCATTAATAAAGCATATGATCAATTATCATAAATTATATATTTCAATAATAAGAAAGTATTCATGGATTGCCAGAATAAAAAATAAAAAATAAAATAATAGAATAAAAATATTGTTTGTATCTCACAGTTCTGACTTTT
The DNA here is from genome assembly GCF_049309525.1 of Garra rufa. Taxonomy (NCBI): domain Eukaryota; kingdom Metazoa; phylum Chordata; class Actinopteri; order Cypriniformes; family Cyprinidae; genus Garra; species Garra rufa. The sequence continues at coordinate 40,154,747 of NC_133372.1, forward strand.
TCTTACATTTCAGAAATATAAACAATTCTGAGAAGAAATGTCTGAATTGTGAGATAGAAACAAAGTCAGAACTGTCGGATTAAAATTTTACAAATTAGCTTTTTAAATTTTTTTTATTCTGTGGCGGCAACAAAAATTGCTAGACGTAAACTCCGAATTCAGGAAAAAAAAAGAGAACTGTAAATGGTCTTTGAGAATAAACAAGAGAAGTAACTACAAAAAAAAGAAAAACAAGAAAAATGATAATTATGGCAATAATAATGGCAATAAGCAGGAAAATGTTTATAATTGTCATGAAAATAGTACCTCAATGCAACAAAAGAACATTGAATGGTCCCAAAAATACATCTAATTTTCTTTATATTTAATATTTATATTATATTTAAAAAATATTTTCAAAAAATGTACACATTGTGGTAATATTTGTTGTATTGCCTAGTATTTATGTATTGCCACCTTTGTTTGGAAGCTTGTTTCTGGCATAGAATAAAAACTAATATAGTATAAAAAAGTGTTTTTTTACCTCACAGTTCTTTTTCTCATATTTCTGAAATATAAACTCACAATTCTGACAAGAAAAGTCTGAACTGTGAGATATAAACACATTTGTGAAAAAAAGTCAGAACTGTGAGATCTATAGAAAAGTCTATAAATTACCTTTATTATTTTTTCATTCTGTGGCAGAAACAAAAAATACTAGACGTAAACTCAGAATTCAGAAAAATCAAGAGAAGCAACTACACAAAAAAAAGTCAAAAGAAAAATGATGCATGACGATAATTAAGGCACTTTGTAGGAAAATGTTCTTAACTGTCTTGAAAATGGTACCTCAATGCAATAAAAGGACCTTATATGGTCCCAAAATGTACCTAATTTTTTAATGCAAAGATATTTCATTTTGGGGAAAAATGGACCTAGATACAGTGCCTTGCAAAAGTATTAATACCCCTTCATTTTTTTTTTACATTTTGTTTTGTTGCAGCATTATGTTAAACTGCTTTAAATTAGTTTTACCCCACATCAATTTACACTCCATACACCATAATATTGACAAAGCAAAAAACAGATTTGCAAATTTTACAAATTTATTAAAAATAAAACACTGAAATAAGTACATTGTATAAGTATTCACACCCTTAACTCAGTACATAGTTGAAGCACCTTTTCACCTCTCAAGCTCTGTCAGCTTGGATGGGGGCTGGCAGACATTTTCTAGAGTCCTAGTTGTTCCAATCGTCTTCCATTATGGATAATATAGGCAACATGCTTCTGTGAACCTTCAATGCAGCAGATTTTTTTCTGAACTCTTCCCTAGATCATTGCCTTAACGCAAGTCTGTCACTGAGCTCTACAGGCAGATATCTTGACCTCAGGACTTGTTTTTTTGCTCTGATACGCATTTTCAGCTGTTAGACCTTTTCTGAGAGGTGTGTGCCTTTCTAAATCAGACTCATTCAAATGAATTTGCCACAGTTTAACTCCACTCGAAGTGTAGTAACATCTAGAAGCAATATGAACGCTCCTAAGCTAAATTTCGAGTGTCCCAGAAAAGGGTATGAATACTTATGCAACGGGATCTTTTCAGTTTTTTATTTTTAATAAATTTGCACAAATGATAAAACCTATTTTTTGCTTTGCCATTATGGAGTAGGGAGTGTAGATTTATGTGGGAAAAAAGTAATTTAAAGTAGCTTAACATAAGGCAGCAACATAACAAAATGTGAAAAAAAATGAAGGGGTATGAGTAATTTCGCAAGGCACTGTATGTTTTTGTGTGATTCACCCACACACATTATCAAAAGACTAAAGTAAATATAAAAGACCAGATATTTGATAGAGACCAAGCAAATAGGAAGTGCACTTAATTCATAACAATCTTGACATAATTAACTAAATTGATGTTGGAAATTGAACACGTCAGACTACACTGGCTGAAATTCTCGTTCAGCATGAGCCTGATGAAGTGAATTCTGATTGGCTCCGCCGTGATTATGATGTCTCTGCAAATGACACAAAATGAGGACTCCATGGAAACAATGGGTTTGATCTCAGCGCATTGTCTCTCGCCGCTTTTGTGGATGAAAGAACTTGGGCGGTGGAAGCCGGCGGTAGCTTGCAATTTGTTTAATTAACTTGGAAAATGAGCCAAAGTTCACAAAGCATTCTCTGTCTGACATTTCCAAGCTCAGCACCAGCGAATATACAACACGCATGGACATTAAATATAAGATTCCAGATGATTTTCTCTTAACTTGTCTGAAAGAAACAAAACTGACAATGGTCACATATAAGAACACTATAGAAAGCAAAAACATTTCCCCTCAGTGATTTAATAGAGGTACACAGCTTACTTAAGAAAGCAAATATCGGCATTCACTGATCAAACGACATGTTAAGTTCTTCATATCCTCAGGCCTGATAGAAATTCAATGGAGAACATTTATCCATAAATACTCTAGGGAGTCTGTCCTTGCAACCATTCAACCATATGTCATTTTAAAGGAGTAATAGAGCTTTTAAAATGGTCATATAATTTCTTTTTATCATTTTATGTTTTCCTCTAGGGTCCACTTAAAATATTAGTCAAAGTTTCTAGCACCAAAAACACTTGTAACTTAGATGTACATGACCATTTTATTCTCTCTCTCTGACACTTAGAATTAAACTGAGTAACAACGGAAGGGTTTTGAGTTAGAAGGTTCCACTATGTTTACACATTATACATCAAACTATTCAGTTTCAAAAGAGCAATTAAAATGATACAACTTCTTTCATTGACCACAGTCAGCTTCTTTAAGAATCGCATCCTTTCATTTAAATATAAGAAAACTCTTTCATCATTATGCTCACTTTACTCCAACAGTAATGCTGAATATTATGCATTATGGTATGGTATTACAAGCAGGCCCACATTTTATAAAAACCACATCTTACAAACTGATAAATGATGCATCAAAGACCTCAAAAATAATTGAAACCAACTCTATTCCAGATGGTTTCTGAATAAATACATTGGAATTAACTCAGTCACCAGAAAGTATTAGCACTGCACTAGTGAAAACTTGTTTCACCTCTGCAAAGATCAGTGCTTCAATTAGTGGTTTTTATTACAGCTGTGCATCCTGACCAAATATGTTTCACGCCGCATAAGCATATGGTCATTGATTGGATATTACGTGCCAAGCATATGACTGAGACAGCTGTGTTATTGACCTTTAAGCTGCGAGCACATACGATGCCGGTATTTTGCCAAAAATGAATGCAATGAAATCATTTATGCACGCCCAGCTGTAGCAATCTTAACTAGTCTGAATGTTTTTAATATGCTAAAATCTATATGCAACTGTTTTTCTCCTTTAGGTATGGCAATTAGATATTTAGACAGACTGCAGTAGTATTTTCTTGTAAAATAAAAAAATCTTTTGAATGCATGCAGCAAAAGCCGCTTTGGATAAAAGCATTTGCCAAATGCAAAAATGTTACCCTGGACCACAAAACCAGTCTTAAGTAGCACGGGTATATTTGTAGCAATAGCTAAAAGTACATTGTATGGGTCAAAATTATAGATTTTTTTATGGCAAAAATCAGTAAGATATTAAGTAAAGATCATGTTCCATGAAGATATTTTGTAAATTTCCTACAGTAATTATATCAAAACTTTATAGTTGATTTGTAATATGCGTTGATAAGAATTTATTTTCTTTTTTGCACCCTCAGATTCCAGATTTTCAAATATTGTCTCATTCTTACAAACCATATATTACTGGAAAGCTTATTTATTCAGATTTCAAATGTATAAATCTCAATTAAAAAAAAAATAGGACTGGTTTTGTGGTCCAGGATCACAAATGTAAATATAATTTTGTAAAATATACATTTTTCACTCAGAAAATTTCACAAAGAAAAACAAAGAAATGGCAAGTAGAAAAGCTAAAATAGTAATATGCTTTATTTACAACTTTGAAAAATAGTTTTTCCCCAGTGCAGAGTCATTTTTCCTCACTAACAGAGGCAGGAGAATGTCCGCACATCAGTTCAAATTCACGTTGCATTTAGATTAGTCAAATGCACTATGTCATAAAGAGAAAAGTGAAAGCTCTTCACTGAATTGCATAAGATGAAAGTCTTTTTACATCATTGCTACTCAGTCTTCTAAAGCAGCGAGGGCTATGAAGAAGACCTCAGAAGTTCTCTGCTCAGCAGTGCAGATACATCAGAGGAGAAAGAGTTTCAGAGATATTTACCAAGTCAGTTTCATAGATAGGCTGTGATAGACTTGGTCTCTCGCTGTTAAAGACCTCAGCATCTGCTTCCTTTCTACAGGGGAGAATATAGATTTGATGAAGCACCTGACTGCGAGCAAGTCTGTCATCCTGTTGCCCAAGAGCAATGGAAGCCCGGGGTTCAGTTTGAACTTCCGGGAATCTCGAATGCATCACCGAGTTTGATCTCTATCCTGTTAGCGGATGACTTACTGGAGTGGCTGGTACTTCATCAGTCCCTCGGCCTCTGTAGAAGGATGCTGGCATAAACTAGGTAAATCCTGTTGACCCCAGAATGCTGGGGGTCTATTTCATAAACTGACTTTTTAAAGTTTTCCGGGTGGGCTAGAGTTCAACTGTTTGATCTGCAACCAAGTCAGGATGGAAATTTCACACTTGTCAAAGCGGGAAAACTCACTAGATCTTTTAAAATACTTTTTAAAAAAGTACTCTGACAACATTTTTGTCTTTAAAGGGGTCATTGGATGCAAAACCCACTTTTACTGTTGTTTGAACATTAATGTGTTGGCAGTTTGCGTACACAACCACCCTACAATGATAAAAATCCAACCAGTGGTATTTTTTTTTTTAATTTTTAAAAGTAATATCCCTTTTTTAAAATCAGGTCATTCTCAGCTTCTTGTCGGTGTGATGGCACACTGACCAAGGCCGCTTCCATAATAGTTGATTGACATAAGCGCTTTACCTTAGACCTGCCCTCACCGAAACAGTCCGACTCCGATCGCCATTGTGTGACTGCAGGGGAAGACCAGAATGTCTCAGATTGAGAGATTGAGGTGTTCTGTTGTTGGATGTAATAATGAACACAGCAGTCATCATTTACTCCTGAAATCTGAGCCGCTGAAGACGCAAAGGATTAATGTTACTTTCGTTTTTGAAAGGAAAGCGCCGATTCCGATCTACATATGCGTCTAGTTCATGTGAATCATTCGTGATGCAGCTTCACCCACAGCAGAAGTGAGTATAAGGGTTTTTTATGCATCTTTGCAAATGGCCTTTTGCAGCTAAACGCAGCTAAATTTGGCTAAAGTAAACATTACGGCTCGTCATCCCACTGCAGAGAGGAGCGGAGCGAGCAGAGCTCATTAGCATTTAAAGAAACATGCAACAGAATAGCTCGCTCTAAAAAGGTAAAAAGAGTGTTTTTTACACTACAATTTAGAAATTTTAATTCAAGTATGTTATAGACTTCTCATTAAGACCCTAAAAAATCATATAAACTTGTGAAAAATGTGCATCCAATGACCCCTTTAAGGATTGCTAAGGATACAAAAAAGGTACTAGTTTCTCTTTTAGATAAAACAAAACCAAATTATACATCCCAATAGACTAATGCACAATTAAAGACGACATGAAGCGGTATTCACAAAGCATTTCTTCTCTTATCATCATGCATTTCTGATGAAAACAAAGGAAAGGAATAGTTCACCCAAATGAAGATTAGTTGAAAATGAGTTTCTTCACCAGAGCAGATTTGGAGAAATTTAGCATTACATCACTTGCTCACCAATAGATCCTCTGCAGTGAATGGGTGCCGTCAGAATGAGAGTCCAAACAGCTAATAAAAACATCACAATAATCCACATGACTTCAGTCTATAAGTCCACCATGTATAATATTGCTTTCTCCAGTGATCTGAGACTTTTCTCATCAATCAGGAGAGAAATATGAACAGATCAAGCACCGTTTACAAGTGAAAACAGTCCAAAACAGTTCTAAACAAATGTGTAGGTGAATTTTGATGCATAAGGACAACAGGAGATTGATTTTTTTCATTGAAGGAAGTGTTATTATGGATTATGGACTCCATATATATATATATATATGATATTTTGGCTAGAAGCAATAGTTTAAAGTTAAAACTAGTGGTGGGCCGTTATCGGCGTTAACGTGCTGCGTTAACGTGAGACTCATATCGCGCGATAAAAAAAATATCGCCGTTAATCTATTCTCAAAGTTGGGTTGGGAGCTGGGTCTAAACTACGTAAGCTCACCTTGATAGTTTAGCGCGGATGACGTATATCTAGTTGAATTGCAATGTAGGGGGCGAGAACGAGTCTTCAACTTCTGTGAAATTACCACATCAAATGAGACGCGCAGACATGGATGCAGTTATGAAGCCGCTTCAGGGCAGGTGTGTGCGTTGCTAGACCCTTTACTGGGGCACGTGCCCCAGTGAAAATCTGCTGTGCCCCAGTAAAATCTCAAGTTTGAGTTATAATTTACTTTGATAATCCCGAAATAAAGACATTAAACTATATGCAACAACTGAATTGACGCTTCTAAAAGCAACGCAGTTTATTGGAAGATGCACGCAGATAGGCTATCCATACCCGCGCGCCTGTATATTTTACTGGAACGCGCACGTCGTACAGCCTTTTGCGCAGAAGTACTTGGTTACACAAGTTTGTATAGTTAATTGTGTTGTAAATGCAATTGTCAAGCAGTTTGTAATGCATTTTGGAAACAGGAGATGAGCGCCTGATCTAATGCGCCACCTGGCTTGAGAAACCCGTTCTCAAAGACTTAATTTTAGTCATTATTTGGGGGTAGTAGCACACATATTCTGAATGCCTTCAGAAGAATTCAAATTAGCCATTTTAATCTAGATTAATCTAGATTAATTTCAAGATTTAATCTAGATTAATCTAGATTAAAAAAATTAATCTATGCCCACCACTAGTTAAAACACATTGATGGATTTGTTTATTACAAACATGCAGCTTTTCACTTCACAAGATGCTATTTGATGGACTGGAGTGGTGTGGATTACTTGTGGATTATTGTGATGTTTTTAGCGTTTTCAGCTGTTTGGACTCTCATTTTGACAGCACCCATTCACTGCAGAGGATCTATTAGTGAGCAATTGATGTGATGCTACATTTCTCCAAATCTGTTCTGAAGAAAAAGAAAAAAAACTAATCTACATCAAGGTTTAACCTGAGGGTAAGTACATTTTTATTTTGCTTTTGGGTGAATTATTTTTTTTAATAACGACTTGATTTTTTTGCATCAAGAATATGCTGTTTAAATATTAAGTCACATTGTTGTTGCACAAAATAACTTATGTATGCTTGATTTTAACAGACACTATCCAGATTGTGACATGCTAAATTGCAAGAATAGATTTGAACATATTTAGTCACAGTTAGATTTTTTTTTTTTACTTGTGGTGCATCATAGGGTAAAATTTACTGATGTAAGATAAGAAGAGAAGTCAAGCAGACAAATATAAAAGTTTACTAGTAGCCCATCGTTCATTTGAGCTGTGGTCAAAGTCAATCGTAAAATGTTTGAGTGATGATGTACCTATACTGCCCGACGTGACCTTTCATAAGTGCAGCCCTGTGATGCATGTGACATTTCATTGGAAAAAAATTATAGCAACAATAACATGCATCAGTATGTGTACCTTGCTGCATTATAGAGTTTGGTCATGCCTCACTTTTACATTTGAACGTAAAGCCAGTGAATCATAGCTCCCACAATAATATAATAAAAGTGAATTTTGTAGTACAAAGTTTAACTTGACAAAATACAAACTATTCATATAGAGCAGTGATGAATTTAATAGCTGGCTGAGTATTGACTCGTGAGAATGAATTTGAATTGAATTGGCCATGAACCAAAGGACATTTCAACAATCACAAAAACAAGGAATTTAAGCAGGAATTTAACAAAAGCAAGAAATTTAATTAATTATATTTGAATATGAATACTTTATTCCAATTTAAAATCAAAGTGTTATTTTTTTAATCATTAACTTGTTAATTTATTTATTTATTAATTTATCTATTCTGCATTTTAAAAAACTAATTCATAATGCAAAAACAAAAAACAGCAGTTAAAAATACCTTTAAACTTTCAATTTAATTCTAAAATTCTAATTAAATTCAAATTATTATTCTGCTTCCTGTTTGTAACCTCAATTCATCAATTCAAATGCCTTCTCAGTTCATGTCTCAGCACAAGAATATCATTACATTTTCATTTTAAATCAAAAATTTGAATTAAATTCAAATTTCTATTCTGCTTACTGTTTATAACCTCAATTCATTGATTCAAATTCCCTACAAATGCATTCTCAATTCAATTCTCAGCACAAAAAATCTTAAAATTTCCATTTTTAATAAAAAAAATCTATTAAATTCAATTTTCTATTCTGCTTCCTGTTTGTAACCTCAATTCTTTTATTCAAATTTCTTATGAATGCCTTCTCAATTTCTCAGCACAAGAATACCTATGAATTTCCATTTTAATTCTAAAATTTTTATTAAATTCAAATTACTATTCTGCTTCCGGTTTTTAACCTCAATTCATTGATTAAAATTTCCTACAAAGGCCTTCTCAGTTCATTTCTCAGCACAAGAATATCTTTAAATGTCCATTTCAATTCTAAAATTCTAATTAAATTCCACATTTTTTTCTGCTTCCTGTTTATAACTTCAATTCATCGATTTAAATTCCCTATAAAAGCTTTCTCAATTCATTTCTCAGCACAAGAATATCTTTCAAATTCCATTTTAATTCAAAAATTAAAATTTCTATTCTGCTTTCTGTTTATAACCTTAATTCATCAATTCAAATTCCCTATAAAGGTCTTCTTAGTTCATTTGTCACCACAGGAATATCTTGAAATATCCATTTCAATTCTAAAATTCTAATTACTAATCTGCTTCCTATTTTTAACCTCAATTCAAATTTCCTATAAAGGCTTTCTCAACTCATTTCTTAGCACAAGAATACCTTAAAATTTCCATTTTAATTCTAAAATTTGAAATAAATGCAAATTACTATTCTGCTTCCTGTTTGTAACCTCAATTCACTGATTCAAATTCCCTATAAAGGCCTTCTCAGTCAACTTCTCATTTTCAATGCATCTTTAAAACAGCAACATATCTCCTTACTGAATTGAAAAAGCAAGCAAACCGATTGTGGCACTTTCAAAAAAGCATCTCAGACATTGTTAATAGTTTGGATATGTCTTATTGACCAGGTAATACTGCCACACTTGATATTGATTACTCATTTAGACTCACAAATTGGCTCAGACAGCACCCGCAACATGAAAAGGACACAGTCAGCACAAGAGGGGTAATTAGTAAACTGGATCGGACAGTGACAGTTATGCCAGTGGACTCGATTCATTCACCCTCTCAGGGTCACTGCAACACAAGACAAAGAGAAAAGAGATAAAAGACAACAGCCTCACATGGCCAAAAAAAAAAACACATAGCCGTCAAAAAATTGTATATTACATGCATTTTAAATGTATATGCTTCATAAAACTTGACGTAGATTGTGTTCTAATCTACATAATGTGCTTGTTGAATTACATTAGAAAGTAATGCTATCCAATGCAATCTAGTATTGCTTTTCCATGCCATACAGCTAGAGTGAAAGCTAAATATAAAATAAAATAAAAGCCAATGCACACATTTAGAGGTAAAAGACTTTCTAAAGAAAAGTATATAACTGCACACTTACTCTTATTTTTGATAAGCCTGTATGAGGGTGTAATTAATTTGACCTACAATTATTTTAAAGATAAAAAGCGCAAATGTACTTGTGTACTAAATATACTTGTATAGTCTGTGCGATGAAAGCTGTATACAAATGAACTTGGCTCAGAAATCTGATGGGGCATCTGTTGGTAAGAGGTGGTGACTTCGACCCTGCATATTAAAAGCAAAAACTCTTTAAAGATGTTTAATGGCTAATTGCTAAGCTTGCCAAGTTGCTTTGTTTGCCAACTCCGGCTTGTTTAATGGAAAAGGCCAGAGTTGTGTGGTAAATCCTCTGAATGAACCAGGTCAGACTGCAGAGCTCATTAACTAGCCATTTTGACACAGAGTTAGCCTGAGGCTTTTTCTTCTTTTGTTTGGTATTTCTGTCCTGATATAGAAAATTAGGCATCTAGAATTAATGCATTCATCTGAATGGCGGAGAAGCTGGAAAATACAGAAGAACCTTTAATCATTAAGTATTTTTAATAATACAAATCATAGTGATACAATATGATGATTATGGATTTTAATAGGATTAGCACTTTAAAGGCAGGTGTGCCATCTACTGTCTGTAAGGGCACACTTTATTTTCTTATACCGTAAAATCCGCACTCTCAATTACGGGGTCTATTTCTGTACTTAACCCATACATTAGGCGCACCGTATTATAAGGCGCATGCTAAAACATACGGTCTACAAAAAAAGGTAATGGAAACAAAACAGTGAGTTTGGTTGAACTTTATTCTACCATTTAATAATACACTCACATTATTTTTAATCAACATATGGTCTACAAAAAAGGTAACGGAAGCAAAACAGTGAGTTTAACGTTAGTTGAACTTTATTCTACTATTTAACAATACACTCACATTATTCTTTAATCAATCTTCTCTCACAAATCCATCAAAGTCCTCATCTTCTGTGTCTGAATTCAACAGCTGGGCAATTTCGCCATCAAACATGCCGGGTTCTCTCTCATCATTGTCGGAATCAGTCTAACAAACAAATGTTCTTAAGCGTACATACTGTACGTATTACGTAATGTTCTCTGACTGGTTTATCGCTGCCAGCGTACGTAGTGTACGTATTACGTCCCTGTGTCAGCGGGAAATGGTCCAACAGTCAATCAAGCGGAGCGCACCGTTTACCAAAATTGTTTGGAACTCAGTGCACACATAAGGCGCACCAGATTATTAGGAGCACGGCCGATTTTTGAGAAAATTTAAGGCCCTTAGGTGCCGCTTATAGTGCGGAAAAATACGGTAATTTATTCTCAGATGGGTTTTTATTAAAGTTGTCTCAGATGTTTCTCTCAAAGTTTCTAACTAGAAATAATAAAGAAGACATAACAAGCATAGCTTGTGACATTGTTGAGATTTCTTCTGAAACTCTGAGAAAAAACTAAGAAGCAAGTAACTTAGGAAAAAGTCTCCACATTCTGTCCATTTTTCTAAAAGGAAAAATTGTTTGTAATTTTCTGTCGTACTGCATTCAAGGAGGGCCCTACATCTAGTCTGAGAAGTCTACTTTCCACTGCTGCTGACCTTTATCTAACAGTTTACTCAATTGTGTGACTCACTACGTGATATTTGGACATAATTTTGTTGTGTGAAATCCTGGAAGTACCACTTGTGCGGCAGATGTGCACATCACATTCAGACAATCCAAGTACTTGTGTACTTGTTTTGTTTCTGCCTACAGTCAGATTGAAGTGCAACTTTTTATGCTTTATCTTTTCAAGTTTACAAGAGGGGCACTTGTTTTTACCCATGTTTTTTTTTGTATTTGTTACTTGTTAAATGCTCTCAAAACCAATTGAAAACATAAAATTTCAATGCAGAAGCTGCCCGAATGTGAGTTATAACATTATTTCTGTTACAATGAAAGTAATACTATACCCAAAATAAAAATGTACTCACCCTCAGGGCATCCAAGATGAATTTAGGGTCACTTGCTCACCAATGGATCCTCTGCAGTGAATGGGTGCCGTCAGAGTCCAAACAGCTGATAAAAACATCACAATAATCCACAAGTAATGTTAACTGTGTGTTTGCAATTACAAATCCATCACTAAGATGTTTTAAACTTCTGATAAAAGAGTATTCATAATGTTGCTTTCTAAAGTGAAAAAGTCATCTAATCTGAATCAGGAGAGAAATATGCACAGATTAAGCCATGTTACAAGTGAAAACAGTCAAAAACAGTTATAAACAAAAATAAAGCTGCAAGCAGCAATTACAGGGCCAAACACACCAGAGGCAAAATGAGGAATTAAGCATTCCATGGAGCATCAGAGCAACGACAACAAGCAAATGAAGCCGTTTTAAGATGATTTTAGCCAAATAAATGTAGAATTCCTAGTAATATGATTTAATGGCTTATCACTTTTGACCAACAGGTGGCGCTGTTATCAAATCGATGTGGTGTGTTCTGTGTAAGGTGGCAATGGCACATACAAAGTTTGGTGTCAATATGTCAAAGCTTTGCAGAAATAAAGCCTCAGAGTCATTTTGGCATTAAGCCTGAAATTTGTAGCAGTGCTGTACAAAAACTTTCATCAGTCAACAGGAATAATTTTTGTCAGCACGGTCTGAAGATGATCTGACTAGATTTTTGTGAAAATCGGACGAATGGTTGTGGAGGAGTTTGAAAAAGTAGGTTTTCAACATAAATCAAAATTGCGGATAGGCAGTTCGGCCAACTATGGCATAATTGGTATCTATGTTGTTGACATGACCCAAGGAATATTTTGAGACCACTCATTACAATAGGCTAAGGCAATCAAAAGTAATTAGCATTTTTAGAAATGTTCATTATTTATGGTTAATGGATGATTTATTACTTTTGACCAATAGGTGGCGCTGTGACCAAGTTGATGTGGCGTGGTCAGTGTGAGTTGACAATGGCACATACAAAGTTTGGTGTCAATATGTCAAAGCATTGATGCGTTAAATGAAAACCACTTCGTATATCGACATGAAATCCATACATTTTTTGCCAGCATTTTCTGAAGATGATCCAAGTCAAATCTGGAGAAAATCGGACCAATGGTCTAGGAGGAGTTTGAAAAAATAGGTTTTCAACATCATTCAAAATGGCGGACAGGAAGTTCATCTAATTACAGCATAATTAGTATGGATGTTCTCGGCATGACCCAAGGAATATATAAAGTTTCACTGCAATACTTTTGACCACAAAGTGGAGCTGCCTCCAGATTTTTTGAGTACTGCCAGGGCATGGTGCCGAAGGCATATACTGAGTTTCGTAACAATACGTCAATGCATCAATACGACCAGTTTTGTGATTTTTGGCCAAACCATTGAGAAGTTATAAGCAAAAATAGCCATTTTCCGTGTTTCCTAACCACTAAGTGGCACTGTGCCGAAACACTACAGGTAGCCTCAGGTCATGCTTGTTATAACACACACCAAGTTTGGTCTTAATACGCCTAACCGTTGCGGAGATATAGCCTCACATCCTTTTTTGTGTGCTTTTTGTAGAATTCGTTTGTGCTTTATTCGAGAACGGTTTGACTACTCAACTTGAGTTCCATAACTTTTCCCAATTTTTTTACCAGTTATTTGCACACAGGTTTCACACACCAACACGCACTTGCGCAGCAAACATTCAGAAACATCTGAAAAAATGCAGCGTAAGGTTTTCACCTGTATTATATTTTATCCTGCAATGTTCTGCTAACTGTCTCATGCTGTCAAAACACAAGCAACCTCCCCAAGTGCTTGTTTCAGCATTTATTTTTGAATAATTAGCTTGGATATCCTGTGCTCTTCCCTCATCATTCAAAACATCATTAGTGAGGTGAAAAGAAGAGAAGAGTCCCCTTGGGAGAGCTGGTGAGCTCCTGAGAAAAAAACGGATTAGCAAAAAGCCCAGGGATTAGATAATGATCTGCCAAAAAGAAAGTTCGCTGCTGAGGAAACGTCCCACATGTACATGCCAGCAATTAATGCTCGATGCCTTACAGATACGGTTCTGGTTCTAAACCCCTCGTTCATTTCTGGCACATCTTTTTTCATTGTGAAGCGAGCATGTGCTTCTAAATCTGTTCAGCTGCAGCCCATCATGAAACCCACAGGGCATCATAAATGAGCATCTGACGAGTCTATCAGGGCGATTTTACATCTATTGCACTATTGATAGTTGCTGGAGGGGGGAAACAAACATGTCAGGGGTTCTGAGAGGTCTGCAGGGGGAAGCGATCAAAAAATATCTCACTTTTCAGTGCACTTGTCATGGTGGTTTTAGGGCTCATTTTGTTCTAAAGTGCCCTCTACTTTGCATGCTGAAAGTAACGGCAGCATTGGTTGTTTCATGCAAGTTTCATGAGCTGTAGAGCCTGAAATCAAAACTTGATTGCTTTTTAATATATTAAAAGTGCAGTTTCAGTGGCTCTTCCTCATCTTAGTGGTCATGGACTTACTACTGACGCCAACTGGTCGAGAAGACACTATGTTCTGCATTGTGAAAGCAAGTTTGTTTTGTTTTCATTGCCAAAAGATGATGATGTGAAGAATTATTTGTTGTTTTTACAATACCACGGCAATACAGTTTGAACCTTTGGTCATGTGTTCGAGGACTGCTTAATAATATGTGATGTATACCCAGTGCAGCTTTCCAGGTAAACCTTACTGTCTTACTGAAATAGTTCGGATAATTCGCTGTGAACCCACTATTTCCTAAGAATGTGTCAATTAATGTAGACTGTCGTTGGCAGGATAATGTAGACAGGATGGCAGGCATTGTATACGGACAGACTTGGCCATCTGACCAATCAGTGCAAAGTTGGCTTGAATGGAGGGGTTTACAGATTTTAAGCTCAGACCTGCTTTGAACGAATTGTTTCGAAATCACTGTAAAATGATTCTAATATTATATGCATATTCTGAGAAAATTACAATGTTTTCTACCATTCCATTTAAACCTGTTGTAGGGGACTCCAACATAATATTAGGACACTTTAAAATACCATATGACCTGCTCTTTAAATTACTACATTTTTGTTAAATATTGACAGAATGTTTATTTATTTAAACATAGTAAAATTTATGCTTGGTTGATTGAATCAGAAATCACAGAGAACAGAATGAAACTTTTATAACAACTAAAGGCATGAAGTAAATGTCAAGGCATTAAATGTTTAATTAATTTAATTGACAAATCTACAATAAAGGCAACCCATTTATTAATTTAATTCAAAAGTCTACACTTATTTTTAAATAAAACAAAGATTATTAGAATATGTTTTACAAGAAAATGCTAGTTCAGTTTTTCTACTTAATTACTTAATTACTACTTAATTGCAGAATTCACAAGCAAATTATGAGCAAAAAATCCTCTTCAAATTTTTAAGTGTATGAACTTAAAGAGATTTGTACATCATTAAAATATTTACAACAGGGTTCCTACCATTTTGCATTTCAAAATTTGCAAACCTCTCAGTAAATGTTCATATTCAACAAATGGTTCATGGAGCATTATTTCCGGCTTTATATTTGGTATACAGTACAGTCATCTGTAAATATTTGTATTTTCTCAGATTTTTTTTAATTGATTTTCATTAAGTGACAACATACAGAGCCCGTAACCTAAAAAAATAAATAAAAATTATTAAAAAATACAGACTTTTGCATGCATACAAGAAACTTTTTTGTGCCCTAGAGAAACATGGGAAAGCATGAGAATTTCTAGTTATATTTAACCTTTTTTGTGTGCATCAATGCCATCTTACTATGAATAAAACAAGAGCATGGATACACATGAATTAATGGATCTACTTGTTTAAAATGTGGCTTTTCTTATGGTAGTACCTATAATATCAAGGCCTAATGTCCAATTTAACACGTCCTCTGTGGTGACGGAAAAACCACAACACAAAATGGGCTTATGGCAAGTTCAAGGGTCTATAAAAAAAGACCAAAAAAAAGTGTTTAAAATTTGGCTTTCTTTAGGGCATTTTGTCATATTTCAAAGCCTTAGGTCAAGAAACCACAAGTTTAATGGTTTCTTGTGCACACATAAAAGTCTGCACAATTTAATTTTTGCAAAGGTCCTGGAGGCTATGTAATACAGTGCTAATATCATGAGAAGAAACCCCAAATGCTTTGAACCTGTATATTGCATAATGAAAAAGTGCACCTTGATTTCATTCAGTCATGTTTGACAATCACTAAAGAATCACTAAATAGCTGCCATGAAAACACACTTCTTGTATGATAAATTTATTTTTTGTTAAATTCTCAAACAGGGAGAAACAGGGGTAAAAGTCTGGAAACACAAATATTTTCCCATACTTTCTTAAATACATTCCATAATTCTTAAATCAAATTCCATACTTTTCCAAACTGCGAATGACATGGTTAGTAGTTTATGACGTTCTGCTGATTAACCTTGATTTGTCATGTTCTTATGTACTAACTTCTTGGCAATGTGCAATTTGAAGTGCAAAACGGTTTGAAAATTCACATTTAAAGTGTGACTGCATGTAATTTATGGCCAGTAATCTCTTACTTTGCAATAAATCGAACACTGCTATTCTTAAAAACCCATTAGAGATTCCCGAGGGAAGCCGCGGCAAATTAGCCTCCTGGTTTGGCCTACAAATTGACGTCATGACTGAACTGCTCTAGTGTGTGATATTTTGAAACTCTGCAGTAAAATCCACTGCAGTAAATAATGCGTCTACAGCCTAGAAGAGAAAGGAGGTTGACTATTAAACTAACATTAATCTCTATTGATTTGCCTGAAGCGTTTTAATTACTTCAGTCTGTACTGTTTTTACTTTCAGAAACCTGCTGCTAATGAGCCACATTTGTCTGAGCTGTAAGATATGGCCCGTCTCTTCAAAGCAAAATTATTGATTGTAAAAGAAAGAGATGAAAGACTCTAACTTCACAGTGCCAGAATAGTAACATTTCAAATGGACAGGCACATTAAAAATTAATAATAATAGAAGTTAATTAAGTATTGCACTTTTTATTAGCCTCAGTCTGTGTACACACACTCACATCATATATCTTTCTGTACATGGTTTTATATATTTTTGTGTACTGCTCACAATTTCTGACAACAACAACAAGCTACTTCAAAGCGCTTACTTCTGCGAGATGTCAGCGGATGAGCGAATCAATGGATTTTACCTCTAAAATCACTGACAGTGCGAAATAAAGTCCACATTCTCAAGTCTCTTTTATCTTAGTTTAAGAAAATGTAGTGTACGATGCTCCTTTTCCCTTCTGATACAGAACATGAAGAGATGCAAAGCAAATCAGAAAAGATCAGTCCGTGGAGCAGTCCAACCAATGATTCTTATCAACGTCCCCCCTCAAGTGTTTGTCAAACAAATGCGCAAAACGCAGACGGGCCACTGGATCGGACAGACATCGTCTGAGGGTCAAAGCAATGTCAGAAAATCTGATGTGGCAGTTGGAGTCAGTCAGACGCTGTTATCTCACTCCTTGTCGCTGCCTCATGCAGCAGCAAGGCCCATCAGATGCATTACTGGAGCAGAAACATTGCCGCTAATTTCACATGGCATGAATATGCAAACTTAAA
This sequence comes from Garra rufa, assembly GCF_049309525.1. Taxonomy (NCBI): domain Eukaryota; kingdom Metazoa; phylum Chordata; class Actinopteri; order Cypriniformes; family Cyprinidae; genus Garra; species Garra rufa. The sequence continues at coordinate 40,172,109 of NC_133372.1, forward strand.
GATCAAATCTCACAGGGCTCTATCTAACCTGACATCTTACAGTCCATTTTCACAAATTCATGCCTGTAGAGAAAACAAGGATCTCAACAATATCACAGTTGTTTCTTCTAGATAGCAGTGATATCAAATCGACAGCAAGACTTTCCAGATTTCAACTGCTAAGTAAAAGACCCTAATAATCTCAAATGTGACCCTGGACCTGGTCTTAATACAGCAATAGTCAAAAATACATTGTATGGGTCAAAATTATAGATTTGTCTTATGCCAAAATTCATTACAATATAAAGTAAAGATCATGTTTCATAAACATATTTAGTAAATTTCCTACCATAAATACACTACATTGCCAAAAGTATTGGGACACCCTGTTCTAGTGAACAGGTTTGACTACTGTAGTAATTTCCTTGGGTACAAATCCTAATGTTTAAGCATATAATGATATTCTAAAGGATTGTGTTCTACTAATTTGACAGGATCATTTTCTATTCTAACCTGACAATACCTCTGTGTATAAGGCAAGGTTCAAAAAGAAATGATTGATTCAGTTAGTGAAGAAGAACTTGACTAGTCTGCAGAAAGGTTAGTCCTAATCTCAGCTGAATATCTCTGGAGTGACTTTAAATGCAGACTCTGAGCCAAAAAACTCATCACCAAACACCAATGACTTGTACATAAGGATACACTCATTTTTGACACTTCCAAAATCGTTGCAACAGAGATGGAAATAAATTTATAAATACATGAATTGTTTCCATCTTATGAAATTTCATTATATGCTTAAACAATAAGATTTGTACTCATGGAAATCACTAAATTAGTCAAACCTGTTCATTAGAAGGTGTCCCAATACTTTTGGCAACATAGTGTTTTATCAAAATTTAATTTTTGATTAGTAATATGCATTGCTAAGGACTTCATGTGGACAACTTTTCAGGCAATTTTCTCAGTATTTAGATTTTTTTGCACCCTCAGATTCCAGATTTTCAAATAGTTGTTTCTCGGGTAAATATTGTCCTATCCTAACAAATCAGCTTTTAAATAACTTATAAATCTTAGTTTTTTAAAAAAACTGACACTTATGACTCGTTTTGTGGTCCAGAGTTAAGTAAATTTTAATATGAGCTCAAACATTCCAAGACCAAAGTATATAAGCTATCAACATTAATTTCTACAGTGTAAAAAAACTTGTCCCTAACTCTAAAATGGAAAACTTAATTTTCTGCCAAGACATTACCCAGCAATTAACCCTAAATTTCCATTTAACCCTAAAAACACAACAAAATTATGTGCTAAATACAGGTAAAACTAAATAAAAACATAATGAAACATAAAAAAATCCTACATATTCATACACTGCATTGTGTCCTATTTTATAGATTTTTTTTTACAGTGTATTCAGTAAAATCTGACTAAATTCAGATAATTTAAATTGTTTTAATGCTACAATTTAGTATTTGGGTTCAATTTGATCTAAACCAGGGATGCCCAACCCTGTTCCTGGAGATCTACCATCCTACAAAGTTCAACTCCAACCCTAATCAAACACACCTGAACCAGCTAATTAATCTCTTAGGTAGCACTTGATAAGTACAGACAGCTGTTTTGGAGCAGGGCTGGAACTAATGCTGCGTTCCAGGCAACCCGTTACTCGTGTTTTTCCAACCTTCTACCCATGAAAGTGCACCGGAACGGCAGTCAAACCCGTGACTTCCCACTCGTGAACTCGTACTAGATCGATGTACTGCCAGTTCCGAGTTCTGACGTGACATAGCCTGCGGAACCACTGTCAGCCCCTTCGGGTGCGGTGTTAATGCAAGTAGTATACAGTGAAAACATTGCCTTTAGGACAATATAACGTTGCAATCAAATGAATAATAATGTAAAAATAATAAATAAGCTCAGGTAGTTTGGGGTGACTTGCCTGGAACGCTACAAAGTCGTGAGTCGTGATTTGAAGTCGTGATTTACGAACTAAAAAACCTGCCTGGGACGCAGCATTTATGCTGCATTCCAGGCAGGTTTTTTAACTGGTGAATCACCAAAAAAACTTTTCTGCACATTTTTCAGGTTTTTCCCACCTTGCTACACTGGTCACAAATGTCTGGTCTTGAAGAAAAAGTGTTTATAAACCTCTACTTATGCTATTAATATGCTGTTATTGTCAAATATTGGATTTAATCTTTTAATCAACTGGGTTCTTTCAATTAGGAAAGGTTTTATATTTCTTTTTGGAACAAGCTGACTCTAGACCTCATTGATCTGAACTGAAATGCACCGCAGATTGTGAGCAAAAAAAGTTCACTCAAGCTTGTTCACCTTAAAAAACAGAAACAAAGCTCAGCTCAATGAGGTCCACGATCAATTGGTTTCAAAAAGAAATATAATACCGGTCCTAATTGAAAGAAAACAGGCTGGCAAAAAAAGACTGAATCCAGTAAACTTGGACTAAAAACTTTTGCCACAGAATAATTCACTCGGAGTAGTGTAAATTGTTTTTAAAAAAAGGTCTTTTAGCATCTTTGCAAGGTCTATACAAACAGCAGTAACATCGTCACATGACAAAAAGCATTGATATTGCATAGCAGTAGTTGAGTTTCTTTAGACAACAATAGCGCTTTCAAGAGGCCGCTACTCTAATCTGAATGTTCTTTGCTCTAATAATGACGAAATAAGCCAAAGAGCTACTGAAAATATACAGCAATCTGCAACCAAATATGCCAAAAAAAATAAATAAAGAAATAACCGTCTGATGTTTCAGCATCCTTTGCACTTCAAAAGCTATCCATTTGTGACTCCAGGCCCAATAACTCTCCAGACAGCTTGCTTTTATGGATAAAAAGGATCGTGGAAACAACTCTAAGTGGTAATTTCAACTCATTTGTTTTTCAATCTGGGTAGTTTTGTGTTTGCATGTTCCATGTTCTTTTATCACCGCAAATAACAGAATATGGCGTAATGAACACATTGAATGAGGGAATGCGGGAATAATGGTAATCATATTTGTTTTTCCCTCTTTTTTTTGTGTTGGTGGTGTTGAACTTTGTAGTGACCTTCACAGGTCTGTGCTTTAGCATTGATTATCAGGCTCATGGTTTGACTACGCGAGTCATGTGTTATAAACCTGCAGAAAACAACAAAATATTCATCAGAGCAATTACTGTTGAGTTTTTCTTAGAAAGCATTATCCTTGGCTGACTTACAAAAATCAGAAGTAAACCGCTCTTTGACTGCATTTATTGCGTGCTGACGCAACGTAACAGCCTGAAACATACGGCAGAAACATACTGCACAAGTGTGCAGATGTTACTGCTTGGCAAACACATTTTACACATCCAGTCCCACCGTACATTATTATGTTATTGTTATTATGACGGTAAAAGATGTTAGTACTCAAGGGGCTGATCGAGTTATGTTTAAATATATGTTCCATTAAACTGAAACCACATAAACGGCAACATTAAAGTGGACATTGGATGGCAGTTTTCCAAAAGTTGGTATGATTCGTTAGGGCCTTCATAAAATGTCTGCAACTTACTTTGGTTAAAATTCCTCAATGGTTGTGTAAAACAACACTCTCTTTACCACTACTCTTTTTACTCTCACCCATTTCAGTACATGACTCTTTAAATGATAATGAGCTACTGCTGACTCTTGCCCCTCTTTACCTTTTTTTGTGTATTCGTTGACTCTTATGTTCACTTTTACATCAAACTACAAACACCTGCATTTCTTACGCGACATTGTTTTCACTACTGCTGCTCAAGCATGGAGAAAATTGCAGGACAGTCCATTGGCAGTTGTGGGCGGGGCTTGAGCAATATGACATCATACTGCTCAAAAAATCAAAACGGCTTGATAATTGAGACCGTTTAGGTTTTCTGAGGATTAAAAAAAGAAATAAATGGATTTTTATAATAATAATTTGTTACATTTATAAAGCACTTTTCTAGACACTCAAAGCGCTTTACAGTGTCAGGGGTATGTCCTCATCCACCACCAGTGTGCAGCATCCACCTGGATGATGCGACGACAGCTATAGTGCGCCAGAACGCCCACCATACACCAGCTTACTGGTGGAGAGGAGATATGGGGATGATTCGGAGGCCATGATGGTCAGAGGCCAATGGGCAAATTTGGCCAGGATGCCGAGGTCACACCTCTACTCTTTTCGAAAGACATCCTGGGATTTTTAATGACCACAGAGAGTCAGGACCTCGGTTTAACGTCTCATCCGAAGGACGGTGCTTTTTGGCAGTATAGTGTCCCCATCACTATACTGGGGTGCTAGGACCCACACAGACCACAGGGTGAGCACCCCCTGCTGGCCTCACTTTATCATTGTACGGTGGTTGTGTCCAGACACTGCTGAGACACATTTGTATGCAAACACCATGTAAGAGTGAATTTTTCATCTGATGTTCTTTTTAACCTATTTTAACCAGCTCTGCAAGTTTCCCTTCAAACAGTTGCCCAGCTATGACAACGAGTGAACTGAAAGAAAAAAAACTAGCAATAAAAGAACATAAAGGTTTAATTACAACTGAGTAAGTCAGTTGACATAAAGAAAAAGCACAGATACAGTGCCTTGCGAAAGTATTCATATCCTATTTATTTTTCCCCCACATTTTTTATGTTGCTGCCTCATGTTAAACTGCTTTAAATGACTTTTTTTTCCCACATCAATCTACACTTCATACACCATACTGGCAAAGCAAAAACTGTTTAACATCTTTGCAAATAATAAAAAATTCTATTGTATAAGTATTCATATCCTTATCTGGAACAGTTGAAATTTCACAGGAGCACTCATATTGCATGTAGATGTTACTACACTTTGAGTGAAGTTAACCTGTGGCACATTCAACTGAGTATGATGGGTGTGAATTGGAAAGACACACACATCTTAATAAAAGGTCTAACACCTGAAAATGCATATCAGAGCAAAAACCTGAGGTAAAAACTGCCTGTAGAGCTGAGACAGGATTGCATCAAGCCACACATCTGGGGAAGAGTTTAGAAAATGATCTGCTGCATTGAAGGTCCACAAAAACATGTAGTCTCTGTTACACTTAAAGAAAGAAATTTGAAACAACCACAACTCTTCCTAGAGCTGGCCACCTGGCCAAACTGAGCAATTGATGGAAAAGAGCCTTGGCTAGAGAGTGGTGACCAAGAACCGTACGTTCACTCTAGTTGAGCTCCATGATCATATATGCAGATGGGAGAAACTTATAGAAGGACAAATATTACTGCAACATTTCACCGATCTGGGCTTTATGGTGGTATGGCAAGACTAAAGCACACTTTTGCAAAAAAAGCACCCAAAGGACCCTCAGACGATGAGAAACAAGATTCTCTGGTCTGATGGACCTCAATTCCAAGCTTCATGTTTGAAGAAAACCAGGCACTGCTCACCACCTGCAGAGTACCATCCTAAAAGTAAAGTGCGATGGTAGCAGCCTCATGCTGTGGGGCTGTTTTTCAGTGGCAGGGACTAAGGGACTCATCAGACTAGAAGAAAAGCTCAATCCACCAAAATATTGAGATAGCCTTAACGAAAACCCAGTCCAGAGCATTCAGAACCTCAGACTGGGCAGAAGGTTCACCTTCCAACAGGACAATGAACCTAAGCACACAGCAAGAGTGGCTTATAGACAACACTTCAACAGAGTCTGGGCTTGAACCAAATCAAACATTTCTGGAGAAACCTGAATATGTCTGCCAGACCGCATCTAAGCTGACAGAGCTTGAGAAGTGAACAGGTGTGGTGAAGAACAGCAGATAATTGCCAAGTGCTGATGTGCAAATCTTGTCACATCATACCCAAAAATACTTGTAAAGGCTATAAGGTGCTTCAGCTAAGTACTGAGTTAAGAGTATGAATACTTGTGCAATGTACTTATTTCAGTTTTTTTATTTTTAATACATTTATGAAGTTGTGACAATTCTGTTTTTGCTTTGTTATTATGGTGCAAGTGTAGATTGATGAGGAAAAAATGTAGTTTATAACAGTTTTACATTAGGCAGCAACATAACAAAACATTAAGTACTTTCACAAGGCAATGTAAGTGCTTATTAGACAAACTTTTGTATACAGCCTTACAAACAAGACCAGTAATCAATATTTTTCACCTACTGTCAAGAATGTTTGAATGTGTCTATCTGCTAAAACCTTCTCACCTTTTTACAACCACACTCTCAGAGTAGATGGCCTTACATCTAGACTAAAAGCAAAACATTTCTGTGGCTGTGTAATAATCATGATACACTTAGAACTACAAAAACACTTTTGGGGCTTGCGACCCACCTCCACAATATTGGTTTTGTTATATCTGAAGGAGCTGGAAATAAAATTGAAGTTATTATCTTCAAACGGTTTTGGCACAGGATTCTTGCACGATCATCATAACCTCTCTTTCGAGCCATTTTCAGGCCACTTTGGTTATTAGACTAAAAGCACCATGAATTGAGCCTTTTGTGTGAACACAAAATCAGGAGCCAATGTGCTTTGATTTCTGCAAGATCTGCCATTAGTTTGATTTGTTTAAGTGTTTTGCTCTTTCATCGCGTAATGGCACGAGTATTTCAGGCATGTTGAAGGATCTCAGATTTTGCTGATTTTTCTCTTCCCATTTGTAGGTTTGCCTATTTACATTGCTGTCCTAATTAATGATGGCTGTATGGAGAGCAGTGATTTATTATATGCATTTGATATTGATTTTTCCCTGCTATCTGTGCCCTATAAAGGAAGATCTGCAACATGCTTTTGAAACAGACTACAACATTATAGTTCTTGTATATGAATGTAAATCGGTTTGAAGTACACAAATAAAATGAGTGTTTGACAGTCCATGTACTAATAACAACACCCACATATGCAACCTCACAATTACCACTAACATGGCCTTGACATACTATGAAAAACCACAGAATCATTTTTCTGGCAGTAAGTGATTTGAAGGAAGAGGCAATGGCCTTTCCCAGTTCTGCCGGGACAACAAGTGAATGTAAAAAAAATGTCTTTATTCTTAACCATTCAGCCTTTTGCAACCGGCCATGAACCGGCAGAGCACAGTTAAAACATTGAAGTGACGTTAGCCGCTTTCTTTTTCCAGAGGTTTTCAAAAAGAGACACTTTTCTCTGGGAGCGTACAAGGAGCTCTGTTCTGTCTCTTCATCATAAATAATTAACATGGAAGTGTTTAATGCTTCAAGCAGAAAGAAATCAATGAGACATTAGTCCTTTTAATCTTTAAGTGAAATGTGTTACATCTTAGACTTGAGAGGATAATTATCAGGGAAGCTGACGGGTGAATACATACCTTTTTGTTCAGTAATGTGAATGCATTTTTCATACCTTACACATAATATCATCGTAAGCCTAAATTTATACATGATTCATAACATTCAGACCTAATTTGTTTCCAATCCACTATAGAGTCAGCTAAAACATAATCATTATTTTAATATAACTGAAGCAATTAACTAATTGTATAAATATTATATATACACACACTTCTGTAAATATAAAATATTAAAAACTAATTATGTGTATTATAGTGATTCTAAAATAACAGCTTGTTCTGAGAGAATATTTTCATTTTAGCATTATCTCCAGATTTAAATAATAATAATAAAGAACCATTTCAAGAAATGTTTCTTTATTTTAATAATATAATTTTAACAAACAAAACTCCAACTGACATCATTTTGATAGGAAAACAACAGCTATAACAGCAAATATCAGAAACGTACCCTGCTGTTCAAAAGTTTGGGATCAGTAAGATTTTGAATGGTTTTTTTGATGGAGCCATTTATGCTCATCTAGGCTGTATTTACATAACAGTAATATTGTGAAATATTATTGCAATTTCTAATATTGTTTTCCTATTTTAATATACTTTACAATATTTATTTCTGTGACACAGTGCTGATTTTTCATCATTCATTACTCCAGTCTTCAGTGTCACATGATCCTTCAGAAATCAATAATATGCAGATTTATTTAATTACAGTGTTAAAATCTTTTCTAATAATATAAGTCTTTATTATTGCTTTTTATCTATTTAACACATCCTTGCTGAACAAAAGTATTTTAAAATATGTACTGACCCTAAACTGAATATTGTAACACAAAATCTCTATTTTGAATAAACACTGTTCTTTTTAACTTTCTATTTAAAGAATCCTGAAAAAAGTATGACATATGTGACCCTGGACCACAAAACCAGTCTTAAGTCGCTGGGGTATATTTGTAGCAATAGCCAAAAATACAATGTATGGGTCAAAATTATTGATTTTTCTTTTATGCCAAAAATCATTAGGAAATTAAGTAAAAATCATGTTCCATGAAGATTTTTTGTAAAATTCCTACTGTAAACACATCAAAATGTAATTTTTGATTAGTAATATGCATTGTTAAGAACTTAATGTGGACAACTTTAAAGATGATTTTCTCAGTATTTTGATTTATTTGCACCCTCAGATTCCTGATTTTCAAACAGATGTATCTCGGCCAAATATGTGACCCTGGACCACAAAACCAGTCATAAGGTTAAATTTGACAAAACTGAGATTTATATATCATATGAAAGCTCAATAAATAAGCTTTCTATTGATGTATGGTTTATTATGATAGGACAATATTTGACTGAGATACATCTATTTGAAATCTGAAATCTGAGGATGCAAAAAAATCAAAAAGACTGAGAAAATCACCTTTAAAGTTGTCCAAATTAGGTTCTTAACAATGCATATTACAAATCAAAAATTACATTTTGATATGTTTACAGTAGGAATTTTACAAAAATTCTTCATGGAACATGAACTTTACTTAATTTCTTAATGATTTTTGGCATAAAAGAAAAATCAATAATTTTGACCCATGCAATGTATTTTTGGCTATTGCTACAAATATACCCCAGCGACTTAAGACTGGTTTTGTGGTCCAGGGTCACATATTGTCCTATCCTAACAAACCATACACCAATAGAAAGCTTATTTACTGAGCTTTCATATGATGTATACATCTCAGTTTTGTAAAATTTAACCTTATGACTGGTTTTGTGGTCCAGGGTCACATATCCCAACAACTGTTTATAACATTGACTATAAGTCAGCATATTAAAATGATTTCCGAAGTACAATTTGAAGCTGAAGACTGGAGAAAATGATGCTAAAAATGTAGCTTTGCTTCACAGAAATAAATTATATTTTAAAGTATATTTAAATAGAAAATAGTCATTTTAAATTGCAATAACACTTCACAAAATTACATTTTTTCAGGATTTTTGATCAAATAAATGCAGCCTTGATGAGCACAAGAAACTTCTTTCAAAACTTCTTTTACTTCTGAAAGATTTTATTGTGCGCTATGATTTGGTTTGATTCACTCTAAAACATTAAAGAAATATCTAAATCATCTGATTTCTATGTTACTAACTAAGCTAATGGCTAACTTCAGTTCATTATTTCCATCCTGTTGGCGAAATACATTATTTAACTTAATTATGTAACTTTAAATTACACACCTTTTAACTAATTCCTTGAAAATGTACTTCATTTCCCCTGTATAAATTATGCAGCCCAGCTCATTGGATATACGTGACTCTGGCTACATTTCTGCAGCAGAAAACTGCCAAAACAATTTAAAAGTTACGTGTCTGGGCTTACAAGAGCATATTTTTGAAAGCCATTTATAAAAATACTTCCCTCAGTTACAACAGATGCATACAGAAGATGGAGAGTAAATAAATTTAGTGAAAATATGCAGCCAAAGTCCTTTAAAGTGCCAAGCAGACATGTAAGCAATGGACTTTTTTAACCCTGATTATTGCGTCTCGATTTTCTATGCTGATGTTACACAGATGGACATTTGATATCCAGCTGGTAGCAAATCTGGCTCAACAAAATCAAAATTCCTGGCACTCATCCGGGTGTCAGTTGTGACTGAGGTCGAGATGAATTACGGTGGGGATGCGCTGGCCCTGGTCTGGGCACCTGAAATTAAATCAAACTGATGGTGCTAAGACACAGCTACATCTCCCTCGATACAACAGGAGCACATCTGAACCACTGTCACATGTCACAGCAGTTTTATAGCTGGACAGAATCTAGCCACAATGCACGCTATATCAGCCGCCCGTTACTAGGCCAGATGGCATACAAAACATCAAATACATACAGTACAATAACAAGCATATACTCAATCAAATAAAAACCAAACTACTATTTTCAAATGCTTGTGTGACTGCCTTTTGAATGATGAGAGCTATGGTATAGTACAGTTGAGGTCAAAAGTTTACACCCCCCTTTTAGAATCTGCAAAATGTTAATTATTTTACCAAAATATGAGGGATCATACAAAATTCATGTTATTGTATATTTAGTACTGACCTGAATAAAATATTTCACATTAAAGATGTTTACAGTCCACAAGAGAAAATAGTTGAATTTATTAAAATGGACCCATTCAAAAGTTTACATCCCCTTGATTCTTAATACTGTGCTGTTACCTGAATGATCCACAGCTGTTTTTTTTTTTATTGTTTTTTTTATTTAGTAATAGTTGTTTATGAGTCCCTTGTTTGCTCTGAACAGTTAAACTGCCTGCTGTTCTTTAGAAAAACCCTTCAGGTCTCACAAATTCTTTGGTTTTTTGTGTATTGAGCCCCTTCCAAAAATGACTATGCTTTTGAGATTCATTTTTCACACTGAGGACAAATGAGGGACTATATATATGCAACTATTACAGAAGGTTCAAACACTCACTGATGCTTCAGAAGGAAAAACCATTAAGAGTGAAAACTTTTGAATTTAAATTTTGGGGTAAATTTAACTTATTTTGTCTTCTGGGAAACATGTAACTTCTGTAGCCTCTGAAGATCAGTACTAAATGAAAAAATATGATATTTTTAAAAATAAGAAAAATCTCCATTCTGTTCAAAAGTTTTCCCCCCGGCTCTTAATGCATCATTTTTCCTTCTGAAGCATAAGTGAATGTTTGAACCTTCTGTAATAGTTGCCCCTGTAATAAAGTCCCTCAGTTGTCCTCAGTGTGAAAAGATGAATCTCAAATTCATACAGTCATTGTTGGAAAGGGCTCAAATACACAAAAATGCTGGAAAACCAAATAATTTGTGTAACCTGAAGGATTTCTCTGAAGAACAGCAGACAGGACAAACAAGAGACTCATGAACAACTATCACAAAAAAAAAAAAAAAAAAATACAAAGCTGTGGATCATTTAAGTAAGAATCAAGAGGATGTAATCTTTTGAACAGGGTTGTTTTTTTATAAATTCAACTATTATTTTCTTTTGTGAACTATAAGTAATGTGAAATATCTTATTCAGGTCATTACTAAATAAACAATAAAATACAAGATCCCTCTTATTAAATAATTAACATTTTGACGATTCTGAAAGGGGAATGTAAACTTTTGACCTCCACTGTAAATGAATAGCTCAATACGTTTACCGTACACCAAAGATTTCGTTTCGGTTTTCATTTCTCCAAAGGATTTTATAAAATGGATGCTTAAATGAATATATGAAAACCCGAGTCTCCTGAGCTGTGAAAGAACGACCTCTGAGCAAGAAAACCTTCCTCTGGGTTTCTATGAAGTGCACTTGTGTAACAAAAATGTTGCATAACTGGACGACTGTGAACCAGTTTTTACTGTATATTTGAAGACATGCACCTCAAAGAAGCTCTGGCAGATGCCTAATAAAATGAAAGTCCCAAATGAAAAAACATGCCATTGAGTCCCTGTGACTTCTTTATGTGACATTTGTATAGCTGTCTTGTAAGTAAACAAACAATAAATAGCCTTAGATGCTGTTTGGTCAATACAGCAATTCAACCATGCTGAAATACAGTTACATAGTTATTATAGGCAGAATTTTGACAACCCCAAGCTACCAAAACATTATGAGACTTAAAATGAAAGTAAATGGGGCCAATTTTTAGGGGATTTTAAAGCATATATATAGTAGTTATTCTGTTAAAACCTGTGCATCATTTGCTGTTTAACTCATTTTTGTGGTCATTCTGGTGTTTATGATGTTGCATTGTCATGGCGACAGAGTTGTACAATTGGTTATAACGTTATATAGAAAAGGTTAGCAAACCATTTTCACACTACAATCATGTTAGCATGCATATTGCTTTTGTCCTCTGGCTATATTGAAACTGTGAGTATTTTAAAGTCAGCATGAAATGAAAAATCACCCTGTCCATTTCCTAAACGCATGTTATTTATATTATTGTGAACGATTCAGCCACGCAGGTTTCATTTTCTTTACTTTTTTTGACCTTGTAATTTTTAATCAAAATGTCATATAACCTGGATTTTCTGGTGAAAACTTCAAAAACTGCAGTAAGTGAGTACTTTTTATTCAATTTTAAATAAATTATTGACATATGTAACCCTGGACCACAAAACCAGTCATATGGGTATGAGATATATACGTACATCAGCTTTCCATTGATGTATAGTTTGTTTTGATATATTTACGGTAGGAAATTTACAAAATATATTTATGGAACTTCCAGAACATAAATTTACAGATAATTCAATCACCACCTTGATTGAATCCAAGATGGTTATTTCTTTCTTTCTTCTTCAGCTTTGTAGAAAATTATGTTTTTTAAGGAAAACATTTCAGGAATTTTCTCCATATAGTGGACTTCTATGGTGCCCACGAGTTTGAACTTCCAAAATGCAGTTTAAATGCAGCTTCAAAAGGCTCTAAACGATCCCAGCCAAGGAATAAGGGTCTTATCTAGCAAAATGATCTGTCATTTTCTTAAATAAATTAATATTTATACACATTTGAATGCAAATGCTCATCTTGTCTAGCTCTGTGTCAACTCCGGTGTGTATTCCGGCTCAATACAGTTAGGGTATGTCGAATAACTACAATCTCATTTTCTCCTCCAACATCATAATTGTCCTACATTGCTGCAGAAGTACCGACCAAGTGTTTACAAAGTGGACGTGCAGAAAAGATTAAACGCACTTTACAAAAAAAATGAAAAACAGTGATGTAGGACGATTTTAAAGTTTTTAAAATTCTAAAGTTTTTAGCAAGTTTTTCGACATACCCTAACTGTATTGAACCGGAGTGCACGGAGTATGCATGCGCATACGCAGAGCAAGACAAGACGAGCGTTTATGGTTAAAAAGTGTGTAAATGCTAATTTAATTAAGAAAATGACAGATCGTTTCGCTAGGTAAGACCCTTATTCCTCGTCTGGGATCATTTAGAGCCCTTTAAAAGCTGCATTTAAACTGCATTTTGGAAGTTCAAACTAAAAAGAACCATTGAAAAAAAAATCCTGAAATGTTTTCCTTAAACATAATTTCTTTACGAATGAAGAAAGACAGACATGAACATCTCGGATAACAAGGGGGTGAGAAAATTATCTGTACATTTTTGTTCTGGCAGTGAACTAATCCTTTACATTAATATGGTAATATAGCAAGTTCACATTTTTATATTTAGCTATTATAATTATATAAAAACTAATAACCTTTATTATGTAAACCCAATTTTAAAAAGTACCATAAAGCATAAAAAGTATATAAAAGAAATGGAGTGGAAATTAATTTTTGCAGTAATTATGCCATAAATGCTGTCCATTGAGCTTAACTTGTACTGAACCTTGAATATTCATTTAATTTTGAAAGCACTAATGGTTTACTGGCTCGACACACATTTCTGCATGTAAAGCAGAGTATATTATGTGTGGCATCTCAAGGCATGTGTCTGCTCTCTCTACTTGCAAGCTTATTTGACAAATAAGTAAAAAAACATTTGCCTGTGGTTATTTAGAATACGTGTAGCCCAGCCATGCAACATTGTGGCAGCCTTCGTTCAAGCTCAATTTAGCCGCCTAAGGTGTTGATAACCTCAGAAACTCACAGCCTACTCTACCCGGATCCCAGCCCGGGGAGGACGGGCATCACTGAAGCGACTGTCGTTAATCATTGTTGACATCGGCGGGCGTGGCTTCCTGCTGTCCGCACGGAGGACGGCGAGAAAGCGGCGCACCGGCTGACACTAGGAGACAGGTGCGCCGATGAGGCAGAGAGTCATCGCGGCAGACAGCGACAGGAGACCGCTTAATGGAAGAGAGCGTTCATGCAACACTTCACATCCTCCACCACAAAAATCAGAGGGAAAGAGACGGAGAAAATGAGAATGTGTTTGAGAACTCTCATGGATTACTTGCCAACGTTTGTTACGACAAGCCGGAAGCCTCCCTCAGCGCACGCACCAGGGCCACTTCATCACTTGCTGCCAACAGCTCTTACTCACACCAATAATAAGCTTTCATATTGGTATACGAATGCCGCTGCAGGCTGTCGTCGTGGATGCATAAGCATTCCCACCACGCTGGAAAAACACGCCTGTCATTGTAAATGTACCTTTACTGACACTATGCTGATTGATTCTGGAGTGGCCTATCCAGCCGGGGCATTAGCATGGGGGCCATGTTAAATGACATGCATTTGAGTAAAAAAAAAAAAAGAGAGAGAGACAAGGAAATGTTTAATGCATTCATAAGTTTGTCTGACACCTTCAGTGTATCTTCACTGTTGTAAAACTACTGAAACTAAAATATTCATGACTGATACCAAAATTGTGCAGCTAACTAAAGGGTTACTCCACCCTAAAATGAAAATTTTGTCATTAATCATAATTTTACAAAGCTACGAGAATACATTTTAACTGCAAAAAAAACAAAAAAACTTTTGTTTAACAATTTGTCTCCTCCACGTCACCATAGTGCCATTTTGGAGAGTACTGTATGCTGTTTTTTGTCAGCCGCAACACACAGATACGTTTTCTACTAGGGATGCACTGATGTGCAATGTTCAGCAACCAAAATTATTTGGCTGGAAACAGCCATAAAAGATCTTTCGGTGTTCGAAAAAAGCAAAAAGGCAGAATAAATTATACCGAACAATGATGTGACGTGATCAAACAGAGGGGCGCACTAATGCAGCAAACATGTCGGTGTAAGGATCCACTCACTGGCCCAAAAGCGAAGTCCAGTGACCTGGTTACTGCATGATCATTTTTTTCACAGTGCTTCCGCAAAGTTCACTTGATTTACCAAGATTTAGTTTCAATTTTGATCTAGCTCCGTCTTAAAGGATAGCTATTGCCAAAATGCAACCTGGGCTGGTTTTTTTACTGTAAAAGAGACAAACATATATCTAAAAGCATAATTACGACAACCGAGCCGTTTTTGTGATAATAACGACATATAAATGCACGGCTAATTCGTTGTTTTGTTGCAAGTGAAAAACAATATTAACCTTCCATATAAGCCTAATATTTCGTCCTATGGAGTCCATTCATTCACATTCGGAGATCGACACTTCTTGACTGGCAAGATGGCTGCAAGCGGAAACCCAAACAGTGAAAGTGAGTTGTTCAAAACCTTTCTTTTTAGTAAACTCTGTGAACACAAACAATGTTCTCAATGCTGGAGTTCATGTGTAGAGACCCAGGCGATACTTCGAGCAAAGTTTCATGGTGTGTCGAGCCTTCTTAGTGTTGTAAAAATATTGATTTTGATGCGCTCAAATTTATGCCCCTAGTACTCCCATTCACCAGCCATTGAAAACAAAACGAAATCACGGTCAATCTCAAAAACGGCTCATTTGTCATAATTATGCTTTCAGATATATGTTTGTCTCGTTTACAGTAAAAAAAAAAAAAAAAAAAAAAACAGCCCAGGTTGCATTTTGGCAATAGTTATCCTTTAATCTGACTCCAATTTCAATTGATCATTAAATTTAGACTGTATTTCCAGTCGGAGGCAGATCACAAATATTGATTGCGTATTAATTTGGAAATTTTATTATTCTGGAAATCTCATCCTTTCAATTATTCGTTCATTAATGACCTCGTATCGCTTTGAAATTCACTCGGCCGATTAGTGAATTCACGACGCAAGCTCGCCATGTAGTAGATAATTTCACTCCTTACAGTGTGGAAGCATTTAAAACTGTCTGAGAAAG
Source organism: Garra rufa (assembly GCF_049309525.1). Taxonomy (NCBI): domain Eukaryota; kingdom Metazoa; phylum Chordata; class Actinopteri; order Cypriniformes; family Cyprinidae; genus Garra; species Garra rufa. Next base: position 40,188,146 of record NC_133372.1, read on the forward strand.
ACTCAAAAATCATTACAAGCACCAACAGCACAAGACTGTTTAGTATCGCATCGCACGTCTTCCATTAAAAGAGAAAAAAGTGGTGGTTGCTGGTTACTATATAATGACTAAAATCACAAAGTGGCCTTAAACCATTAGTATATAAACTACAGAATATTATGTTGTCTAATACACGCACAAATTGTATTTATTCTGAAGCCTGCACAAGCTCCTTAGCCAGGGTTCAAAGTCCAAAGTGCCAGGAAAATCTGTGTAAAGAGAATCATTCATAAATCTGCTGCTGTCATCAAAAAGTAGTACAGAGGTCTTCTTGTGGATTTCCGCCAAAATAAAAGTCAACATTCATAAATGTTTGTATTGTAATTTTACTGTTGTTCTGCAAAATAAAAATTTTTAAATTGTTGTTTTGTAATCGATTTCTCTTTTTTTTTTTTTGAAAAGCAAGACAAAACTGTAAAAAGTTAATATTTGCCGTTTAATTTATACAATGGTAAAAAAAAAAAAAAAGGAAAATACATGTTCAGTAATCGGCCTTCGGCCTAGTGTGTAACTTTGTTCGGCTTTGGCCAAGAATTTTAATTTCAGTGCATCCATAGTAATGATAGTACTACTACTACTAATAGTAAAGAAAAATTATTTAATAGAATTTATTTAGCAGAAAATATAAATACACAACACAGTATTTCTACAAATATAAATAAATAAAATAATAAAGTATGTTTTATAAAATCAGTTAATTAAAGATGTTTCTGATTATTCAGATTTAATGAAAACATTAAAATGAAATTAATGGATAACACAGAATTCAGTAAAAACAATACTGAATTTGTGAAAAAAATAAAATGCATTCCATAAAGCATTAAAAAAAAAAATCTTAAATTATTAATACATTGCTGTTAAATTATGTTAGTTTCATGATTTCAATTAATTAGACATGCTTTCTAATGTTTTTTTTTATTTAACCATTAAAATAAGGAAAATTAAAACGGAAAAATAAAAATGATTTCATAGGGCCCTATAAACAATGTGTTTATAATTACTATTAATTTATATCACTATTTTGTACAGCTGAAATTATCTGGAAGCAAATGCACTGTAAGATTCACACATTCAAGTTACAAACAATGCTAAATAAAAATGTAAAAAAAAAAAAACTATTTTTTGATAAATTTTTTACATTTAAAATTTTTTACATTTAAAAAATTATAAATATTTCTTGATTTATCGTTTTTTTTTTTAAATGACAAGATTAAAACTATTGTGCTGTTTTTTAAAGTTGTCTGTTAATAAAATTATCATTATTTATTAATATTACTATTATAGTAAAATATATTACAACAGTAACATTTTAATTGGGTTTATTGGAAACTATAAATAAATATTACAATTGGCTTCATTTAACAATAATAACCACAAGAAAAATAACCATTATTATCAGTTATCCTGAAATGATTATTTTTGGCTAAAATGTGCAGCTCTTCAAACAAGCACAGCAAACCTGGAGCTTTATAATTCTACAATCAGAATCACCATATCTGCCAAGAACACCCTAGAAACCATCTAACACCCTATTAACTATTAAAACAGCACCATCCTTGACTAGTTATCATCTACAACAGCTTAACATCGTGCTGTTGAGCTTTTGCCATTTGTGACTCTAGTTACATAAACTTAACATCAGCTCTTCTGTTCTCATTTACTTACAAAGGCAACAACAGATGTCACATTTAAAAACACCTCCCTGTGATCAACAACTAGCACAATATCAAAATACATCAATGGATTTATCTCAAAACCAGGGTTTTAAAGAAAGTGGACCTAAAAAGATGTCGTTTTTTCGAGCATGCAGTATCTCATAAAAGACATTTTTATGCTTCTGTCATGTGATTCAATAACTGAAAGAATGCTGAAGGACAAGTTGTCATGCATGGTGGTGGTACTGTGAAATGTTGTAGTACATCTAGACTTACTTCTATTTCTCCAAGGACTTTTCTCCAAAAGAACGAAAAGCTTCATAAAAGTGAAACCTGTCTGTCTGACCACGTCAGTTTGTCATCAACTCTGCCCCCAAGATGGGAGGTTACTATAGCAACTGCCTGGGTTAATAACCCCTACACAATAGTGTGTCCAAGCCTGACATTTTAACAAACAATATATATAATTTCCATCCATGAAAAAAAGGAATGGTGTGCCATAATGGCATAACAAATGCAGGCTCTTGAGAACTGCAATGGCTGATATCAAAGCAATTGCTGTCAAATCTTGCAAATATTCATACTTGCGTCAGTACTGTGAATATATTAAGTAAATAAGGGCATGAAAAACATCTTGTTTGCAAGTCCAGTTGGAGAATTCTGCTCAAGTCTTTGGTTTCTCAGATATTTCTCATTTGTCTCCTCTAGATCTCAGCAGTGAGCAAAGCCTGGCTTCAAAATTAATGCAAATATTTATCATTAAATTCCTCTAAGATCTAAAAATATATATTTTTGTTATCCAATCCAAGTTTAGTTTTTTTATATATATATATATATATTCTTACTGTGTCAAAAATGTCCCAAGTGTCTCTTTTTATTTTTTTAAGGAAAAACAGCCAATAGCCACTAATTTTTTTCAATTAATTTTGGAATTATATTACTTAATTTATTTGTTTTTATTAACTTTTTAATCTATTTATTTTTTAATTATATTTATTTTTTAAATATATTATTATTATTTTTTTATAAATAAAGCACGTTGGTGTTTCATTAATTTTTAAATGCAATTTAATTAACTTTATTTATCAGATTTTTTATTGTATTTATTTATTTATTTATTTGTTTGTTTACAAAAAGAACACGTTGATGTCCCATTAATATTTAAATGCAATTTATTTATTTGTATTTAATTTCACAAATGAAGCTTGCGCTGGTGTCCCATTAATTTTTGAATACAATTTATATTTTTATTTATTAATTTGATTTCATTTATATATTTATTTACAAATAAAGCACATGTTGGTGTCCCATTCATTTTTGAATACAATTTATTAATTATTTAATTTTTTTTTTTTTTTTTTAAATAAAGCACACGTTATTGTCCCATTCATTTTTTTATGCAATTTATTCATTCAATTATTAGATTTCTTTTTTACACAGATAAAACTCACGCTGGTGTCTCAATAATTTTTAAATGCAATTTACTTACTTTTTAAAATGTATTTATTAGATTTTATTTATTTTTTATTTATTTTTTTACAAATAAAGAACAAGTTGGTGTCCCATTAATATTTGAATGCAATTTATTTATTTATTTATTTGATTTATTTTAACACAAATAAAGCTCTAGCTGGTGTCCCATTAATTTTAAAAAGCAATTTATTTACTTTTTATTTATTTTTAGATTTTGATAGATTTAATGTTTTGAATATTTCAGATATCCATATCATATTGTTTTATATTAAATTAAATCACATTACAATTGAAAAATTTAAATGTAATGTTTTTAATAACTTTGCAACTAAAAACACAAACAAATCAAGATTTTAACATTTTCACAAATCCCATATAAAATGAACAGAAAATAAACACCATAAAAATAAATAACATTTAATATGACCTTCTGAGGTCGGTAAACAACATTTTCTGAAGGTCTAGCAGAATCATTCCAAATCATTTGTTAAAAAAACAACAACATTACTTCATTTTCAGGTGTTTCATGCCCTATTTTGTACCCTGTTTGTGTAAAGTACCAACAGGTCTCCAGAGCTTTGAAGGAATAACCTCTGAGCAATAAAATCTCCCTTTGGGAAAGACTTATCTGGAGCAAGCCAAAAAAGGAAGATGTTTAACTTTATTTATTATTGAAGGGGAGTTAATATCTCTATCTCAGAGAAACATTGCCTTTCGTTCAGATGTCCCTTAACTTTTACCCCTGGGGAGCGGATGGGGATGGGTTTTATAGTTTACCGTGACTGCAGGCAGCATTTTAACCCAGCATTTGAGAGCAAACAAGCAAAGCTGAAGGCTGGCCTCAGGAGATTTCAAGGGTAAAGCGTCTATTTAGACTTACCCCAGAGGATCATGGGTCAGACGCAGGTGCACGGTGTATTTCACCTTTTAATGGAGACATAAATAGCTATAGAGCTATTGCAATGCAAACTGTAATTAAAAAAACACTCCAATAGAGGTTTAGGATGACACTTTCATCAAGTACACAGACCTGACTCTCTCTGAACGTTTGTGTGTGAAGTGAACCGGCATTTTCAGAGATTTAATCAAATCTTTTCATCTTATCTAGCTGCTGAATGACCCCTGTATATTCGGTCTTTTCATTTTTAAATTACACTGTAGCCAGCGAGAAAAGAGGAATGAGAAAAGGAATGTGTCAGTTAAGCTAAATCTCTTTAAAGGACATTTATAAAATCGAGATATTGCATAACGCTCTTGTCGGCGCTGAAATACACGGTGCATTCATTGCAGTATGTTTTATAATGTCTAATCTGAGGTATACTTCCATTGTACAGCAGTAACAAGGCTGTATCAATTGAAATCGATTGTGATATCAGGGCTTACGGCCTTGGCTAAATTGTAAGTGTCAGTAGGAATCAAAATTCTATTATTTTCCAAACAATCAGATAAAGCTGTATAAAAATTCCAATGCCTGGCCTCTGAAAGCGCTTGTTTGCTGTACCTGATTGAACCCGCTCTCTGCAGCCTCGTTCCTGTCCTGTGGGACACGCTCAATTTTCCACAGGCTTATCTTGCCAGGGTGGCCAATTTAGGGCCCTTTTGCCGCTTGGCTTTTTGAGATACGGTCCCATATTACAAACACAGGTGGGGACAGTTGCATTTGTTGGGACCGTTTTAGCTTCTGGGGATACAGTGAAGAGTCTACATTAAAATTGATGGCTTTGTAGTTGATGCTCCAGAGTAAGGAATATGTTTAATTAAATTTTAATTGTCGTGTGTGAACACAAAATCACCAATGACTCTTTTCCACACTGTAAAAAATAGAATAGAAACAATTTCTATTACATAAATAGAAAAAAAAGGCATGCACATTGAATTAAACATTTTTTAGTTTGTTTAAAAAATAAACTAGTAAATTATTGTAAAACACTCTGTAATAATGTTTGAACTACACTCTTGAAAATAAAGGTACTTTAAAAGGTTCTTCAAGCGATGCCATAGAAGAACCGTTTTTGGTTCCACAAAGAACCATTCAGTCAAAGGTTTTTTAAAGAACCATCTCTTTCTTACCTTTTTATAATCTGAAGAACCTTTTTTTGCCACAAAGAACCTTTTGTGAAACAGAAAGCTTCTTCAGATGTTAAAGGTTCTTTATGGAACCATTTAGACAAAAAAGGTTCTTCTACGGCATCATGAAGCACCTTTATTTTTAAGAGTGTAGAGTTGTAAAATGATTAGTCAATTAGTGATTAATCAATTTTAAAATGAAAGTTTATGTTTGTATACTATATATGTGTACTGTTTATTTGTATCATGTATAAATAAATATACGCACATACATGTATATAAAATATGTTAGAATTAGATGAAGTATTTATATTTATATATACTATAAATAATATAAAAGTTTTTACATACAAATACATACAAGGGTCAAAGACGTTAAGATGTCCACATCAATAGAAATTTACAAAAGTGATTTTATGCCCATAGAAAGCACATGAAATGTAAGTAAAGTGTCTGCTTTTAAGATTTCAAATACGTTTTTGGAGAATATAATGTCAAAAATTGGTTGAAATAACATTGTCATTCAGTTTAACAATATTTATGTAAAAATCCAAACAACATTTTTATTCTGACTTGTACTTTTTTAAAATATATAAAAGAATAATATTACATTTTATTGTGTTTTAAATGAGTAAAAATGTCTTACTGACAAATGGGCAAAACCTAGGATAGTGGCGAATTTTAAAAATGTAGAAATACAAATAATTAGTATTTGGTGTGAAAGTAATTTGCCTTTTATTATGTCATAAACTGATTTTTGTTGTAAATATGCCTGACGAGATCGTTACACTAAATGACATTTTAGTGGGTGTCTTCTGTAAATTAGGGAAAAATGTATGATATTTATTTTTTGCTCAGAAAAACAAAAACAATTTAAGGTAGTATTACACTTATTGTTTTTATGCTTAAAAACCTACAGTCTATGTTAAAAACGTTTTCATCTTTGACTCTTCTTTTAAAATATATACATATATGTGTGTGTATTTGTATGCACATAATAAATATACACAGCACACACACATATAGTTTGCAAACATAAACTTTTATTTTGAATTGATGAATCGCGACTTATCATTTTGAAGCTTTAGTTTCAATTTAAAAAAACAAAAACTTTTTACAGTGCACATGAAAGTGAATGGGGACTAGGTCTTTGTTTCAATTTCCATCTTGGTTACCCTATCGCTTTAATATTAACTATTGAAAAATAAACAAGTCCTTGATGGCTTCTTCATTCAGCGAATACTGATTTAAGATTGCAGTTGGCATATCTTTCTCACATATCTTTTCTTACCAATTAAAAAATGAGCTATGAGATGTGTGATACTCCTGAGTCCTGCTGTTGCGCATGGTTTGAATAAATCTTAGTTTTGTACTGCTGTATTAATAAACATGATCCACAAAAGCCACACTTACATTTACATACTTGTATAACAAATGCATATTCTGGATAATAACACTTATTAGTATGGTATGAACAGAATAAGATGCTAAAGCTGATGTATAATAGGCATCACTTATGAATGTTGTTGTATTCCATCAATTTATCTCTTACCTTTATTGACTGTTTAGGGCTCACTGGAGCTGGACAGCTGTCTGTGCACACTTGATGCACACTGCCATCTACAGGAATTAACGCGCAATTACAAACTTTTTCGACGCAAAAAACATAATATTATTACCAATGTTTCTAGAAAGTATACAAACAAAAGTAGCAAAAATACTTTAAAAAAGTACCACTTTTGTTTTGTGTTTTTAGATATGTACAGTGGCATAATATTATTATATGCTTTGAAATAATTTGGAGACCCTTAATAAATAACATGGGCTTACAAAAAAGTGCCATGACATTTACAGTTTTTTTATATATATTCCTTATGTGATTGATTGGATTGCATTAAAATAAAATAAATCAAATATATAATATTAACTAAATAAAAAAATTAAATAAAAAAAATACAAAAATTGTATTAAACTTAAATTAAATGTAAATGTTGCTTTATGATTTTAGTTTAAATTTAAGTCAACTTTAAACTAAATCAGAGTTTTAAAAAAAAAAAACTTTAGTAATAAGACTGCAAAAATGCTAATAACATAAAAAAAACAGCTCAAATAATATTCAGTTTAACCTCCTGAGATAAATGGCAGTGCTGTAATATTAATAAAATTATCCCTGGAATACCATGAAAATAATACTATAGTACACCTCCAGGCAAAAGTTTTTGAACAGAAAGTTTTGTAATGTTTCTTAAAGAAGTCTCCTCTGCTACCCATTTGTTTCAGCAAAAACATTTTGGTAAAATATTTTTAACATTTAAAATCAATGTTTTCTATTTGAATATTTATTAAAATGTTTTTTAAGCTGAATTTGAGCATGATCCTTAAGAAATCATTTTAATATTCTGATTAGCTGCTTAAAAAACATTTATTATTATTATTACTATTTTGTTAAAAAAAGCTAAGTATATTTTTTCTAGGTTTGTTTAATGAATACAAAATTCAGAAGAACAGCATTTATCTGAAATAGAAATATTTTTTAACATTATAAATGTCTTTATCATCGATCAATTTAAGGCATCCTTGCTAAATAAAAGTAATAATTTCTATAATTTATTTCCAAGCTTTAGATTGGTATAATGTTACCAAAGTGTTTATTTCAGATAAATGCTGATCTTTGCATCTTTCTATTTATCAAAGAATCCTGAAAAAAAATTACTCAACTGTTGTAAATATTGCTAATAATACTAATAAATATTTCTTGAATAAATCAGCATATTAAAATGACCTCTGAAGGATCATGTGACACTAAAAACTGGAGTAATGATGATGAAAATGTTGCTTTGTTCACAGGAATAAATTACATTTTAACATATGTCCAAATGGAAAATAGTTATTTTAAATAGTAAAAATATTTCAAAATTTAATATCAAATAAATACAGGCTTGGTGAGCAGAAGAGATTAAAAAAAAAAAAAAAAAAAAAAAAAAAAAAATCTTACTGTTCAAAATCTTTTGACTGGTGGTGTACATGAATTTCAATAGCACATATCAATCAATAATAATTTTATTCCGGTCCTCACAAACAAATTTTCACAAGATAAATACAAAATAAAAATAAAAAAAATACATAGTTGCCGAAAAAGGTGTAGGCAGAAGCGTTGCTTATTAAGCCTACCCTTTATACATCATTAACTGAATGGGCAAAGTTAATTAACACAAAATAAACAATATGACAAAAAAAAAAAAAAACATTTCCCAAAATATACAAACATTAATCACAATTTTTTCTTTTCTTTTATTCCTTCGTTTTTCCCCTTTATCTTTCATTTAACAATACAACCACAATTTATTTATACAAAATCATATAACTTTTTATCACCTTATTTTTATACATTTTCTTAAATTGGCAAGGTGAGTTACATACTTTTAATTCCTTATCACATTTATTCCATAGATTTACCCCTATAACAGATAAACACCTACTTTTTGCGTTAGTTCTTGCCCTCACTTTTTTAAACATATACAATCCTCTTAAATTATACTGACTTTCTCTTATTTTGAACAGCCTCTGAATACAATTTGGAAGTAAATTATGATATGCTTTGTACATTAACTGTAAAGTATATAAAGAAACTAAATCTACAAATTTTAATGCATGTAAATTGATAAACAGTTTATTAGTTGGTTCATAATAATCAACCCTTTTAACAATCCTAATAGCTTTCTTTTGTAACATATATAATGAATTCAAATTGGTCTTATATGCGTGACCCCACACCTCCACACAGTAAATAATGTAAGGAACTATGAGTACACAATACAGTATATATAAAGTACTTTCATTCAAAATATGTTTTAATCTGTTTAATATTGCAACTGATTTGGACATCTTTGTTCTTACATGTTTAATATGTGATTTCCAACATAATTTATGATCAATTATAACACCCAAAAACTTATTTTCGTACACTCTTTCTATTTCCTCGTTGTTAATCATTAGTTTCACTTTATTATTACTTTGTCGATTACTGAATATTATAAACTTTGTTTTACTTAAATTCAGTGAAAGTCTATTATTGTCAAACCATTTTTTGAAAACCCTCAATTCTATTTCCACTGTATTTAGAAGCTGTTCCAAACTTTTCCCAGAACAATATAAATTAGTATCATCAGCAAACAAAACCATTTTTAATACTTTAGACACTTTACAAATATCATTTATGTACAGTACAAACAACTTAGGGCCTAACACCGATCCTTGCGGAACACCACAAGTAACTTTCATTAAATCTGATTTAGCATTATTAATTTGTACAAATTGGTATCTTTCATTGAGGTAACTTTTTATCCAAGCAAAAGCATTCCCTCTTATACCATATCTCTCCAGTTTCATCATTAATAATCCATAATCAATGGTGTCAAAAGCTTTTTTTAAATCTAGGAACACCCCCACAGTATATTCATTATTGTCCATTGAAGAAGAAATCTCTTCTACCAGTTCCATCACAGCCATTGAAGTCGACCTGTTTGTTCTAAAACCATACTGCTGATCACTCAATAATTTGTGTTTATCAATAAAATTATCAAGCCTACGCACAAAGATTTTCTCTAAGATTTTCGAGAACTGGGAAAGAAGAGAAATTGGTCTGTAGTTGGAAAAACAATGGCGATCTCCATTTTTAAAAATAGGAATAACTTTAGCTATTTTCATATTACTTGGGAATATACCTGTTAAAAAAGACTGATTGCAAATGTATGTAAATGGTTTTACTATATATTCTATGATACTTTTTATTAACGACATGTCAATATCATTACAATCAGTGGAATATTTATTCTTACAATTGTTAACAATATCGAGTATTTCATTTTCGTCAACTCCCCTTATAAAATAATATCAAAACACACTTATCATGGTAATACCCTCACTTTACCATGGTAAAATGTACACCTTGCTAGCAAATATATTAAAGGCAGCGTTGTCAACAAACGACAAAGGCCTCAAGTTCAAACCCAAGTAATTAATGAACTAAAGTAGCCAAGTTTGTCACTGGATGTATATTTGGCGTGAGGCGCATTTTGTGTTAAGATTTGGTTACCTTGAGCAAATATGTAGTATTTTCATCGTCCATCCAACATTTATGGCAGGTGTCGAATCTAGGTTGTGGTTTTTGTTTCTCCCATCACTGCGTTTCACACCTTTTTGTATACAGCTAAACACACCTCCAACCTTCAGATGGCGCTATATAAAACAAAATAAACTCTCGCGTCAAAATAACGCTGTTAAAATAAAACACCGCTTCACTTGACCCAAATAAAAACACGTTTCTCTAACCAAATTACATATATTCTTAGTTATTATAAAATATGATGTTTAATTGCGTAATCTGTAAGTTTTATAAGACCTTGTGTAATTTTTCAGGGAAGGGAGGGGCTGTATGGCTTTCATCCGGTGGAAGCGTCTTTCTATCCGCAGAGTCAAGAACATGGCGGCGCTCCGTGTGGTCGTGTTCTCCGGCACCGGGAGAACCCTCCTGAACACATCCAAATCCATTCATCCTTCACGGGTATGGGCACATATTGTGTTTACTTTTTTTATCTGCCCAATTTTTTAATTCTGGAGTGTAATATATCTAAATATAAGCCTTTTCTCATTGGCAAATCCCGGCGTCTCTTACAGTGTATTACCTACAGCAAGGTCACAGCAGCTGTGGCTCTTATTACATTCGCATCATGATATTTGTGGTTTTATTTTGGTGTCATAACACATTAGGTATTTAATAAGGAGTGTTATTTGTAATAAAACATTTATATTTGATTTAAAAAGCACTTTGGAGTCTAATAATTGATGCGAGCTGCCATGTCTTGGGTTTATCCTGGGGGTGACATCACTGGTCTTTGACATCCAAGGCTTATAATACATTATTAATTTTTTGTAGTTTTAACAGAACATGTCAACCGTTTCTGTTTGTTTGGCATATGCTGTTTTTTATAGTTATGTATTAGCATAAGTCAAATGTTAAATTCAAAAGTGAACATGAATGTCATAATGTCAAGTACTTGTTTTAATTAAAGCAACTTTTGAGCTGGCATAAATTTCAAGTTTGCGTATAACCTGATGATCAATGACATATAGCATGATTTTAGAATTTTACCAATGTTATTTTTTTCGTCTGTCTGTGTTTTCCACAAAGAAATTTGCTTGCTATGATTAGTGACCTAGATAACATGCATATTTCTCAATAATTTTATATATTGATGGCTCTTGTGTTAAAATGTAAAGACTCCTAAAACTTAATTTACAGGTTTTGATTTTAAATGTGGTCCCAAACCTTTGGACTCAACTGTGTTTGTAATTAAAGTGAATGGAGATTAATGTATTTGTAAGGTGTTTAAATGGGCATTTAAGGTCAAACTTCATTTAAGGTCCTTCATTGGTGCAAAATTTATCATTTAAGTAATGGGTCAAAGGCATTGTCCACAGCAAAAGAAATTTACAAAAGTGATTGTATGTCCATAGAAAGCACATTAAATGTAAGTAAAGTGTCTACTTTTAAGGTTTTGGAGAATAAAATGTCAATTTAGTTGAAATAATGTTACATTGTCTTTTAGTGTAACACAATATTTATGTAAAAATTCTAAAAACATGCTTATTCTGACTTACTGACGTACATATTAAAATATATAAACGAATAAGGGAGCATAGTACATTTTATTGTGTTTTAAATCAATAAAATGTTTTGTCAGTAAAAAATCTTAATGGCAAATGGGCACATTTTAAAAATGTAGAATAGCAACTAATTAGTATTTGGGGTGAAAGTAATTCATCTTTTAATATGTCATAAATTTTGTTTTGTTGTAAAGATGCATGACAAGATTGTTACCCTGAATGACACTTTAGTAGGTGTCCTCTGTAAATTAGGGAAATATTTATGATATTTATTTTTTTTGCTCAAAAAACAAAAATGCAGTTGAATTAAACAACTTTTTTATACATTTTTTTTGGAAAAACAACTTAATTAACAGTTTAAAGCAGTATTATTGCAATGTAATAATTTGTCACTTCCTTCACATAATTCATTTGTGACTTATGTCTGTGCATGTTGGGGTGATGCTCATCATGTTTGTGCAATAATCAGCTGCATTTATGCAGAGTTATCCATCAGTTTACTAACTGAAAAATAATCCTAGATAACTTCTGTTTTGTTTTGTAGGCCAACATGTCGTTCGCTAGCCTGCCGAAGGGAAGGAAGATAGCCCTGACCACGATTGGAGTACTGACAACAGGAGGAGCAGGTCTGGCTCTAATGCTGCAGCAGTCAGTCAAGGCCTCTGATTTGGAGCTGCACCCACCGTCATACCCCTGGAGCCACAACGGCTTGCTGTCCTCCCTCGACCATTCTAGGTACCACAGCCCACATCAGAGTACCTTCTTACTAGGACAGGGATAGGCAACATCAGTCCTGCAGAGTTTAGCTCCCTGAAAAAAAAAAAAAAAAAAAAAAAAACTCACCTGCCTGTAGCTTTAGTAATTCTGAAGACCTTGATTAGCTTGTTCAGGTGTGTCTGATTAGGGCTGGAGCTAACCACTGCAGGAAATCAGCACTCCAGGACTGACATTGCCCATCCCTGTACTAGGACATACAAGATAGTCTGAGCGTCTAGTGATGTTATAGTAACAGTACCATAAAGGGGATGCATGGCGTTTTTGCATTATGACAAACAGCACCAAAATTGCAAAAAAATGTACCTCTTAGATCAGTTTGCACCAGTGTTGTATTCGTCGACGATGACGAAATCATTTCGTTGACGCCACTTTTTTCCATGACGATAACGAGACGTTGACGAGATAAAAATGGCTCGTTGATGACTAAAACATGACGAGACGTGTGTGTGTTTTCGTTGACGAGACGAGAATAGACGAAAATGTTAGTGGGTGGTCCGTCAGACGTTTAAAATGCATGACATTTCTGCTTATTGTGTATGCCAATTAAAACCAAAAAATATCTGCCGCTATGGCAAGCCGTTTTAGCATTAAAAACTCTTTGCCATACTAGTATGGCAAGCCGTTTTAGCATTCCATCCTTGTTTGTCTTTTATGTTTTAAAACATTCCTTCATTATTGTAATTATTGGTGAAAATAGCCGATCCGGAAGCTCACATTGTGTTGAACTATAGATCTGCTATTTTCAGAACTTATAAGTGACACTACCCAACAGAAAAATACTTACTGACCTTGACTAAAACTAGACTAAAACCTTTTTGACTTTTCGTCGACTAAAATTGGACTAAAACTATCACATATAGAAGTGACTAAAATGTGACTAAAACTAATAACCATTTTAGTCCAAAAGACTAAGACTAAGACTAAATCTAAGATGGTTGTCAAAAACAACCATCTTAGATTTATGTGGTTTGCACATCTAAAACATAAAGTTTCACTTTGGACTCACACCTCTGGGTACTAAAGTTGTGCTTAATGAAACAGCAAAATTTAAACTGAGACAGAAGAAAATATTTGAACTTTTTTTTTTTAAAGCTTTTTTTCCAGAAGTCATATTTCTATGGCCTTAACTGTCACCCCCCATTTTTTATAATAGGCATGAAAGTGCACTATCCAAACTTCAATTGTTGTAATTCATGAACACTTTGGAATACAGATCTAAGGTTGGTCTCTTTTTAAAGTAGACAATGAGCAGATTATTGCAGAAGTGGAATGTTTCCAAAAAAATAAAGTCTCAACAAATTATAGAAGTTTAAATTCACTGTAAATAAAATGCACTGTACAATTTTTATTATATTTTATATAAAATACATATTTTACGTAACAGGTTTTATCCTAAATTTGATATCAAATTGAAGCCACACATCTAAATAAGTTATGTTTCAAATTTGAAGTTGATATGAAAAAAATGAAGGTTCCTGTGAAAGTTTGTTTAGAGTGTTATACCACAAACAGCAACCGGGTGCCATCCAAATGCCATATATATATTTTTTTATGCATCTTTCTGTCACAAAAGTCTCATTTTTATTTATTTTTTTTAAGTTTTCATTCTATCACAAAATAACCAGCAAATATGCAATCCCGAGACTCAGACCTTTCCATAGATGTTTTTTTGTCAAGATTGTAAAAAGTTGTGATTCTAAAAGCCTGTAATGCATTTTGTAATATGAGGAGACAGCCAAACGATTTTGAAGTAGCATTTCCATGGTAAGGCAATGCCCGATTCAAAATGGTTTTCACAGGATGATTCTTGAGCTTCTAAGCTTTCAAATGATAGATAATTTATGATGGTTACTATAACATTTGATAGAAAAAGGACAATGGAAAAAAGAGCACCAAGCGTCCCACAGGTGGGACGGTGACAGTTAAGGATAGCAGACATTCTAATACCTTATAAAGCTTACTGTATCATATTTGATGCACAAATGATTAACATATCAAAACTTTGCTGTGAAACCTGCATGCCATCTGTTGTCTGATTGATAGGTCATACTTTTTTAATAAGTAAAAGGTTTTTTAGTATAATTGTAAAGATGTCTATTGTCAGGTCATGTTACTTGTGATTTTTTTTAATAAAGTAAATGTACAAATACTTTTTATAATGGTAGTAATATTTATAAGAGACTATTTACTAGACTGAAGAAACTTATATTTGTGTATTTATTCATTATATTTTTAGACAAATCATTTTAAAATGACCAATATTGAATATGATGCATTAAGGTTTTGCTTGATACTTTGAGAAATTTGATTTGATTGTGTTGTGACAATCATTATTTAATTATATTGCATTATATGCTTGGTCTCCTACAATAAAAATGACAAAGATTTGATCATACAACAAAGCATAAGTGTTAAATACCATCTTACTGAAACATTAGTGAGAGCTATAGATTGACAACTGATATTTATGTGCATTTTATAAATGTAGTCCGATGTTATAAAATAATTTTGTTTCGTTTGGGTCTCCTCAAGCTCCATATTCTCAATATAGCATATTATATGAGACACAAAAGCCTGATGTATCCAATATAATACTTGACAAAAGTAGAGTACATTTAGTCAAAAGTTCAGTAAAATGTTTAATTAAAAAAAATCTTACAATGGCTTTGTTTTTCAGTATTCGTCGTGGGTATCAGGTATATAAGCAAGTGTGCTCGGCCTGTCACAGCATGGAGTATTTGGCCTTCCGTAACTTGGTGGGAGTGTCGCACACAGAGGCAGAGGTCAAGACCCTGGCTGAAGAGGTCAGTATGATTTTTTTTTTATGTTAACCTGTTTGTTAGGGCACAGCAATACAAAAAAACACCACTTTTGCAACACCCTGGCAATTGTGGTGGCAGATTTCACACAGACAAGCACCACTAACTTTTTCACACAAAATTAAAACACTGAGTGAGAGGGTTGGTTTGGTGATAGATATTCAACTTTATATTGTTGACACATCTATAAGGATGCAAGCATGCTGTGCGCTTTGTCTGTAATGTTAATATGCTGTTATGCAGATTGAAGTTGTGGATGGTCCTGATGAAACTGGGGAGATGTTCACTCGACCAGGAAAACTCTCTGATTACTTCCCCAAACCATATGCAAACCCTGAGGCCGCCCGAGCTGCTAACAACGGTGCTCTGCCCCCTGACCTTAGCTATATTGTCAGTGCCAGGTAACATTACTTTTGACATTATTTTACACTTAAAAAATTGCCACACAAGCATCACTAAAGCTCTGGGATTGAAAACTGTTCTACTACGGGCAATTTATAAGCAAAAATTCATTTTTTTATGATTAAGATTAAACTCAATATTTTCATTGTCACACTTCTGTTTTTCAACAGACATGATCTTATAGTTATAAACTTTTTCTCTCTCTCGCTTAGGCATGGAGGGGAAGATTACATCTTTTCTCTCCTGACGGGTTACTGTGATCCTCCAGCTGGTGTGTCTTTGAGGGAGGGTCTGTATTACAACCCTTATTTCCCTGGCCAGGCCATTGGTATGGCACCACCCATCTACAATGAGGTGCTTGAGTTTGATGATGGTGAGTTTGTTTTGTTTTCCATTATCATTACCCATTTTCAGACAAGAATATGTATTTCTCAGGGCTCTAGACTCATTCCATCCTCTGGTTGCTCTTTTGCGACTAACTGTTGATCACAGGAGCACATAATTTGGTCGCAATTATTTTTTATTTGCTACAACATTAATCAATGCATACTGATGAAATTTTATCATAGTTTATAGTTACATGCAGGACCTAAAACTAACTTTTTGCCACACCTGCCAGTGGCCAGTGATGTAATAATTTACCAGCCATTTTTTTTTTTTTTAACCTGGTCATGATTTTTTTTTTTTTCAGTTATTAATCATGATTAACCACATATTTATATTGTCATAATTTCACATTGAACCTCAAATAATGAGGTAACAAAATAAATACAGTATATTTTAAATTTATTTAAAGGCATCTTTACTAAGTAGTATTAATACCAATACAGCTCCTGGTGTCTCTATTAAATGCATGTTTCCTCAATTTACCTATTAATTATAGCCATTCAAAATTACAGTATACTTGAAAGCCATTATTTTTTTACATTTAATAGGCTCTGAAATATGTAACAACACTATCAATGACAGACTTAGCAGGTTTCGCTTTAAAAGCAGCACGGCCTCTTTAAAAGCTGATGCACATGACGTAGATCTGACACATAACCAACTTTCTTCTGACTCTTTACGGTCATTTAAGAGTTTATAACTAATTTAAGACTATGTTTATGAGGTACTTCGCCAAAACTGCACATTTTGACATTATTGTGTGTGTTTTCATCCATGAAGCGTTACTGTTGCACTGTCTTGTGGTGTAACCCTAGGAATGTATCGTCACTATCCGGGTTATGAAGGATAAAGAAGGGAAAAGTTAATCTT
The DNA here is from genome assembly GCF_049309525.1 of Garra rufa. Lineage (NCBI taxonomy): Eukaryota > Metazoa > Chordata > Actinopteri > Cypriniformes > Cyprinidae > Garra > Garra rufa. The sequence goes on from NC_133372.1 coordinate 40,205,301, forward strand.
CAGAAATGAAGCAGCAGTATCTTCTCAAGTATAAGTTATTAGAACTGTCTAGAGACAAGCTGGCCATCACATTATCTCTGACCTTATCAGCCCATTTGTATCCTATTATTTGATTCGCTCTTGTCGCTTATGACAGAACAGCTAATCACAATGATCTTGTCTTCAGAAAATATTTTATTAGCGTACATCAGAAACAGCAAATCTCTTTAAAAACTGGCTCATTTGGTGCTTGACAAGTGTTAATTTTAGGCCCTGATTACATCATAACAAAAGTGGTTAACATTCAACCTGTTCTTTTTCATCAGTATTATTTGTGATTTTAATTTTGTGAACAGGAGTTCCTCTTTTGTTATGTTATAAGCCGGGCTTCGGATGCTTTTTCTTTTTCATTTCGAATTTGCAATCTCGTCACATTTTACAGTGAAAGATAATTGTCTGTTTTGCTTGCATTTATACACCTTTCACTTTTTAAGACTAAAACATATGCTTATATATATATATATATATATATATATCTATATCCAAAGCATAATGTGAATTAAACAGCAGAAATAACAAGCTTTTCAAAATAAGAACAAAGAAAAGTAAAACTAAACTGGCTGTCGATGACAGTGCTTGCATGCCTTTTTTCCCCCACAAGAATACCAGCATGTTCACCTTCTCTTTTACTTTACTTTAGCTTGAAAACCAAATCCTCCATCCATCATCATTTCCTCGATATTCGCGTCATTTTTGCTAGGCGCTGAGTGCTGTTTTTTAACTCGCACATTCTCAAAAAATTGTTGCAAGTGCGACCATTTCGGTCACAGTCTAGAGCCCTTTTTCTACTAAGTCAGTCAGTAGATCAATCTTACTAAGTTTGTCATTAAACCCATTTCAATTAATTTCTTTCTTTTTTGCCTGTTTAAATGTTGTGCATTCATTTTAAATGCATTTAGTTCATTTTAGTGGAATAGAAGGAATACAATAAGATTTGTCAGCCCGCTAGTGGCATTCTCATTAATGGTGCTTTTTACTCATGAGTTATATTTCATACTTTCTGAGCTTTGATTATAATTAAATTTTTCCATATAAAGACTGCAAATGACTTTCGTTTTTTTTTTTTTATCATCCCATCTGATTTGATTTACATATAAATTAGCCATTTAGAAAGTGAAATGGCTAAATATAAATGAAGCTTCCACTAGATTAAATGCATTTATGAGGTATTACAGCTAATGGACATGAAGTAGCATATTAAGCATTACATGTCGTAGGACAGAGTTTCGTAATAACTCACTTCTCCTCCATAGGAACCCCTGCCACCATGAGCCAGGTGGCTAAAGATGTCTGTACTTTCCTGAAGTGGGCGGCCGAGCCAGAACATGACCAACGTAAACGTATGGGACTGAAGGTTTGTGTTTTCCTTTCCGTGCAATACCAAATAAGCAAAACACATGCTAAATCTCTGGGATGTTGCTACATCTCTACATTTGTTCTCATTAATGCACCATCACGAAAAAATAGTGCTTATTGTGTTTCTCTAATTCTCTCTGCAGTTGTTGATGGGCGCTTCCATACTTCTTCCCTTGGTCTACTATTTGAAGAGACACAGGTGGTCTGTGATGAAGAGCAGAAAGATCGCCTACAGGCCTCCCAAATAAAGCCAAACTGCTGCCTTCACCAGGCCTTGACACAACATAAAATCCTGATTCACGATTGTCCGATCTTTTTCAGAATGCACAATGCTTCAAGATAAGGTTGCTATCATCAATAACCGCTGGACATCCTTTCAGATAGGTGTCCTTGCTCCTAAATGACTTGGGGGGTGTGGGATCTGAGACAAGCTTTGTGATGTTTTACTGTAAAATAAATATTATCTCCATGAATTATTTGTGGTTGTTTGTAAGGCCTGTGTTCAGAGGCGAAAATCAAAAATACATTTGCAACCTTCTTGTGCTTTGTGAGATCTGTCCTTGCAGTAGGTTCTCTACACATTGTTGTGTAAATATTTAATAAAAGCGGTATACCCTAATGACCTCTTCTAACAAATCTGGTGGTTTTGTGATCTGATTCTTTCGATTTGATCACTGGGATTGATTTTAGTAAGGGATTTTATCCAAAGCAACCTAAAAATGATACTAAAGCCATTCATCAAAAATGACAGTATAATCAGATGTACTGCAGTGGTTAGCATGCCAGCTTTGGACATTTGTGACCCTAAACCACAAATGTTTTAAGTAGCACGGGTATATTTGTAGCAATAGCCAAAAATACATTTAATGTTTTAAAATTATTTTAGATAATTTATCAAATTATCTTTTATGCCAAAAACCATTAGGATATTAAGTAAAGATTATGTTCCATGAAGATATTTATAAATTTCCTACTGTAAATATAGCAACACGTAATATGCATTGCTAAGAACTTCATTTGGATGACTAAGGCAATTTCTCAATATTTTGATTTATTTTGACCCTCAAATTCTAGATATTCAAATAGTTGTATTTTTGCAAAATATTATCCTATCCTAACAAACCATAAATTAATGAAAAGCTTATTTATTCAACATTCAGATGATGTTGACCCTATTGTTTTGTTCAAAGCCGTTTCTGTCATTTCTTAAAGGTTTTAAGTCACCACAGACCAGAATACTACTATATCAATGCCATTTCTTCATAATTATGTAAAAATGTCTTGCTCTAGTTTTTTAGATAAACATGCACAGGCATCACCTTGATCTTCATAGCTGCAGCATTGTTTTAGTATTTTTTAAGAGGGCACTGGGTAAATATTTAGTAAGACATTGCAAGTTAATTGTAAATATCTGAACCTTAAAGCAACATGAGTGTAAAAAGTATACTTGAATTTGACAATATAATATGGCAGAAACTGAAAGAAAAATATTTACAACTTATTCAAACTTAATGTATCCACATGGTTTCACTGTAATGATTAAACAAAAAAACTGAATTAAGAAGGCAATAGAATAAGTATATAATATAGTAGTATATAAAAGAAAGAACTAAATGAAGAAAAAAATTATTTCAATAAAGAAAATATCAGTGTAATTTAATTAAAATGTCATATTTGTTTGTCGAGTAGCTAATCTTTTAGATTAATTTCTGTAAAAAGAGGTGAGATTTAGATTTGACATTTAGCATACATTGGATTTGTTGAAGGTTACCATGTGGAAAATAAAAGTTCCTCAGAAATCCTAATTAATGATCTTTTTTTATCATTAGTAAATATTCATGTATCTTCAAGGTTAAGTCTACATTTGTAACTTCGGGCAAATTAATAACCTTACAACAAAATCAGATTACACTAACAAAATAAATCAATTAAGCACCACAAAATGTGCATTTATTATCAATACAGTATCTATATATTTAATTAAAGCCGTGTTACCTGATTATATGTGACCGTGGACCACAAAACCAGTCTTAAGTCGCTGGGGTTTATTTGTAGCAATAGCCAAAAATACATTGAATGGGTCAAAATTATTTCTTTTATGCCAAAAATCATTAGGGAATTAAGTAAAGGTCATGATCCATGAAGATTTTTTGTTAAATTCCTACTACAAATATATCAAAATGTAATTTTTGATTAGTAATATGCATTGTTAAGAACTTAATTTGGAGAACTTTAAAGGTGATTTTCTCAGTATTTAGATTTTTTTGCACCCTCAGATTCCAGATTTTCAAATAGATATATCTCGGCCAAATATTGTCCTATCCCAACAAACCATACATCATTAGAAAGCTTATTTATTAAGCTTTCATATTATGTATACACCTCAGTTTTGTAAAATGTAACCTTATGACTGGTTTTGTGGACCATAAAACCAGTCTTAAGTAGCATAGATATATTTGTAGCAATAGGCAAAAATACATTGTATCAAACTGAGTCAAACTTAGCCTCAATTTTTCTTTTATGGCCAAACAAATAAGGATATTAAGTAAAAACCATGTTCCATCAAGATATTTAGTAAATTTATCAAATACTACCGTAAATATATCATGCATTGCTAAGAACTTCATTTGGGCAAACTTAAAGCAATTTATAGCAATTTTCTTGATATTTAGATTTTTGCACCCTTGTTTTCCAGATTTTCAAACAGTTGTATCTCGGCCAAATCTTTTCCTATTCAAACCTATCCTAAAAGCTTAATTATTAAGTTTTCAGATAATGTATAAATCTCAATTTAAAAACAAAATGACCATTATGAGGTCTTAGCACAAATCTAAAACGTATTTTTTATCAATATTTACATGGGTGAGTAAGTTATATAAAATACTATATTAAAACCCATGGTTAAGTATAAAACACATTTGAATAGTATTGTTTTTATATAAAGAAATAAATAAAGTAGTTTTCATAGTGCAGATATTTCAGAAATCTGCCACTAGAGGGTCAACGCAGCAGAGACGCTCCAGCTACGCGGTGGAATCTGATTGGCTGAGAGAATTCCATCATTTCCTCGGTGTACCGGAAATGGGTCACTGGAAATCGAAGTGACGGCTAGCTTTACCGCCGCATGAGAGGGAGAATGGATGCGTTAAATAAACTTAAACAATTTGACGCTTATCCGAAAACTCTAGAGGACTTCAGGATCAAAACATGTGGAGGAGCCACGGGTGAGTAATACACGTCCACCGGGAGCTGCACAAGTGCTGAGCGCCATTCATACACACAGGCTCATGGGGAGAAAGCAGTGCTGAACAGGCTAATTAACATAAAGTCTTAAAATATGCACACATAATTACATATTGAAATGACACACAAATGAACATAGTTTGAATGGAAAGTGTCACTGGGCCGCATAAATTCAAAACTGTATTAGATAAGAGCCTTGGTTTAATCTGACTGTGATTTAAAAGCCATGTAGATCAGTTTTTAAAAAGTAGTTTCTAATTCACGTGTTCTTTGTTCACTTTAAAGTGACCATCATCAGTGGACTTATCATGCTGATTCTGTTCTTCTCTGAGCTGCAGTATTATCTAACTAAGGAGGTGAGTGAATGACTTTATGCGGCTTTGTGCATTATATGTAACTCATCTGTCAGTCTATAGACTCTTTATCTATATTTTATTTTCTTGTGTGTGTGTTTTTAGAGCGCTTTATAAAATTTCAATGGAATATATTTGAGTTTTGGCTTTGATGTTATCTCTCAGGTCCATCCTGAACTATTTGTAGACACTTCCAGAGGAGACAAACTAAGAATCAACATTGATGTTATTTTTCCACATATGCCTTGTGCTTGTAAGTAAACATTTTGTTTTGTACTTTGTTCTGAACATGGCTCATTTAAGAAGTTGTGTAATGATTCTGAAAGTCCTAAACATATCTGTGTCTCATATCATCCCAAAAACTAGATGCAATCATGCGAAAGCAAACTGACACTTTGTTGCCTAATCAAAGATGGTGTTATGATGTCTACTCTTGCTGTTCTACTTCAGGTTTTTCTGTTATTTAAACATTTGTGATTTTGTTTTCTCAGATCTGAGCATTGATGCCATGGATGTAGCAGGGGAACAGCAGCTAGACGTGGAGCATAACTTGTTTAAACAGAGGCTTGACAAAGAGGGCCAGCCAGTCACGGCAGAGGCTGAAAAACACGGTCAGTATCGTCATAACTAGTGCTTGAACAAACTGTTCTTGTTATGTGATACACTACTGAAAAATGTATGGTATGTTGTTCCTAAAAGATGCCCATTGTTTTCATGTGAAATAACATTTATAAATAAAAGTGGGATGTGCACTTACAAACAAAATGTTGATATACAGATGACATATTTTTGAATCCATGCCTTGATTTGACTTCTTTCTTGCTGTTGTTTTCGGTGCAGATTTGGGGAGAGAGGAAGAAGGGGTGTTTGACGCCAGTAAGCTGGATCCTGACCGCTGCGAGAGCTGTTATGGAGCTGAGACTGATGATTTCAAGTGAGTTTCACCTTTTTCTGATAATGCACCACCACCTCAAACAGAGCAGAAGTTGTTTCCTTATAGAGACATTGCTGGTAGAACAGGTTGTCTGCTGGCATGAAACCAGTTCTGAAAGCTGTAGTTAAGATCCGGTAAATCGACAGGCGCTTACATAGTCCAAATAGCTCAAATTCATCACCATAAAAATCCTCCAGGGCCTCTGTATTTACACTTACTTTGTTAAAAGTAAGTGCCTTGTCAGTCAGCCAGTCAAATTAACAATCACATGTGCATTGTAAACTTTGTTCCCTGCGAAAAAAGTTTTACTAGAAACTGGTTATTGTAGTATTACATAAATAGAGTTGAGGTCAAAAGTTTACTTACACCTTGCAGAATCTGCAAAATGTTAATTAATTTACCAAAATAAGAGGGATCATACAAATGCATGTTATTTTTTTTTTGTTTAGTACTGACCTCAATAATATATCCCACAAGAGAAAATGTTAGTTGAATTTATAAAAATGACCCAATTCACATGTTTACATACGCTTGATTCTTAATACTGTGTTTTTACCTGAATGATCCACAGCTGTGTTTTTTTGTTTAGTGATAGTTGTTCATGAATCTCTTGTTTGCCCTGAACAGTTTAACTGTCTGCTGTTCTTCAGAAACAATCTTCTTCCAACAATGACTCTATGATTGTGAGATCCATCTTTTCATACTGAGGACAATTGAGGAATTCATATGCAACTATTACAGAAGGTTCAAACGCTCACTGATGCTCCAGAAGGAAAGACAAAGCGTTAAGAGCCAGGGGGTGAAAACTTGTTGAATTTGAAGATCAGGGTAAATTTAACTTATTTATTGGGTTGTATTTCCTTCTGGAGCATCAGTGAGCGTTTAAACCTTCTGTAATAGTTGGATAGGAGTCCCTCAGTTGTCCTCAGTGTGAAAAGATGGATCTCAAAATCATACAGTCATTGTTAGAATGGGTTCAAATACACAAAAATGTTGACAAAAAAAGAAACTGTGGGACCTGAAGAATTTTTCTGAGGAATAGTGGGCAGTTTATAACTGTTCAGGTCAAACAATGGACTCATGAACAACTATTACATCTGTGGATCATTTAGGTAACAACACAGTATTAGGAATCAAGTGTATGTAAACTTTTGAACAGGTAATTATTATAAATTCAACTATTATTTTCTCTTGTGGACTATATGTAAATGTCTTTTATGTGAAATATCTTATTCAAGTCAGTACAAAAAAAAAATAACATGTATTTTCATTTATATTTCAAGTAACAAAAATGACTATTAATGGTTTTAGATGACAATAACAACACTGCTTATGATCAGCGCCTGATGTTAACAGCAGATGTATATCAAGCCACAGAGTTTGTGGTTTAAGACGCTAACTGGCTGTTTTGTAGGTGCTGCAATACCTGCGATGACGTGCGGGAGGCATACCGGCGGCGTGGCTGGGCGTTTAAGACTCCTGACTCCATTGAACAGTGTAAGAGAGAGGGCTTTAGCCAGAAGATGCAGGAACAGAAGAATGAGGGATGTCAAGTCTATGGCTTTCTGGAGGTCAATAAGGTAACATGCAGTCCTGTGAATCAGAATTGATTAAGTTCATGGTATATATTCCAAAGAAAATCACAGCATTTCCTATATCTTTCTTCAGGTGGCAGGAAATTTCCATTTTGCTCCTGGAAAAAGCTTCCAGCAATCTCATGTACATGGTAAAGAATGAGGTTTAGTTGTTAAGTATGAATCGAAACCCAAGCCAAAGCTTTTAGGTCTGATACAAAGGCATGTTTATTAGTTCTAGTGGAATTTTAAGGACTGGACCTTTTATGTTCAGTCACAAATCTACACTGAAACAGCTTTTATATTAAGCCTATGTGCCAGTATGCATCAGACCTGAAGGTTTGATTTGTCTGCATGTAGCCAGATGCTTCATGTAGTCTCTCATTTCTTAGTATGCAAACTAGAAGTGCATGGTGAGCCAATCAGTGCTGTACAAATGTCTTGTGATTTGCATTTAGGTAGATAAATACACAGTGCATGTCTCGCATGTTAGCTTTTTTCTGCCTGCTTTCTCAAAACTGTTCATCAGTCTATGCACCTTAGAATCTGTAGTTTAAATCCACTTAAAGTCTATTTGATGTTGACCATTTGCCTTGTTTCTGGGCTGATGAACAGTTGCTTTTCTTGTTGTTGTGTATGCAAGTGTGCCTTTAAAATCTAACGAATTCCTCTATGCTTTCATTACCTTGTGGTGCAAATCAAAGCTGTTTTTTAATGAAATAATTTTTGGGAAGTCTGGGTTTTTAACTTTGGGACAAAAAGGTTTCTATGCTTTCCCACCAAAGCTCACAATCTTTCTAAGTAACAAGGTACAGAACTAACACCAGTTATGCTTGGACATGCATAGGCTATTCTTCCAGTGGCTGCATATATGGTACTTATTAATACACTTTAACAGACCCTGGATTTAAGCACCAAACTTTATTTTAATAGCCCTACTTCAGAAAATAAAAAAAGAGATAATTTGGCAATTGCAATTTTGCTCTAGCATTGGAATTAGCTTTAAAGAGCCTGTGGTTGTTACAAATTCCTCTTGAAACATTGTTTTCCAAAAACAAAACCCATTTAGTGACTATTTTCTCTTCTTTCTGCAGTGCATGCTGTGGAAAGTAAGTTGATCTTTTATATTTTAATAAATTACTTCAAGACAAGTTAGAATTTACCTTGTTACTACATCAGTAATTCAGCTTTTCTCTGCTCATAATATGAGATTTAGACTTTAACTAATAGTTTGTGATTGATATTGCAGTTAATTTGTCATGATTCTCATCAGCAAGTGCATCTGTGACCACTAAACATACTACGCTCTGCCTTTGTTTGAAATCTGTGCAAGCTAATTAAATAATTCCCTTAAATAAGATGCATTGACAAATTGCTCATCTTCGACAACGTTCAATCATGTTTAATTGATTTCTTTATTTTCAGTTCATGATCTGCAGAGCTTTGGACTAGACAATGTAAGTCGCTTCACTTCTTTTCAATAACATTGATATGCCATTGCCCATAATATTAAACCTAACAGAGTTCTTTTGGGATGACCACAGATCAACATGACGCATTTCATCAAACATCTTTCATTTGGCAAAGACTATCCTGGAATTGTCAATCCTTTAGATGGTACTAACATAGCAGCACCTCAAGGTAAGTGCATGTCATTTCTTAAAAGAAAAAATCATTATGGCTAACAGCATAGGTTTGTCCACAATTAAAGAACCCTTCTTTAACTTTTCCATTGTCAAAGGTCACTGCTAGAGGTCAATCCCACAGTTGTCCTCAATGTCATAATCTAGCAACAGTCAACAATTACATCCTAGATTGAGTCCAAGATTTACAGAATTTTTTTTTTATCAGTTTTTATTGACACTTGTGTCCTTGAATGTGGGTATGATAACATAGGGATGAATCTAGAAATGGTTCAAAGTCCTGTAATTACAGAAGTGGCATTAGTGTGATCTCAGCAGCGGATACCCATCCCAATGGCCATGAAGGTTCCAAACGTGCCACCACTTTGCATCATGGTCTTTCCAACTCCCCCCATCAACTCTCGACCCCTCATGCCAATCCTGAATAAAACATAAGCATCTCTATTAAGCAAAAAGTACCAATTTTAGTTAATGTTACAAATATATATGATAAATAATCCTAAAAAAGGCAATGGTTGTTCATACCTGAGACAGGAGAATGTTCCAAACATGGCACCTGCAGCCATTCCCACAGCAAAACCCATCATGAAGCCCATCTTGACTCTGTCAAAGCAACTGGGCTGCGTCTGTCCGTATGATCCTACTGTCACCGGCATCTGGAAAGAGGACAATATTTTGTCTTTAATTACTTTAAATATGTAAAGAGAGAGAGTGTGTGTGTGTGTATATGTGTATATATATATATATATATATATAACTTTAATTTTTGGTCGTCATAGGTGGATTTCGAGCCAGCTGTCATATAATGACCTCTAAAATGCCCTAAAAATGCTACTTGTACCAATGCTGACTAGATAGGTGGCTTACTAGGTTTTTACTGATTAGCCACACACCTGCGTATTAGCTGAAGGTAATTACATAAGTAACTTAAGTGAAACTGGCTTATTTATGAGATTTAAATAAATAAATGTTACGGTTAAAGTTAAACTAAAACATAAAACAGTGAATTTATTACACGCGAGTCGCTAATTTCGTTAAATGTCATCAAGGTCTCTGGCCTTAAACAAACTAACGTTACGTCGAGCACTGTACTGTTCGCAACGATTAATTATCGGAAAATATTTCTGAAGAAACTGTGCTTACCTTGTCAAAATCGCTATGTGAGTGTCTGTATTAGTTCGTTTTCTGAGAAAATTGTCCAATGTTTGCTGTAGGACTGCTTCACACGGACGCCATTACTTGAGAGGAAGTGGATGGTGACGCGGAGAATGTTAGGTTGAGAAGCGCTGCAGCGTCATCTAGCGGTAGAGCCAATCACGTGTTTAGATTGGAGAGTCGCTTGCCCACTAACGGTGAATGTTAAAATTGCAGGGGTTTGTAATGAAACGCCAAATTAGTTTGATCTCCTAAGTATACTATAATAATTTATTCCCTATCATAATAAAGGTTAGAACATTGGAATTATAAACACATGTCACCAACTTGTCCAAAAAAATTTTTTATAAACTTTGTTATACTTACTGTTATCTACTATATCTTACTGTTCTTGTTGTTAGTGCAACAGGATTTTAAGAGAATACTTTAGAGATAAAAGTTGAAGATCCTGTATGTCACATTGACCTTTGCACTCTTTTGCTCTTTACAGCATCAATGATGTACCAGTATTTTGTGAAAATTGTGCCAACGATATACGTTAAAGGAGATGGAGAGGTAAGAGAGCTGAGCTATGGGAAAATAAGGGGGTTAAAAACAGAGCATGCTCACAAAAACTGGTAAAACTGGTTTCTTGGTAAATATGACAGTAAATACACTACCAGTCAAAAGTTTTGGAACTGTAAGATTTTAATTTTTTTTTTAAAGAAGTCTCTCAGGCTCACCAAGCCTACATTTATTTGATCCAAAGTAGAGCTAAAACAGTAAGATTCTGAAATATTTTTGCTATTTAAAATAACTGTTTTCTATTTAAATATATTTTCAAATGTAATTTATTCCTGTGATCAAAGGTGAATTTTTATTGTTATGCTGAAAATAGTAGAATTTTTGTCAGGTTTCTTTGAATAGAAAGTTCAAAAGAACATTTATCTGAAATAAATAAAAAATGTAACATTATAAATGTTTTTATCATCACTTTTTTTTTTGGTCAATTTAAAGCATCCTTGCTAAATAAAAGTATTAATTTCTATCATTATTTCTTCCCCCCCAAAAATAAATATTGACCCTTTTGAATGGTATAGTGTATAATTTTACCAAAACATTTTATTTCAGATAAATGCTGATCTTTGGATCTTTATATTCATCAAAGAATCTTGAAAAAAAAGTACTCAACTGTATTAAATATTGATAATAATATAGAATGAATGATTTCTAAAGGGTGATGCTGAAAATTCAGCTTTAAAATCACAGGAATAAGTTACATTTTAGAATATATTCAAATAGAAAACAGTTATTTTTAAATAGAATAATATTTCACTTTAAATCAAATAAATGCAGGCTTGGTGAGAAGAAGAGACTTTTTTAAAAAACATTCAAATTTTTTCTGTTCAAAAACTTTTGACTGGTAGTGTAAATAAGGTTTTACAGTACTGACAATAACTAAAGTAGTAACAATGCTGTATATAGCTGCAAGTTATGATTGTTATGGTAATCTTTTATTTAAAAAATTTGATTTAAGATGAGAATTAAAAAAAACTATTCAGAATGATTCAATTATTGTCTTATTGATTTTTTTTTTTTTTTAGACATGGGTGATAAAAGAAAATGCTTTTGTCTTTTACTTTAGATTGTTAAAACAAACCAGTTTTCAGTAACGAGACATGAGAAAGTAGCCAATGGGCTGATTGGAGATCAGGGCCTACCTGGTGTGTTTGTGCTTTATGAACTGTCTCCAATGATGGTCAAATTCACAGAGAAGCAGAGGTACGTCTGTTTTGTTAACTTATCATTTAATTGCGTAACATGCATTGAGTTCACTTTGATTTAAAAGAAGTTCTAAAGTAATGTGTGTTTCATGCTGGAATGATTTTGATATTTTTAACACGTGTTTTCGCAGGTCTTTCACCCATTTCCTAACAGGAGTTTGTGCCATTATAGGAGGTGTTTTCACAGGTGAGATTCCAGTCTGTGTTTTGTACTTTCACAGTGGTTTTCACAGAAATGTACTGTGTGTGCAGAATGGAAGAATGTAGACTGTAAACCTACTTTTACTGCTTGTTTTTACTGTGGTGGTAGCATTTTGACATTTACATGCTGAGAACCGTCCTGAACATCATGTACATGAGACATGTGTAAAATCCAGCCAAACCCATTCCAATTCAGCAGCAAAAAGCATCTGTACCATTCAGAAAAGCACAGTCACAAGATTCCACACCCTACACTAAATTTGTTTCTCATGATCTTAAAAACCTTTTGATCTATGGACTAAAGCTTAAAAGCTGAAGATTAGTTTTTAAAGACACTAAGGCCTGATTTCACAGACAAGGCTTAGCCTAAACTAGGATTATGTCATAGTTCAATTAGGACATTTAAGTAATTTTTATAAATGTGCCTTAGGAAAAAACATTACTGGTGTGCATCTGAAAACAAAACAAAGGCACTGATATATTTTAAGATCAGTCAGTGCAGTTTCTTTCAGTTGAAACAGCCCAGACCTACATTTCAGTCTAGGACTAGGCTTAAGCCTTGTCCGTGAAACTGGGGGAAAGTATGTTAATGCATGAGTTAGACTAGATTATAAAGGAAAAGCAGCCAGCAAGTGTCCAGCATGTTGTTTAAGTAAAGCTTAGAGTGTGTCAACTCAAAAAAATCTATAATAGGGCTGCATGATTTGAGGGGGAAAATAGTTTTTGTTTTCCGCAGATTAAAATTGCAATTGTGTTGTTGTTGTTGTTGTTGTTGTTGTTGTTGTTGTTTTCTTTAAGGATTTAGGTTTGCTGTGCTTGTTTGTAAGGTTATAATAATAAGTATTATTATTATTAATTATAATAATAATAATATATTATTATTTAATAATAAATAAAACATAAAAAATAAAATATTAAACGATAAGAAATCTTAACATTTTAATGCTCCAGTGTATATATATATATATATATATATATATATATATATATATAAAATATAATATAATTATATGTATATAAAATATAATAATACATTTTATTTTACAATGAAAAAAAAAATTCCTGATTAAAAATTGCAATTGTTTTTTTTTTTTTCCTTTTTTTCATAATGCAAGGAATTTAAAATTTTAAGGATTTAGGTTTGCTGTGCTTGTTTGTAAGGCTGCAGAATTTGACAAAATATTTTGTTATAACATGACAATAGAATAATAATAATTATATTATTATTTAATAATAATTGTTATTGTTAACATTTTCTTTAATAACACAGATTATTATTATTATTAAATGAAAATTAAACAATAATTAATATTACTATTTAAATACTTCGTTAAAAAAAATAGAGCAAAAATAAAAAAATATATAACAATTTATTTTACCACATAACTGTAAAATTACAATACTAAAATGAAAATAGAAATTATTATTAGTAGTATTTAATAATCAATATTATTATTTTGTTTAAGAATAATACTTATTATTATTGTTATTTTGTTTAATAATATAATAATACTTATTATTGTTGTTGTTAAAATATTAAACAAAAAGAAATATTACTGTTTTAATACTTAACTGTTAAACAATCAAGCAATATTAAAAATGAAAATAAAACTATAGTAATACAATTACTGTAAAACTGAAAAATAACTGTAAAAATTACAATACTAAAATGTCCCTAAGCTATAATATAATCTTTTTGTCACTAATTATACATCAAATATATTTATTTAATTAAATTGCACTTTTATTTGTGTATTTTCATTGTTTTAATGACTTTACTGTATACAACATATGGATGTTAATACTAGATGTACCTGTAGAAGAGCTCACCTTGTCTGTTTCTCTCCTGTCCCTGCAGTTGCTGGACTCATCGATTCTTTGATATACCACTCAGCAAGAGCCATACAGAAGAAGATCGAGCTGGGTAAAGCATCCTAGCACCACGGGGACACTGGGTGCACGACTGTGTCTGGAAACCTCTGTGTTTTAAAGGGAAGATGCCACAATGAAAGCCCCCAGACTGTTTCTTGTTGTGGCCACAGAGCAGTATCCGTCGAAACGGGCCCCTCGCAAACAAGCACAGGAACCGCACGAGGACCTGTGACTAAGACACTGGCCGACTGTATTTTGGAGGATCATTTGAACGTTCGCATTAGCGGCACACTGATGCGACGGTTGTTTACCTCTGCAAATCAAAGCTTTCTTTCAGAGATTTTGGCCTTTATTTGTTCTTTACGAATCACTCGTTGGTTGATTTGAAAATAGTAGTCTTACCTGATCACAAAACCAGTGTTTTCCTGCCTGTCATACGCTGTCAAGAGTTTGGCAGACTAAACCAGCAGTTTTAACAGTCGTTTGAATGAGTTCGGGTCCCTACAGAAGAATCAGAAACAGCAGCCTTTGTCAAACTGAAAAAGACACAAGCGATCTCAACAGGAATCCTGTTCTGTCATCAAGCACACGTCTGGAAACACAGAGACTGCAGTCTGTACAGATCAGTCTGTTTTTTTTTTTTTTGTAACTGCACCTTTAACTCTAAATTCAGGGGCTGGGGTGTGTGTGTGTGTGTGTGTGTGTGTGTGTGTGTGTGTGTGTGTGTGTGTGTGTGTGTGTGTGTGTGTGTGTGTGTGTGTGTGTGTGTGTGTGTGTGTGTGTGTGTGTGTGTGTGTGTGTGTGTGTGTGTGTGTGTGTGTGTGTGTGTGTGTGTGTGTGTGTGTGTGTGTGTGTGTGTGTGTGAGTGTGTGTGTGTGTGTGTGTGTGTGTGTGTGTGAGTTTGTGTGTGTGTGTTTGTGTGTGTGTGTGAGTTTGTGTGTGTGTGTTTGCAGATGGGTGTTTGATATGAGAGTTTTCGTCATGTGTTGTTGCCGGTTTCTTGTGTGTGGGAAAAATGTATTTATATTTTGATTGTTCAAAGCAGTTTTTAAAATGAGAAATAAATGTAACACTGAACTTCAGTGACTGGTTTCTTGTGAATAAGCAACCGTTAAATTTGGTTCGTTTTTATTTAATTATCATTTTTATTTATTTATAGAAACCAAGCCTTGATAAACTACCAGTCAAAAGTTTTTGAACAGTAAGATTTTTAATGTTTTTTTTTTCTGCTCACCAAGCCTGCATTTATTTGATCCAAAGTACAGCAAAAGCAGTAGTATTGTAAAATATTTTTACTATTTAAAATAACTGTTTTCTATGGAAGCCCGTTTCCGCCACTGACTAAAAAATAAAAATAAATATTGCGACTTTTTTTCTCAGAATTGCGAGATACAAACTCGCAATTCTGACTTTTTTTCTGAGAATTGCGAGTTAAAAAGGCAGAATTCTGAGATATAAAGTCGCAATTGCGAGTTTATATCTCAGAATTCTGACTTTATATCTCGCAATTCTGAAATAAAAAGTCGCAATATTTTTTTTTTATTATTCAGTGGCGGAAACGGGCTTCCATAGTTTTCTATTTGAATATATTTTAAAATGTAATTTATTCCTGTGATTTCAAAGCTGAATTTTTAGTATCATTACTTCAGTCACATGATCCTTTACAAATCATTCTAATATTCTGATTTGCTGCTTAAAAAACATTTATTATATTGAAAACAGCTGAGAAGATTTTTTTCAGGTTTCTTTGATAATTAGAAAGTTCAGAAGAACAGCATTTATCTAAAATATAAATTTTTTTGTAACATTATAAATATCTTTATCATCACTTTTGATCATTTTAAAGCATCCTTGCTAAATAAAAGTATCAATTTCTATCATTTCTTTCCTAAAAAACTTATACTGACTCTTTTGATTGTTATAATGTATAATATTACAAAAGCATTTTATTTCAGATAAATGCTGAACTTTGGATCTTTCTATTCATCAAAGAGTCCTGAAATAAATGTAATCAACTGTTTTTAAATATTGATGATAATATTAATAATAATAAATATTTATTGACCAGCAAATCAGCACATTAGAATGATTTCTTAAGGATCATGTGACAATTAAGACTGGAATAATGGTGCTGAAAATTTAGCTTTGCATCGCAGGAATAAATTACATTTTAAAATATATTCAAATAGAAAACTGTTATTTTAAATAGTAAAAATATTTCACAGTTTTACTGTTTTTGCTATACTTCCAGTCAAATAAATGCAGGCTTGGTGAGCACTTCTTTAAAAAACATTACAAAACTTTTGACTGGTAGTGCAGGTGAACTGTACTACTCTATTTTAGGCATATTTCTGTTTACTTCTTTTTAGTGTGTTAATCTCTTACTAAACTGAATATTTAATTGGACAGCCATGACATTTTAACACAAAATTACATTTTGAAATGTCCAGGATGATCATTTTAGTGTATTACATCACCAAAAATACAGTATACTGTACTATTGTATCTATTGTGTTAAATTTACCATCTCTTACTAAACAGATTATTTAATCGGACAGCAAAGAATTACAGTTTTTACACAAAATCAGATTAAAATGTAAAACAACAGTATTTCCAAGATGATCAAAATCATGATTTTGAAAATCTCCTTCACTCATTTAACAAGAAGTATCATAATATTGTTTGAATTGTGTTTTAAACAAAATATGCAGTATATATTCACCTTTTTCTAACTGTATGAGTGGGTGCAGCCATTTGTGACCCTAGACCACAAAACCAGTCTTAAGTAGCACAGGTATATTTGTAGCAATAGCCAAAAATACATTGTATGGGTCAAAATTATAAATGTTTCTTTCATGCCAAAAATCAAGGATATTAAGATTATTAGATTAGATTAGATTAGATTCAACTTTATTGTCATTACACGTGTACAAGTACAAGGCAACGAAATGCAGTTTACGTCTAACCAGGAGTGCAATAAGCAGCAAGTGCAGGATATAGGTATAATTTATAAGTTATAAGTGCACTAATGGGAGATATGTACATGGAGAAACTATGGAAATTATTTACAGATGAAAGTATTGTGGACATAATTTACAGGCGCTATTAACAAGTAGAATGTACAAATAGAGGAGCATAGTATGCAGGTTGTTGTTAACTATAATCAGGAATTGCAGATTGATACGAACATAATATACAGGTAGCTGATTACTAAAGCTTTTACTTCATGTTCCATGAAGATATTTTGTAAGTTTCTTACCATAAATATATCAAAACTTAATTTTTGATTAGTAATATGCATTGCTAAGAACTTCATTTAGACAACTTTAAAGGTGATTTTCTCAATATTTTGATTTTCCTGATTTTCAAATAGCTGTACCTCGGCCAAATATTGTCCTATTGTCCTAACAAACCATACATCAATGAAAAGCTTCTTTATTTAGCTTTCAATGATGTATAAATCAAAATAAATAAAAAATACCCTTATGACTGGTACCCTTTTGTGATCCAGGGTCACATTTGTACATTTTACGGGTCTGACTTCTGGTCTCATCTGTCCAGCTATTTTTAGCTGTACAAAACAGCTAGTTGCTGCTTGATATTGCTAATTATGATCACACTGGTTTGTAGTGCAAACAGTTTTACTGTTTCCCGTTCACGTTGTTATTCTTTATGTTATTTCTCTATAGCGGCTATTGAACCGGAAGTCTCACCCATAGGCTTACTTCCGCCTAAATTGTTTGTTTGGCACAGTATTTAGATAGTAGTACACTAATATCATTCAGGAAACAGTCATCATAGTCTTGCTATTTCCTCAGGATGCACTTGTTCTGAATTAAAGGTCATTCTCTATAAGCAGACAGTCTTTTGCTGTGTATTAATTATTTCATGTGACTGATCCACTGACCTTTTTCTTCTAAATTTTTCTCCTCAGAACAAAGAGCTGACTGTTGGACGGAAAACTTGTTCCGGTGTCATCAGGGAGCAGGTAATGTTAGCCACCAGGTGGAGCTCTTGTATTCTTAAAACGCCACAAGAACCTCAAAACGACTAACGTTATTATTTTTTGTCTTCATCTTCTACTTTTTTTATAAGATAAAATGGGGAACACGTTTATAGCGAGCTGAACACACTGCCATGAGTAATTTCCGGGAAGTGTGTCACAACTGCTTTTGTGCTGAAACATAACTATTCAAGAAACCCATTTTAGCTCGTTTAATTGGTGTAGTTCTGTTATGAGAAGTCCAGACTAAATCTTTAGAGACTTCTGTCTAATTCATTCCATGTGGAAATGTTTCCAGACATTAGTTTCCTGACTCGGTGACTGAACTTTAGTCATACTAGTCTACTTATTGCATAACACGTTATAGACTGTATGCATTATGTAAATCATAACATTTTCTAACAGTAATGTACTATATTGTCACATGACCATATTAGTTTGTATGTTTAATTTAGCAAGTGGCTTATAGTTGACTATAAAAACAACTATAGAAAGTTGTTTTGCTTTTCTTAATGAATCAAGATGTTGAAAGTCACATTTGATTGACTTCCAGCTGATTCGTCATGCAGTTAATTGTGCTGATTTTAGCATCTCTTACTTTAATGATTAATCAACAGGATGGCATTATTTAGTGTATTAGAGTAGCCTACTAAAATATGCAGTGTACAACCAGAGAATGTATTGTATCTCATAATGCAATTCTCTGGACTCAGTTCCATGCATGTAGCTATGAGAAGTATATGGGCCCACTATAAATATTTTATTTTATTTATTTATTTATTTATTTATTATTATTATTTTTTATTCACAAGTTTTCCTATGTATCTATATTAAGAAAATACATAATATTATTTATTTTTAAATTTATTTATTTCATATTTATATATCATTTATAATTATTATTTTTTTTAGTTAGTTTTGCATTGTGAAATGCACAAGGTTTCCTCCATGGCTATATTAACAAAAAAATACAAATATATATATAATATACTTGCTAGTTGCCAGTTGCCTTGAAAAATTAATGTGCATGTTGAGGAAAAACATTTGAAAAAGTAAATTGTAAACAATTCTAGTGTGCTAATTTTAGCATCTCTTACTTTAATGATTATTCAACAGGATGGCATTATTTAGTGTATTAGAGTAGCCTACTAAAATATGCAGTGTACAACCAGAGAATGTATTGTATCTCATAATGCAATTCTCTGGACTCAGTTCCATGCATGTAGCTATGAGAAGTATATGGGCCCACTATAAATATTTTATTTTATTTTATTTTTTTTTATTTATTTATTTATTTATTTATTATTATTATTTTTTTATTCACAAGTTTTCCTATGTATCTATATTAAGAAAATACATAATATTATTTATTTTTAAATTTATTTATTTCATATTTATATATCATTTATAATTATTATTTTTTTTAGTTAGTTTTGCATTGTGAAATGCACAAGGTTTCCTCCATGGCTATATTAAAAAAAAATACAAATATATATATAATATACTTGCTAGTTGCCAGTTGCCTTGAAAAATTAATGTGCATGTTGAGGAAAAACATTTGAAAAAGTAAATTGTAAACAATTCTAGTGTGCTGATTTTAGCATCTCTTACTTTAATGATTATTCAACAGGATGGCATTATTTAGCGTATTAGAGTACTAAAATATGCAGTGTACAACCAGAGAATGTATTGTATCTCAAAATACAATTCTCTGGACTCAGTTCCATGCATGTAGCTATGAGAAGTACATGGGCCCACTATAAATTGCAGAAATATTTAGTATGCAACACTTCCATTGCACAATTTTGATTGTTCAAAACAACAGAACTCTTACTTGTGTGATATTGCTTAGTTGCATTTGTTGCCAGTTGATCTGTGGGAGTCTTTTTTTTTTGCATATTAAGAAATAGGGAAGATCTGAAAATTTTGTGCAACATGGGAAAAACATGACAGTTTGCAAACTCTGCAAAACCGAGCCGAACTCTAATATTAGATGTTCTGTAACGCTGTGATTCACTGTCTGAAGAGTCTGATATTAAAGGACTGGGACGTTATGAAACATGGAGGGCAGGAAGGAAAGAAATGAAAAAGAGGAACAGATGATAGAAAGAACAGAAGGAACCTGTTGAGGATTTGGGCTTTCTTTTTGAGGATTAAAAAAAAAATCAAGCGTCTTTTGTTATTCAAATGATTTGAGCTCCCTATTTAGAGAAAGCAGTGATATTGATTTCTAATATACCTTTTAGACTCTTAATAATAGGCTTGGAAATGAACCTTTAGTATAGAAGGTTTTTTAAAGAACTTATCTTTGCTATTATTTATTATTTTTATACCCCAAATATATTATTTGTATTTTAATTTTAATTTTAATTTTGTATTTAGAAAATCTTTTTTATTTTATTTTATTTTGTGGAAAGCACATGGTTTCCTACATGGCTATATTAAGAAAATGAAGCTTTTTTTCCCGTATGTATTCTTTTTTTTTTTTTTTTTCTAATATACTTACTGTTTTTACACATTGGACTTTTTGGACTCCTAAAGGTAGGCTTGGAAATAAATCTTTTTCATAGAAGGTTTTTTAAAGAAGACCTGGTATTATTTACTTTTATTTATTATTTTTATATCCCAATATTATATTTATTTTATTTTATTTAGTTTTAATTGATTATGCACTATGGAAAGCACAAGATTTCTTACACGGATATATTTTTAAAAATTAAGCATTTTTTATGTATTTATTAATTTTATTTTGTTACATTGCAATGCGTAATTTAAACATGGCTATATTAAATTTTCTAATATACTCAATATTTTTACACATTGGAATTTTTGAATGTAGGTGTGGAAATGAACCCTTTTTTTTGGAAATGAAAGTTTTTTTTAAAGAAAGTATTATATATGGAAGCAAAATAGTCTAAAATGTCATGTATTATTTTATTTTATTTTATTATGGAGGAAAACACATGGTTTCCTACATGGCTATATTAAGAAAATTGAACATTTTTATGTATGTATTTATTTATTTTTTAATATAATTTTATACTTACTGTTTTTACACTGTTTTTATTTTTATTTTATTTTATTTTATTTTATTTTATTTTATTTTATTTTATTTTATTTTATTTTATTTTATTTTATTTTTATTTTATTTTATTTTATTTTATTTTATTTTATTTTATTTTATTATGGTGGAAAATGGTTGGTTTCACATGGTTTCCTGCATGGCTGTATTAAAAAATTAAGCATTTTTTTTTATGTATGTATATACATAAATATGTTATTTATATTTTTATTATTATTTGTGTTTTGTATTTAGAAACATTTTTTATGTTATTTTATGTTATTTTATTTTCCTACATGGCTATATTACAAAATACAAATATATATAATATACTTGCTTGTTGCCAGTTGCCTTGAAAAATTAATGTGCGTGTTGAGCAAAAGCATTTGGAAAAGCTACATGGGTCCTGATCCCTATGAATAATGAATTAATCAGACAGGCAGGGATAGCATTAATTGCTGAGTGTGCACTAAATGCTGGCTGCTGGTTACATGTCAATCCATGAAACTACCTCAGCATAGCATCCCCATCAATGATGATGGAGCAGAAGGAGAAATCATTGCATTAAGAGCGTTGCATTCCTCACTTCTCGCCTCACTGCAAGCTGCAGCTAATCTCTCATATATATTTATTCAGCCTTGCTTTGACATGCAGATCATTAGAGATGGAGACAAAGAGAGAAACTTCACATCTTATCCAGCCAAGGCTTATGCTAATGCCTGATGCTCAATGCATAGCTCATTGATCGCTCGTGTGCCTCCCGGGGTGTTGAGGAAACTAAGGAGACATCTAGTCTTTGCATAGAGGACTAAGAGAGACAACGGGCCTCACTTAATCTAAAGTGGTTAGTTATGCGCTTAGGACAGAAGTTAGTGAGCAGTTACTCCTGACGAGTCTTAGCATGCCTCGGCTGATGGGACATCTGTTAGTACAGCTCCATCATTCACTGTCACCCTAAACACACACCCTGCATTTGTTTCAAATGGCCATCCATCTTTTTTTTTGAGCAATAGTGATTACAGCCGAATTGACTGTTGAGTTGATAGGTGGGGATCATGAAACCTACGCTATGGAATGACAAAACAAATAAGAACAGAATGATCTTTATGGTCCACCAACTATAATGTCTAAAGGTTACTGATGAGAATGCATCTGTTTTATATGGAAGCCTGTTTCCGCCATGGAATAAAATAAATAAATAAGGTAATCGCGACTTTTTATCTAACGATTCAGACTTTTCTACTCAGGATCTTGTGCAATTCTGTGAGTAAAAATATTGTATAATTGTGAGATAAATTTGGAAATGTGAGGGGAAAAAAGTCAGAATTGTAAAATTTAAAGGCGCAGATACCTTTAATTTTTAATTTGTGGTGGAAACAAGCTTTCGTAATTTTGCATTCTTTCCTAATTTAATACAGATTTTTATTGCGTATATATATATTATTAGCATAGCTTACAGATTTTTACAACTATTTTACATTTAAGGCAAGACACCACAGGGTACAGACAGAAGATTTCTGAAATGTTGTGAATAAATATGCACATGAAGTATTTGCTGATTAAATATGCACTGATTTTCATATGGTTCCAGATCAATGTGTAAAACCAGGTATATTTTATTTTATTTATTTGTTTATTTTTTTGCATTGTGGGCGCACAAGGTTTCCCACATAGATAAAGTATAACAAATAGATAAAGTGAAATAAAATAAACATTTAAATGTGTGTTTTTTCCCACTAGTCTGAAAAAAGATAGTCTATGGAAGCAAAATAGTCTAAAATCTTATTTTATTTTATTTTTTGTATTTATTTATTTATGTTTTTGCATCACCCACAATGAAAAAATGGAAAGAAAGTGGAAAGAAATACATATTTAAATGTTTATTTGATTACACTTTATCTATTTGTAACACTTTATCTGTGGGAAACCTTGTGCACCCACAATGCAAAAAAATAAAATAATAATAACAATAATAATAATTAAAATAAATAAATAAAAATAAAATAAAATAATTTAAAATATGTATATAAAATATAAAATAAAATAAAATAAAATAGATTTTAGCCTGATTTGCTTCCATAGACTATATATTTTTTCAGACTAGTGGAAAGAAATACACATTTAAATTTTTATTTTATTACACTTTATCTATTTGTTAAACTTTATCTTTGTTTGAAATCTTGCATACTGTATGATATGGTTAAAATCAAAAATTAAAAAAGTAAAAAAAAATTAAAATGGTCAAAATCTAGTGCTGTCAATTCGAATAATCGCGATTAATTGCATCCAAATAAGATTTCGCCATTTTGAACCATTTTTGAACCAGTTTTTTTTTCATTCATACTGAACGTAAAAATAAAAATAAAATTTTTAAATTCAAATGTTAAAAATTAAATGGTTAAAATCTAGTGCTGTCAATTCAATTAACTGCATCCAAATATGATTTCAAACACTTTGAAGCTAATCTTTTTTTTAATGAACCTGATGTGTTAATATAGCACATTCATTCTGTATGTGTTAAAATGGTTTAAATACAACTTAAAAACAATTTATTTAAATGTAAAAAAAAAACATTCTTGTTTTTTATTAACCTGTGTTCACATTCATACAAAATGTGTTAACATGGTTAAAAAAAAATCATTCAATTTTGTAAAAAAGAAAAAAGTTCAAATCAAGATTCAAATCAAATCTTAATCACGATTAATCGATTTGACGGCACTATTATAATCACAGTATACCTCAAAATATCATTAAACTGCAATCTTATGGGAAAAGATTCTATAATAGTCAATAAACAATCAGCACAGATTTGCATTAAATGGACTGTCATAATGTCAGCAGTATTCATGTGCTCTTCTCATGTTCAGCTCCCTGTGTGACTTACATAACCTGGTTTCACTTCTACCCTAGATTACAACACACAGCTCTGCTGACTGATGAGTGAGGCCTCTTAGAACTGCTGTCCTCTACCTTAATTTAACCTGCTGTATGGACATGACATATATTACACTGGCAGGAACACTTATCCAAAGCAACTTGCAGTCAAATTCATGGCATACATTTTATCTATATGTTCCTTGGAAATAGAACTAAATTGAGCATGGCTATCGTCATGCCCTTCCTATAGCTATGCCATATGTTTTACGTCACATCATTTTATACAATGAATAATAAATATTTTTTGCACTGTTTCAAGGCGGCTAATCAAATATGCAAATTTGACATTGATCATGCGACTCTTTGTACAGATGGTCAGATGTGCTTGCATCCACTGAAGCACAAGATGTCCTTCAAGATGTTGCTGTCTGACACTACAGGCAAAACCATTGTTTTTTGATGCATCAGCCATTTTTTAAGATTTTAGGCTATTTTGCTTCCAAAGACTACCTTTTTCTTTTATTACACTTTATCTGTTTGTTACACTTTATCTATGTGGGAAACCTTGTGCAGCAGCAATGCAATGCAATGCAATAATAAAATAAATAAATAATAAAAAATAAAAAATAAATTTTAATAAAATCTTTTTTAGACTAGTGGAAAGAAATACACATTTAGATGTTTATTTTATTACACTTCATCTATTCACTTTATCTATGTGGGAAACTTTGGTATGAATGTGAATACATCCAGATCATTTAAAAAAAAATTGAATGTCTTCAAAAAGTTTGAAATCTTATTTGGATGCAATTAATCATTATTAATCAATTTGACAGCACTAGATTTTAAGCATTTTAATTTATATTTAAATTTCTGTTTTATTTGACCCATTTTAACACATGCAGTATGAATGTGAACATCAGACTCATTAAAAAAGATAAATGTACTTTTTAAATTTTATTTTAACCATTGTAAAAACTTCAGTATGAATGTGAACACATTTAGGTTTGTAAAAAAAACTAAAAAAAAAAACCCAACCATGTCTTTAAAATGTTGGAAATCTTATTTGGATGCAATTAATTGCAATTAATCGATTTGACAACACAGGTTTTAACCATTTAATTTTTTTTTTACATTTAATTTTTTTTTTAAACTATTTTAATACATTCAGTATGAATGTAAACATCAGGTTCATAAAAAATAAGAATGGCTTCAAAATGTTTTGGAAAAAAATCTTATTTAGATGCAATTAATCGTGAATAATCGATTTGACAGCACTAGATTTTAACCATATTAATTTATTTACATTTAAATGTACTTTTTATATTTTATTTTAACCATTGTAATACATTCAGTATGAACGTGAACACATTCAGGCTTCGTAAAAAAAAAGGAAAAAGAAAAAAAGAAAAACAAAACAATGTCTTCAAAATTTTGAAAAGTTATTGGGATGTAATTGTGATTAATTGATTTGACATCACTAGAATTTACCCATTTTACTTTTTATTTTTTTTAACCATTGTAATACATTCATATTATAATTATTATTATTTATTAACCTGATGTGTTCACATTCATAGGAAATAATTAAAAATATAATAATAATAATAATAATAATAATAATTAAAAAAAATGAATGGCTTCAAAATTAAATCTTATTTAGATGCAATTAAAAAATGAAATAAAAAAGAAATTGCTTAAAAAATGTGCTAAAAATATCAGTAAGACAATATTGCAAAAAATAAATAATATTTACAATGTAAATAAACTCAAAGCAAACATTTCACGTAATAATGATTGCTTCTCCAGTCTTTTAAGCCATATGATAACTTTGTTTCTGAAATTATAGTTTATGTGGGTTTCATGAAGAAAAATGTAGGTCAATATATGTCCAGTGAAAACGACAAGTGAGATTATGATTAAAGAAGATTAAGAAGATTAATATCTCCCAATAGGCTCAAGAAAAAATATTAAAAGGGAAGTTTTAATATACCCCTATAACATATAAATTTTTTCCAACACATGCAACATTTAAAACTATGACATATGAATTGAAGTCTTTCTGTTCTGATTTAAGAACCTTTAAAAGCCCTAAAAGGTTGAAGATTGAACTAAGACCTGCAGAAACCCTAAATTCCCACCATATGGAAAAGAGCAGCTTGGACTTGTATGAATATCTTCTTTTGTGTTCCACAAAATGATGACCGAAAGATGAACTATCCCTTTAAATGTCTTTAACATACACTAAGTTGACTGCAGCATGAGCAGTCTTGTGATTTTAAGATTTAAGAATTTGGAGCAACACCAAGTTTGCTTGTGGAGCCCGCGATGAATGGAGGGTTCAGTGGATGCCGGTGGCACGCGTGGCGTCGGGTTGCGGGTCAGTTGTGGTCACCAACTGCTATAGGGGCATGTGTGCCAACTCTCTGCCCTACATGGCCATGAGGAACGGATGTGCTTTGCAATGTTCTGCTGATACAGGACCTCTCCGGCATCTGCGGTGGCTTTGCAGTGTCGGTTGTACTCTGTGGTACTCTTTCTGAGTATGGTCTAAATTTGGAGGTACTCTGGTGATGTCCTCTCTCATTCTACCTCTCTTATTTCACTCCGCTTTAAATCCAGTTCCTTCCCACTGCATATTTCCTTTTGCTACGCCACTTTTTCTCTACACAGTCACAGTCACGGCATTATATCCTGTGTTCCTAGAAAACATACTGATGTAAAGTTCAAGGAAGAGACTGAAAAACAGATCGTCCCCTGTATGGTCCGCCTCATGTGGGATGCTTTTGAGGCTTGTTTTTACTGCTTTGCTCGTCCTTTCGGTTACTTTAGGACGTCTGCACTGTTTGAAATCTTTAATTTGCTCAGGTTTTGTGGTTGAACCTTGAAAGTATGTTATAATTATCAGTGGGAACGGCTTTAGCCGGGATGACCTTGGTTTGGACCGTCTGCCGCACACATACAGATTGGGACATTGTTTCAGAGCTTGCATTAGGACACTGTCAGATGGGGAGACTCCCTACTAAAAAAAAACAGATGTTTCTTATAGAGGCGTGTGTGTGCGTGTGCATCTGTTTCTCATTCGAACACTGAGCTCCTTCTGTTCTTCTGATCGTCGTCTTACTGGATGGATGTGTGTGTGAGTGTGTGACATTTTGCATTCTAAATGTTTGCACAAGAACGCCACTCGTGTTGGCGCTTGTGTTTCCATACAAATCAATGATTGATTGAGAGATCTGATTTATTTCTTTGAGATTCTGTTTATTGTTTTTTTTTTTAACCTTAGGTTTACTTTATGACTCATATTTGGTGGGATGTGATGATTGGTGGTTGATAAGGCAATGTTGTTCAAATTTAGGTTTTATGATCCGAACAAACCACTAAGCCTAAGTATTAAACTATGGTACGCAACTCTCTCCATACTTTTTTTTTTAACATAGTCAAACTTGCAATTTACCATTTTTGTGTCATGGTGAAAAGTCAATAAAATGGATAGAAAAAAAAATCTGTTTTCTATAAATATCGTATCGTATATACTCTGCTGGTCAAACGTTTGGGATCAGTAAGATTTTTTATGGATTTTACATATGCTTCTAATGCTTATCAAGGCTGCATTTATTTGTTCAAAAATACAGAAAAAAAATTAGATTGTGAAATATTATTACAGTTTAAAACAACATTCTTTTATTTTAATATACATTAAAAATCTATTTTTTTCTGTAATGAAACCTGAATTTTTCAGCATCATTACTCTAGTATTCAGTGTCACATGATCCTTCAGAAATCATTCTAATATGCTGATTTATTTATTTTTTTAAACCTGTGATATTGTTTTCAGCATTCTTTGATGAATAAAAAGTAAAAAAAAAAACTGCATTTATTAAAAATAGAAATCTTTTCTAATAATATACACTACTGTACTACAAAAGTTTGGGGTCAGTACATTTGAATTCTTTCTCTTTAAGAAATTATTACTATTACAATGATTGATTGAGAAATCTGATTTATTTCTTTGAGATTCTGTTTATTGTTTTTTTTAAACATAAGATTTATTTTATGACTCATATTAGGTGGGATGTGATGATTGGTGGTTGATAAGGCAATGTTGTTCAAATTTAGGTTTAATGATCCAAACAAACCACTAAGCATGGTACGCAACTCTCTCCATACTTTTTTTTAACATAGTCAAACTTGCAATTTACCATTTTTATGTCATGGTCAAAAATCAATAAAATAGATAGTAAAAAAATCAGTTTTCAATAAAATGTTTTTTAAAAAAGTAGAATGTATGTGTATATTTTACGTATATAATCTACTGGTCAAAGTTTGGGATCAGTAAGATTTTTTAATGTAATTTAAATATATTTCTAATGCTCATCAAGGCTGCATTTATTTGATTAAAAATACAGAAAAATGTGAAATATTATTACAATGTAAAATAATATCTTCTGTTTTAATATACATTAAAAATCAAATTTATTTCTCTGATCAAAGCTGATTTTTTTAGCATCATTACTGCAGTATTCAGTGTTACATGATCCTTCAGAAATCATTCTGTTATGCTGATTTATTTCCATTGTTGGAAACAGTCGTGTTGCTTAATTTGTTTTTGAAACCTGTGATATTTTTTTCAGAATTCTTTGATGAATAAAAGGTTAAAAAGAATAGAATTTATTTCAAATTGAAATCTTTTCTAATAATATACACTACTGTTCAAAAGTTTGGGGTCAGTACATTTGAATTCTTTCTCTTTTTATGATAAGAAATTATTATTTTTTATTCTGCAAGGATGTGTTAAATTGATAAAAAGAAAAAGTGATAGCAATGACTTATATTGTTAGAAATGTATATTTTAAATAAATGCTGTTCGCTTTAACTTTCTATCAAAGAATCCTGACAAAAAGTATCACAGGTTCTAAAAAAATATTTGGTTGCACAACTGTTGCCATTGATGTTTCTAATAATAAATTGGCATATTAGAATGATTTCTGAAGGATCATGTGACACTTTTGTTTTAATTTAATTTCTTTTATGTATATATTTTAAACTAATTCAAGAAGTCATGCTTAGGATTCCTTATTTCACACATAACTTTGAACAGTAATATTTTAAATGTTTTTTAAGAAGTCTCTTCTGCTCACCAAGCCTGCATTTATTTGATTACACCGCGTTCCAAATTATTATGCAAATGATATCTTACTCTGGTTTTCATAATTAGTCAATGCAAATGACAGTCAGTATAATTTTTAAGTCATCAGCCATTAGGGTATAATTCGAATTTTATTGAACAAACCTCCTAATGATAACAGTTTTTATTTCAAAAATAAAAAACTGAAAATGCACTGTTCCACATTATTATGCACAACAGAGTTAAAACATTGTATAGGTTGTAAAGAACTGAAAATGTCATTTGCTGAATTTGCAGCATTAGGTGGTCATATTTACTGAAATCAAAAGCTATTTCAATCAAAAACATCCTAACTGGGCAAGTTACATCTTACCATAGGACCCCTTCTTTGATATCGCTATCACAATTCTTGCATCCATTGAATTTGTGAGTTTTTGGAGAGTTTCTGATTGAATTTGTTTGCAGGATGCCAGAATAGCCTCCCAGAGCTGCTGTTTTGATGTGAACTGCCTCCCACTCTCATAGATCTTTTGCTTGAGGATGCTCCAAAGGTTCTCAATCTGGTTGAGGTCAGGGGAGGATGGTGGCCACACCATGAGTTTCTCATCTTTTATGCAGATAGCAGCCAATGACACAGAGGTATTATTTGCAGCATGAGATGGTGCATTGTCATGCATGAAGATGGTTTTGCTACGGAAGGCACAGTTCTTCTTTTTGTACCATGAAAGAAAGTGGTCAGTCAAAAACTCGACATACTTTGCCGAGGTCATTTTAATACCTTTAGGGATCCTAAAGGGGCCAACCAGCTCTCTCCCTATGATTCTGGCCAAAAACGCCACCTCCTTGTTGTGGTCGCAGCCTTGTTGGGACATGTTCCATCCACTACTCCATCTATCTGGACCATCCAAAGATGCACAACACTCATCAGTAAACAAGACTGTTTGAAAATGAGTCTTCATGTATGTCTGGGCCCACTGCAACCGTTTCTGTTTGTGAGCATTGGTTAGGAGTGGCCAAATAGTAGGTTTATGCACAACTGCAAGCCTCTGGAGGATCCTACACCTTGATGTTCGCGGGACTCCAGAGGCACCAGCAGCTTCAAAAACCTGTTTGCTACTTTGTAATGGCATTTTAGTAGCTGCTCTGTTAATCTGATGAATTTGTCTGGCAGAAACCTTCCTCATTCTGCCTTTACCTGCACGAACCTGTCTGTGCTCTGAATCAGCCTCAAATCTCTTCACAGTACAATGATCACACTTACGTTTTCGTGAAATATCTAATGTTTTCATACCTTGTCCAAAGCATTGCACTATTTGACGCTTTTCGGCAGCAGAGAGATCTTTTTCTTTCCCATATTGCTTGAAACCTGTGGCCTGCTTAATAATGTGGAACATCCTTCTTAAGTACTTTTCCTTTAATTGGGTTCATTTGGCAAACTATTCATCACAGGTGTCTGAGATTCATTTCAGTGATCCAAAGAGCCATGAGACACAATACCATCCATGAGTTTAATTGAAAAACAAAAAACTGTGTGTTTATGACACTTACATCCAATTTGCATAATAATTTGGAACGCGGTGTAAATGTACAGCAACTGTAAAATTCGGAAATATTTTTACTATTGTTTTCTATTTGAATGTATTTTAAAATGTAATTTATTCCTATGATTTCAAAGCTGAATTTTTAGCACCATTACTCCAGTCACACGATCCTTCAGAAATCATTCTGATGTGCTTCTCAAAAAAACATGTATTATTTATTATTATGTTGAAAACAGAGTAGTTTTTTTTTTCAGAAAAAAGTTCAGAAGAGCAGGATGTATCTGAAATAGACATCTTTTGCATTCTTGCTAAATAAAATAATGAATTTCTATAAATTCTTTTCCAAAGAGAAAAATATATATATACTGACTCCAAACTTTTGAATGATAATAGTGTATAATGTTACAAAAGCTTTTTTTTATGTAAATAAAATATAAATTTTTGGATCTTTCTTTTCTTCAAAGAATCTTAAAAAAGTAACTCTTTTAAATATTGATAATAATAATAATAATAAATGTTTCTTGAACACCAAATCAGCATATTAGAAACATTTCTAAATTTCTAAAATTTAGCTTTGATCACAGGAATAAATTACATTTTAAAATATATGCAAATAGAAAACAGTTATTTTAAATAGTAAAGATATTTCAGAATTTTACACTTTTTGCTGTACTTTGGATTAAATAAATGCAGGATTGGTAAGCAGTCTTACAGTTCAAAAACCTTTAACTGGTAGTGTATATTACATATTTGAACTATTTTACTGATTTGTTGTTTGACATATACCTGTTCACATTGCATAACATTACATTTTAAGTACAAAGTGTCCAAGAGGAAGGAAAACGTCAATTCAAATATGTCCAAAAAGTATGTATTGCAAAAGTAACGTTCATAGCTGCTTTACTGGCTGATTCCTCCCCAACTTGAGGGGCCCTGCAAAATGTCTTCAACTGTTGGTGGTATGCGGTCAAATACAGAGCATCAAAAGCAGAAGTGAAACCTGTCATGTGTATTCAGAGCAGAGTAACAGTAAAGAGTAGCCACTTCTTTGAAACTTTATCAATGAATGCTTTCAGTTTTACTCAACCTGTTGTATCGTTTTTCAACATCATTAGGGTTTAAATATAATGGCTAGCACTAATCACATCTGAGATTAAATCAATCTGTGACCTCAAAGTATTAACTATCTTTTTATAGTACTGCAAATATGAATGAAGAATACTTTTACAGCATCTTGGTTAATGTTCTTTTCTACATATATGAAAATATGCTCACTTCAGAAATTATAGATTTTTCTTTTATGCCAAAGACCATTAGAATATTAAGATCATGTTCCATGAAGATATTCAGCAAATTTCCTATCATAAATATATCAAAACCTAATTTTTGATTAATAATATGCATTGCTAAGAACTTCATTTGGACAACTTTAAAGGCAATTTTCTCAATATGTAGATTTTTTTTTTTTTTTTTGCTCATTTCTAACAAACCATAAAGCAATGGCAAGCTTATTTATTTAGCTTTTATATAATGTATAAACCTCAGTTTTCAAAAAAATTGACCCTGGTTTTGTAGTCCAGGGTCACTTGTATAAATAGGCTACAAACCAAGAGAAAAAAATGATTAAAAATGTGCCATGCTAATTGTTAGTTATTATTTAGCGATGCCTAATGTATTGTCTAATGCTGATGTATTTAAACGTACAGTAAAGTGCATATTTCTAAACAATTTAATGCTTATATGTGACCCTGGACCACAAAACCACTGTTAAGTTGAGCAGGTTTATAGCCAAAAATGCATTGTATGGGTTGAAATGAGTTTTTCTTTCATGCCAAAAATCATTAGGACATTAAGTAAAGATCGTGTTCCATGAAGATATTTTAAGAACTTCATTTGGACAAATTTAAAAGCGACTTTCTCAATATTCTAATTTTTGGGGACCCTAAGGTTCCAGATTTTCAAATAGCCTTATCTTAACAAACAATACATCAATGGAAAGCTTAATTATTCAGCTTTCAGATGACGTTTAAATCTCAATTAAAAAAAAAAAAAAACCCTTACGACTGGGTTTGTGGTCCAGGGTCACAATTTTTCTTCATGCATCAGCGCACTACAAAACAGCAAAGGAAGTAAAATGTACATACACCCTGCTTTTTGACCCTGATGGTGAAATGATTGACTTGTACTCTTATTTCCTAAGTTTTCTGTAAGTTTGCACTTTTGTGTGCTTAAGGCCTGTTTAAATGCTTCCCACACTTTCTTAGATGCGAAAGAGGAACAAGCTACAGAAGAATGAAGGTAACTCAGTAACAGGAAGAGGATTCCATCTGCTTCTAGTGAATTGTCCTTTTCCAGTGAGATATCAGTTACAGTCTGCGACTTCAGATATGCTGGAGCATTAGTGGTTGATGTTCACTAGGACCCCTGAGGAGCAGCATTGTCACAGTTCAAAACTGTTACTATCACCGATTTACAGGCAAGTCTTACTATGACACATCCCCTTCCCCCCCCGCACACCACACGCTTCTAAGGAAAGTTGTGGCCGCTGGTGTTGCAATGCTTGATTGCCTGCAGAGAACAGCGTTGGGTGGTGTCGTTCTTGTTATCTCCTTTCTCTTCCTGCACCGGCGGCCCTCGCTGAAGATGACAATATTATCAAGGGGGAACAGCACAACCACAATATGGCATTGTACACCTCACTTTCAACACCTTGTGGTCAAACTGGGTGCAAAAAAATTCTGTCCATCCTGAGTCAAGCTGAATCAGCGAGGTTAAAGGTCACGAGAAGCAAGAAGGGCCAAAGTCGGAATGACTTGCTACCTATTTCTGCCATTTCTTTATAAGGTGAAAATAGCAAGAATAGTATGCTATTCCCAATTTAGGGTGCTGTTTTAAAAGCTGGTACAAACACAGTTCAAACTTGTTTTTAAATTTGTTTTTTAAGAAAGCATTTGCAAAAAAGTGAGGCAAAAAAAGTATTAAACTTCCTATACAAAATCGCTAAAAGCCATATAAAGGGTCATCAATATTTTAAATGCTCAAAAAAATAAAGCCAAAATATTTAGTGAATTTAATGCTGTTTTTTTTATTACTATGATGCTTTATGCTTTGTCATTCTTTCATATTCACAAAAGCAAAAGTGTGCAGTTATCCACTGTAGAAACACACATGCATGTGTCTATCCATCATCAATGATGATTCATTATCCATATCAATATCCAAGGTTCACATTTCTAGCAATTGTGCAGTTAATTCTCATATTGTATTTTCATAAAGTTTTGGAATAATTGTCCTCTCCCTAAATTTGTCACCACCGAAACACAGTAATAATACTTATTTAATAAGAAGGGTTATATTGACCTATTAAGAGTTTGCTTACATCTAGATTTTCTACATTTATACATATATATGTATATATATATAAGTCCTGACTTCATCCAATTGAGAATCTGTGGAGGGAGCTAAAGATCAGGGTGATGGCAAGGAGACCCTCCAACCTGAAAGAGTTGTAGCTCATCGCTAAAGATAAATGGGCAAAAATACCAGTGGAGACATGCAAAAAGCTGGTCAGAATTTATAGAAAGCATTTGATTGCTGTAATTGCCAATAAAGGCTTTTCTACTTATTATTGAGAAGGGTATGAAAGGGTATAAAAGATGAGTAATAATTTTTTCCACAATGCCTCTTGTACATCGTCTTATTATCTTCTGGGAGATGTCTGTCATTTCTAATCAACAACAACAACAACAACAACAACAACAACAACAACAACAACAACAACAACAACAACAAACTTGCTGGTTGAATAAAAATAACTGTAAGTCAGAATTTGCCAGGGGTATGGATAATTTCGGGCTTGACTGTATGCATATAAATATAATTTTTTTTCAAATGTAAATCCATAACAATTACATTTTTTACAATATTTCAAGTGTAATTTTTGAGATTTGTTGTATCCAGTTTTTCTTTGTAAAAAGCTAAATGTTGATCATATTGATTTCCAAGTTAAAGATTGTAGTATGAATACACACTGAACCAAAAACTATCATAACATCTTAGTTGATAATTTAGTATACTTTATTTTTGACAAATCACCCCATGTTTCGGTAGTGACTTCACATTTTTTGTCACTGCCGAAACAATAATGACATGTTTTGGTTGTGACTGTTTGGGTAGTGACAATTCTATGGGGTTACACCCAAAAAACAAAGATGTCACCACTGAAACGTCACCAAATGTTTCAGTCGTGACTGTTTGACAATTTCAGATTTTTTTTAACCTGTAGCTTAAAGATACTAATCAGTATGGTTAGCTAGCATAGTTTGAAACAGTGGTATACATATAAGAACTAATTGTTTTTTATATAACTCCCAAAAAAGTGTGCCTAACTGCATAAAAAGGTGTTTGGTAGTGTTGTTACACACAGATTTTTCAAATTTTTAACACATATACTTCAAAATGATGAGACCTTTCTAGCCTACTCACACCTTCTATGAGAGAGGGACACATGAATATTTCCGGATCATAAATGTATGAGTTTAGTTAAAATCAGTCTCGGCCAGTGGACTAAAACATACATTTCAGTAGTGACATGAAAAATGCAGGACACATCTTTTACATTAGTTTTTATAATTCACAAAGAAAAAATAAATAATTTACTTCACCTTTTAAAAGAATTTAAAAAAAAAGAACTTTTAAAAACAACAATGGGAAAAAATACTTAAATGATTTCAACATCAATTTGATAAATTGAAATTTGTGGGTTAGGGTTCGGGACAGCCACCTCCCAATTAAAAGTACCCAATAAATTATGATTTTATACTACTTACTAATATTTATTGTGTGTTTCTATAGATAATAGAAGAATCCTAATAAACATCTAAGATTTGAATAATTAAATGCTTTTTAAATGTGTTTTTTGACTGTGGGACAGAAGTTTGCAGCAAGTCTGTAGAATGGCCCACATACTAGGGGATAGTAAACTGCTTGTTAGCAAGATGACAGTGTGGGAACATGGTCTGCAAACCTTATCTTAGGATGTCTGTCTAGACATGTTCTCTTTTTATACAGACTTGATAAGAGAAAAATAATTCCTCATTAGAAATGTGTGAGTGCTTTGGCTTTAAAATTGCAACATTTCTTCAAGCAGTGCTGATGAGGCAATCTACAAACAATGGGATTCTTTGTTGAATGAACACAAGCCATTTAAATTCCATGTCTCAAACATGTAGCTGGACAACATATGGGAGTTATTTCAGAGATAGCTAGAAGCAACACAAGTGAGTGATGCAAGACATTTAAACAGTCCTGGACTACAAAATGCCTCCCGTTGAGGTTAACAACCACACATTGCCACCACAAACCGCATGAAAGCTGGTCAATCAACTTTCTCTAGAAGGCCTATCCCAGATAAATCTGACATATGACAAAATTACCTATTGTCGAAAGTCAAACATTATTCTTTTAACTTTGTATGGGTCAAAATATCTATTTTTCTTTTATGCCAAAAATCATTAGGATATTAAGTAAAGATCATGTTCCATGAAAATATTTTGTAAATTTCCTACCATAAATACATAATAATTTTTAAATTAGTAATATGCATAGCTAAGAACTTCATTTGGACAACTTTTAAGGTTCAATATTTAGATTTTTTGCACCCTCAGATTACAGATTTTTAAATATTTGTATCTCAGCCAAATATTGGTCATATCCTAACAAACCATACATCAATGGAAAGCTTATTTATATCTCAAGTTTTGTGGTTCAGGGTCACAAATATGAAAAGCACTCTAGATCAAAGTGTAAAAGGCCTGGTTCTAATATAGAGAGGTTAGATTATTCTGGGGCCGGCTGCTGAGATGGGAAATGAGCTGAGCTGAGCAATGTCGTAATCTGGAGTTTACTGGGTCTTGGTACACTAGCCTCATTCAGTGGCCTCTAGGTGGCAACATTTATAGGACATTCAAAATACATGCAGTTCTGTCCTTTTGAATCAATGATATGCAGTGTGATTTACATCTGTGCTCATTTACCTAATGTTTTATGCATCCTGAATAAAGAAAATTGTTACATTTAAATTTTTACATATATTTTTAAGGTATATAAATAACATATATGATCTTGTTCATTAAATAATGCTGAAAAGAAATCAAATTCCACTTGAATATTGTCAAATGAGTTTATAAAAGTGCACAACTCCCATATCATCTCTTTAATGTAAGGTCATGGAAATTGCATATATAACAATTACAAATGATAAATGTTGTTTAAACCGTTTAAGAAGTAGAGGATTTCAGACTGTACATTGAACGTGTATGAGAATTCTGTTTTCCCTTTGTTGCATTCTGAGGTCAGCGGTCGCAAAGAATGCAGGATTCCGCCCATATGTTGAATTCGCGGGAGACTCATAAATCATTCGCGCCACCTGAGAAAGGGGGGTTACCTCAGCACGTGTTGAGCCGGATGCGATTCTTTTGTTATGTAACCAACGCCTATATCTTCCTCATATGCCTAAAGTTCATATTTCTATCCCTTAAGTCGCGGGTTGATCTGTTAGCTGTGTATATAAGGAGTGTCTGTTTGAGAACAGTATGTTCTTGTATACATACATTACGCGCCAAAACAGACCACAGCAAAACGTGATCGCAGCTTTCTTTCTTTCTCTCTCCCTCTCTCTTTCTCTCTTTTTTTATAGACTACTATCGCTATAGCAAACCAGAGCCGGCATTTGTGAACACTCGCACACGTGTGTGAGTTACAACCCCCCTTCTTTTTCTTGGAATTGCACGGTTCATTGAGTGCACAAGCGCACCAGCGGAGGCTAGGTCCGACCTATATCCCCCTCATTCCTCCGCGGCTGTTCAGCCGCTTTTCCGTGAAGGATTTTATTGAATATCAAGCCACAGAGTATAATTAGGCATGATTACTAAAAAGGTTTTCATTCAACATTTGCCGGTTAAGTTTTGGCGCGAGTTTTCTCGCGGAGGAATTAGAGCAGTACATCGCCCTTTAAAATTAAATGGTCTCCATCCGTCGCCACACCCACTGCCAGCTTCGGTCCGCGTGGGCTCTGACATGCCGCAAAGAGGTTCTGCGGTTTTTCAGACGTTTTTAAAATATTTTTTTAAACAGTTGTTTTAAACACACCGACGTTTTTCATCGATTTAATTCGCCATAGCATTTGTGAAAAAAGGTAAGGCGTGACTTTTTTTTTGCTTTTGTGCTTTAGTGCTGTCGTGCATGTGGTCTGTCTACCGGCTTCCTCCATATGATTTTACTACGTGAACCCCTCGCTTACTTGTGCAGGAAGTGCATTACTAGTAAAGAAATTAGTGAAGGCGTATTGGAAAGTTGCGTTAATAAACCTTTATATGCTTTGTGGATCGTATATGACTTTTGATTTGCGT
Organism: Garra rufa; assembly: GCF_049309525.1. NCBI lineage: Eukaryota > Metazoa > Chordata > Actinopteri > Cypriniformes > Cyprinidae > Garra > Garra rufa. The sequence continues at coordinate 40,243,453 of NC_133372.1, forward strand.
TTTAATGCAAATTATAAAAAGCTTAAGCTTAAAGCTTTTCATTCACTGTCTGTTCACGTACACATAATTTTGCCAACATTTTATAATGTATAAAAGCTTCGTTCTTTTTAAATGCTGTTTTAGGAGTTGATTATAATAATTATTGCAGATATAAATAAAAAACTTTTAAAGCCGGTTTTGTCAGCATAGCTGAAGTTGAAAACTTCTTTCAGTAAAAAACTTTAATAAAATGCCATAGGAATGAGATGTTTGAAGATATTAACAAAAGTTAATAGTAACATAATCAGTAACACTGACCCCCCAAAAAAGTTTTTTTTTTTTACTAGCAATTCCTAAAACATGTTTTAGCTCATTTTTGATTAGCTTTCAAAAAGTCAAATGTATGAGTTAACTTAAACTTTTAAATGTGAGAAATTTGGCGTGGAACAAAAACTCCATGAGGGATCTTTCCAGCTGTTCATGACATCACTGCACGGGCCAGTCAGCTCCGCCCACATGGGTGGAGCCACCATTGTAAACATGAATAAAATTGAACGCGCCAGCCGGGAAATTTTACAATCGGCAGTGCATGAGAACAACACTTCGCAGGCCGTTTAGCAAAAAAAGCTGCGTGGACTTTTACTCTTGGATGCACGTTGTCTCTCATTTTAAAGGATTGCGCTTTTCCGACAGGTTTTGCCAAGATGTTGCACTCTGGTTCTCCACCGCACGAGTGGTTTTGCGATTCCGAGCCGCTGCTGTTTGACGACGAGTTTTGCTTGAACCTCATGAAGGACTTGCAGTCCATCCCCACGCCGCCCCAATCCCCTCCGATGAAACCGGGGCTCGCGAAGAATTTATCCACGGTGGATCAGTTGGAGTTAGTGTCCGAACTTTTAATGGAGGACAGCGACTTTCTCCAGCTGGACTGGAACTTTACCGGCGGCAGCGCTTTAGCAGCAGATTCGGATCCGCTCTCGGAGGACTGCCTGTGGCACAGCGACAAACCGATCGAGGATAAACTCTCAGCGGTGCTCTCCACAAGTCCCTTGCTCTCCGATATTGACACTGAGATTTTTGCTGAAATCGCTGGCTCTACGTTGGACTGCCACAATGTGGCGCTCGCCTGTCAAGCTCTGGAGAGCGAGGACTTACCGCTGGACAGCCAGGAGCAGATCGAGTCCACGTCTGATTATGGCTCGCTGTCCACTGGAGGAGAATCATCCACAAGCGATTCTGGTGAGTGTTTTGATATGCAAAGTTTATTTTGTTATGACGGATGTTAGTTTCTTGAAACTGGATTTTAACATTTATTTGTGTTCCACAGAGGAGGAGATTGATGTTGTAACCGTCCGGCGGTCGAGCACGCTAACGCGCTCTCAACACCAGCTGCAGTTGGAGGACAGTCGGCGTGAGCAGCAGCGTGCTCTCAAGCGCTGTCACTTTGAAATCCAACAACAGCACAACTACGCCGCTCCGCGGCCCGCCTCTCCTCCGCCCCCACCCTCCCCGGTTTCCGCGCCCCCTCACAAACGCTCCCGAGGGTCTGGAGACTCCCACCGAAGCGCGCAGAGCACGGGACGCTCTCGCAGTCTGGCCTCCCGACAGGGGGCGGACACAGAGGACGAGGAAGAAAGACGGAGGACACACAACGTGATGGAGAGGCAAAGGCGAAACGAGTTAAAGAACTGCTTCCTCAGGCTACGGGACAACGTTCCTGAACTGTCCAATAACGACAAGGCGTCCAAAGTGGTGATTTTAAAGCGGGCGAAGGAAAGCATCAGAAATCTGGAAACAGAAAACCAGAGACTGACGCAGAAAAGAGATAAACTTCGAGAACGACAAGAACAGCTGAAAGCCAGACTGGGGCAGCTCAAGAGGTTGTGAGTGTCTTGGACTAAGAAATAACAAGGTGTAACACTTGTGACTGACTGTAAAGACTTGTGGATTTTTTTTCCCCATCGTTAAGTTCCGTTTGGAAACACGCATGGTCAATGCAAGAAAACGTTCTCAGTGTTGTGACTTTAAGAAGTCATTTAGTTCTTGAGTCTTAATATGAAAGTCTTTTATATACTGTATGTTGAATGAATAATCAGAAAGCATAGTTAGCCTTAAAAGAAACACCCTAGATGATTCTCACACATTCTACCTTATTGTTCTAGGCGTACATTTCTTGTTATATTTTGGGCTGGTTCCAAAGGATGTTCAAAAATAAGGGGTTGAATGTAATTAGCAGATGATTAAGTTTTTATAGACTGAAGTTTGCATTTGTTGATGTTCAGACTGGAAAGATAAACTATATTGGATTCATGTTCATGCATAGCTCGTATTGTTGAGGTCTGGAGTTGTGGAGCGTATTCAAATTTGAATCGCACTCTGTGTTTGACTCCATGTGTCTTTACTCTGTCAGTTATTGTATGTTCCCTCTCATTTCTATGTTTATCTACCTCTACCAGGAAGACGCCTGGCTGTTTTATTGCCTTCATAATGGCAACTGTATAAAATGTTTTTTTCAATTTGTATTTTTTTTTCATGTAAATACCACCTGTTAATTATGTATTATAAATTATTTAGGCTTTTTCTTCTTGGTTCATTTGCAGGTTTTTGAAAAAAAAAAAGTTCTGTTCATCAACTGCACTTTGTTTTATAGAGTAATAAAGAATGAGCAAGATGACTTGTGTTTGAATCTATTATTTTACTCGCACTATGCAGAAAATCACATCAGAGGTACATCAGCTTAAAGATTTCAGGGTGTGGTTTCGTCACAGGTGAAATTGAGTTGCACAAGACTAAAACCTTTAAACAAAAGCAGGAATGTTTGAGTGATGGAATTCGGGTCAAGATGAGGGGGTGGCAGGGTTGACATTTGTTGAATGTCTAAAGGGCCTGATTGCAGCAGGTCAATATAACTGAAGTGAAGGAGTTTCTGCATTGAAACACTGAGCACAAACTTGCCCCACGTGAATCCCTGAACTGAACTTTTATGCATTAAGCATAAACCAAAAACTTTACTGTGACCAGTAAAAACTCAACATATTTCTCCCTTTTTCCCACCATACAAATGCTTTGAAGGCGTTACAGGACCTGTCATTTCTCATTACGTAATTTGTAATTATCTGAATGAATATTTGAAAGTCAAATTCATAGTAGTATTCAAAAACACTTGATGCCAGAGGCACTGTGGGTAAATATTTGACTTACTGCCCTAGTTCGCTCTTGAAGAGTAGCAGTGTTTTGTGATTCATTTAACGTTTAATGAAAAGTCTAAAAATACATTTGTTTTTGGACAGTTAGATTTTTAAAGAAGTCTCTTCTGCTCACCAAGCTTGCATTTATTGATGCAAAGTACAGCAAAAACACTAAAATGTTTTGAATATATGTAAGTTATTTCTGTGATTTCAAAGCATCATTATTCCAGTCTTCCGTGTCACATGATCCTCCAGAAATCATTCTAATATTCTGATTTTTTTAAGATTCTTTGATGAAAAGAAAGAGCCAAAGATCCAGAAAATTTTTCTGAAATAAAAAGCTTTTGTAACATTATACACTATACCATTTAAAATCTTAATTTCTTTTCTATTCATCAAATCAATGTGAAAACATTCTGCTCATCATGACACTGGAGTAATGATGATAAAAATTCAGCTTTAAAATCATAGGAATAAAATACATTTATTCAAATATACTCATAGAAAAGACTTATTTTAAAATTTGACTGTTTTTGTATCAAATAAATGCAGGCTTGGAGAACAAAATACATTATTTTTTAAAAAACATAAAAAATCTTACTGTTCAAAAACTTTTGACTGCTGGTGTATATTTTCAAGAATTATAGTTTTATTCATCTGCAAAAAATAATCGGTTTCCACAACAATATGAAGCAGCTCAACTGTTTTCGACACTGATAATAAGAAGAAATGATTCTCGATCACCTGATCAGCATATTTCTGAAGGATTATGTGACTTAAGACAGGAGTAATGATGCTAAAAATTCATTTTTGCCATGACAGGAATAAAGCACAATTGAAAACATATATTGTAATGATTCAACTTGTGGACTTTAAGTGACCTTTATCGCTTCCCTTCAGAACACCAAGGCTGAGCACTGACAGTTTTGCAACAAGTGTCAGAACGGGTTTTAGTCCTCCATTACTTACTCTCCTTTCATCTTTTGTGCTTAAACCTGTTGGGTCACGGATGCTTTGGAGAGAATGAAAGCAAGGGTTGTCTCCTGACAATCTGCATTGTGAAGTCTGCATTCAGTCTTTAAACATGTAAATGTGCTGTCATCCAGACAACTGGCCCCTGAACCGTTCTGAAGTTGTAGACAGAGAGGTGCTAAAGAGACCAAAGCGAGACCATTACGGAAAATATGAGATCTGGGGGGAAAAAATTCTCCCAATTAGTTGCATAGGTTCAAGAAAAATGTTTTGAAAAATGTTCTTGTCAACCATTAAATTTCATACCTAATGTTGTGAACGTTAAGATCAAAAGTTGCAACATCAGTAGGAGGGTTGAACACACACGTCAGTGCATGTTAAGCATGTTAAGCTTGTGTCCTGAGGCAAGAAAATGCCCTGACAAGGATACCAGAGTTTCAAAAGCTCATCTTTAAACTGAAGTCTTGCAATAAAACAGACAATCACCTCAGGTCTGATCGTAAATGACAGAAAAAGACAAAGACAAGAAAAGAGATGAAATCTATCTGCTTTAGCCATCACAAGCACTTCTCTTTGAAAGCTGGTGCTTGAGAAACCATGAGAAAACCGTTTCTGTATTGCTTTTGCATATTGGGTTTGTTCAAGAGATGGAGTGACAGCTTAAAAATCTTAATTTCATGCATAAACGTATGCATTCATATGCACTTCAAAATAAAGGTTCATTACTGGCATTGATCATTCCATGAACATCTTTTAACATACATGAAAACTTTTTATTCCACAAAAGGTTCTTTATGCTGGAAAAATCATTCTTTTCAGAATGTTTCACTGTGAAAACCCCTTTGTTTTTAAGATAAAAAAACAAACAAATGAAACATTTTTCAACAAGCCCGTAAGATATGTCACCGCATATCAGTCTTGACATTTCGTGATTTGTGTGAAAGTGTTTTTATCAGCGTTTGGGTTTTAGCCTGTTGGTCAGATGTGGATTGACACTGTTGTGTTTGCTTTCATCACACTAAAGTGTCTCTGGCCATATGTTCCCTCGCAGGAAGGTGACAAGAGACGGGAGCCATGTTTGCGCTGGGACGTTTCACTGCCTTCCTACTGTCATTAAAACATGAAAGCAGATTTTAGAGCTCAAACAGCCTCTTTAAAGAATATACTGACCATAAAGGTCACAGACACACATTCCTTCATTAGAATAATTCATGCCAAAGAGATGAAATTGCAAGCATTACATCATATGAATGGAGCTGGAAATGCCAAACTTATACTACTAAAATATGATTTATGGAAGAATTTAACATTCACAACTGACAAGTAGTTATTTCAGTGATGCACCTTTGGAATTATATAAGTGATTGACACATTAATTAGATTTTGAGACTGCTGGCTGTTTTCAGAAAAACTGCTTTTTGAAAGCTAGCAGTCAACGAAGCACCCAAGGGCTCGGCGCAAAAATGCCAAATAGCCAGTGAAATCCAGACGCTACGCTTGACACAAGAGGCTGTTCGGAGTGGTAGACAAGAACAGGTGTGAGATCTGTTTGAGGCCGGGATACACCCTCTGGGGTGTGTGGAAGGGGACCATCCTGGATGCATGTGTGGAGCTGGGAAAGTATTTTGAGGATAGATCAATGCATGTGTGTGTTCAGCAGATGATTTATGAAGACACCACACACTAACCACAGGGCTAAAGTTAGTGGATTCCACAGCAACATCTTCCCGGCCGTTAGAAAATGGCACAACTGCACTCAAATGGAGTTTTTAATAGAGAGTGTCTTTAAGAGGTCATTTGGAACAAACCCCATTAAGTTAAGCCTTGCTAATAATAGTATTGGTTTACATATGTTTGGAATGCACTAGTAGCACTACACACAATTTATGAACAGATTTTTGCTACCTGATCTCAAAATGAAAACATACCTGTGTGGAAAACATGCCATTAAGTAGACATCACTGCAGTTTCCAACAGAAATGAACACTAGAGGCGGTAAAACAGCGAGCACTTGTAATTGTTTTCGTACACAGTTCTGATTACAGCTCCACATATTTCGCTTTCTGGACATAACAAGCTTGCTTGGTAGTTCAGCTGGCACAGAACTGGACTTAGGATGCGGAATCCTTGGGTACAAATCCCATCAAAATCATAACTCACAATGAAAGAGCTGAAGATGAGAGAAAACCAAGCTAAAATGGCATGCTTGCGATTGCGTTTTTACTTCACATTAGCTTTTATTCATATTATCGGGTAGGTTTAGGTGTAGTGCAGGTGGTACGTTATTTTAAAACGTCATGGAGCACTGAGTTATTGCACCATTCAATGGATATTCAAGTCAGAACTGTAGTGACTAAACCAACGTCGCATAAAACGTACCATATGTATCTGTTCTGGGGGGGTGGGATTATTTTTAGTGCCACTCAGTGGACATTTAACATCGCATATATCACAAAACGTAAATGGCAGTAGGTATTTCATGTCCCAGCTAAAAAGTTCCCACTGGTATGTTTTCGTCATGAGATCAGGTTGGATTTTTGCCCCAATCTGCAGTCTGGACAAGTCAGAGCGAAGCTGACTAAAGTTAGAGCCAGTCTACAGATATTGGCCAGTTGGAAAATCTCAGTGCATGTTAGGCACAGTTTTTTGGCTACACACTTTGATTCTATTCTATATTTTGAGCTGATTTTAGAACATCTCCTAGCAATGAGGTGCATGCTTCTGTGTTCGGAATAACTTGAAAGTCTGGTAGTGTGTGATCCTCAGGCATTTAATGCCTAGGTTTTCATTTGCAACTATTTACTAAGTCAGTGAGTGTATGATGCCTTGTGTTTTAAAATCTTTTCAGATTTTAAAAGTTGTGTAGTTTAATCCAAAAATGAAAATTAGGTCATCATATACGTACCCCTTCTGTTTTTCAGCTCTTTGACTTTCTTCTATTGTTTGCATTGTCCATACAATAGGTCAATGGGTTCCAAAACTGTATTTTACCCTATTGACTTTCACTGAAACTCAAAATATCTCAAGAATATAAATAAAATATCTTCTTTTGTGTTACTACAGGAGAAATACAGGCTTGGAATGTCACTAAAGTGAGTAAATTATTACCTGCAATTATTTTCATTTTAGGTAGTTTACTGGACATGAAGGAGCAAGCGTGATCACTTGCATTGCAAACATCTTAAAATACACTGACTTTTTTGCACGTAAAGGTAAGTGTAATTCCTAACTGTAAAGGATTTATGTATATTTGCGTGCCCTCAAAAAATATCAACAAATTGATGTGCTTTTTCTATTAAAAAAAAATGGAATGGGCTCTCTTGTTCAGGAACAGGAATCTTTAGGCAATCGTGAGGCAAATGCGTTAGCCTTTCATGTGCTCTTGATTGCGGATTTGTGGAACTCCTAAAGAATGCGCTGAAGGCGCGCTCACTGCTGCCCGTCGGGCTCGGGCTGGAATGCAGGGCTTGTTTTAAGTTTGTCTCTATTTTTTTCGTTCGTGTCAGTTTTAAATATAATTTAAAAGACTGTTTTAAATAAAATTTGAATTATACTTCTGTTAAATGTGGTGTGTATGCTTTTCTTTAAAAAAAAGGACACAATTTCTTCATTAAGTAACTTTTACACCACGAATATTGATTATTTTCTTAGCACCCCCACATATTGGACTAGCCCCCCGTTAGCCCCGTTAGAGAAAATATTCTGGTGCAGCGCATGCCTGCAGATTAGAAACGACGACGGCGAAGAAGGCGACACTTTTAGGGAGCTCAGGAAACTGAGTTTATGTTGTTGACTTTGCGCGATATGAACATAATGCAATTCAATTGACAGACAATATGAATAATAGGAATAATGGAAATTCCATGTAAACCGGAGTGAAGAACTTTGCTCTTGACATGTAAACATATTGCGATTTAGTCCTTACTCTGATTATTGGAAATAATCGCATTATTCGTGCCCATGTAAACGTAGTCAATGTCCTTACTACCTTTATGAGCTTTGAAAGTTTCAGTTGCGTTGCTTTCCATGCAGGCTCAGAAAGCTCTTGGATTTCATCAGAAATATCTTAATTTGTGTTCTGAAGATGAACAAAGGTCTTATGGGCTTGGAATGACATGAGAGTGAGTAATTAATGACAGAATTTAATTTTTTTGATTGAACTTTTCATTTAAGGACTGCAGGGCAGTATTACTTACATGAATGCAATAGAAAGTCAAAATTGACCCTATTAAGGCACATTATTAAGCATGATTCATTGGCTGCATGCAATCTTATTAAAAAGTATTCAACTTTCCCAACCTCTTCCTTCCAACTGCCCGCCTTAAACAAATAGCTTTTTACAATCCAATTGAAACCTGTCTCATGCAACACCTAAGTATCTTATTTCACTGTGAAATACACTGCATTGTGAAAAAAAATCAATGGCATTTGAATGCCAGTGTCCATGAAACAAATATGACTCTGTCTTTATAATTTGAAGTCAAAAGTTTACATACACCTTGCAGAAACCGCAAAATTATTTTACCAAAATAAGAGGGATCATACAAAATGCATGCTATTTTTTATTTAGTACTGACCTGAATACGATATTGCACATAAAAGACGTTTACATATAGTCCACAAGAGAAAATAATAGGTGAATTTATAAAAATGACCCTGGTGAATTTACATACTTGATTCTTAATACTGTGTTGTTACCTGAAAGATCCACTGCTTTGTTGTTGTTTAGTGTTTGTTGTTCATGAGTCCCTTCAGTGTATTCTCTTGAACAATTTACTGCCTGGTGTTCTTCAGAAAAATCCATCATTTTAACTCTTTGCCACAATGACTGTATGATTTTGAGATCCATCTTTTCAAACTGAGGACAACTGAAGGACTCATATGCAAATATTACAGAAGGTTCAAATGCTTACTGATGTTTCAGATGGAAAAAGAATGCATTAAGAGCCAGGGATGAAAACTTTTGAACGTAATGAAGATGTGTAAATTTTTCTAACTTTTGCCTAAATATCATATTTTTTCATTTAGTATTGCCCTTCAGAAGCTACAGAAGATATCTTACATGCTTCCCAGAAGACAAAATACGTTACATTTACCCTGATCCATTTAAAAAGATTCAAAAAGTTTTCACCCTCTGCTCTTAATGCATCATTTTTCCTTCTGGAGTTGCATATGAGTCCCTCAGTTGTCCTCAGTGTGAAAAAATGGAACTCAAAATCATACAGTCAATGTCGGAAAGGGTTCAAATAGTTGTGGGACCTGAAGGATTTTTCTGAAGAACAGCAGGTAGTTTAACTGTTCAGGAAAAACAGGGGACTCATGAACAACTATCTCACAACAGCAGCTCAGTACTACTATTACCAACAGCACAACCGTTACTTTTAATTAACAGGTTTTAATAAATGACTCACTACACTATTTCACTTTCATTAACTCAACTGATAAACTATACGTCATACTGTCACACATTTGACTTTATGTCTCTCAAGAACTGATGTTGTGATTGCCATGCAAGTAGCTATCTAGATGTTTCAGTTATAGATCATTCATGTATTGTTTTCTCGATCTAGCAAACAGTCAAAGCAGCAACTTCAGCTTCAATAGCACCGCCAAAACACTTAGTCTTATCAACTCAGAATCAACTAAACCTCATTGTCAGTTTAAGGAACTGACAGAAACTTCCCTGCAATTTTAAAACAAAGAGGCTTTATTTTAATCCCAATTTAAGTGCATAATAATCTACACTCAACAGATCTCCAATCCATGTCCTTCTGTTCTGGGATAAGTGATGAAATAAAAAAAACGTATTTTTTGACATTTACTCAAATTTTGTGTATAATGATATACAGAACGCATCTAGACTAGTTGATCACAACAGAATTAAATTAAATTTGTGACATTCTTTACAGTCAGACTAGAAACACACACACTACACATTAGTAACCTGCTTTTAAATGCCCATAGACCTTTTGGTCAAAGATCTCTAATCCCAGAGAGATGAGCATACGGGTGAACAGAGGTTTTAGGGTCACCCCCTAATGAAGCCTAATCCCCCAAAGGTTAAAGGTCACAGTGTATCCACTTTCCAGGGCATAAGAAGGTCCTTTCTTTTGTGGTTGTTAAACCTCCTTTTCTTCATGCCCTCAGAGCATAATGAGAGTCCAGTCACAGTGAGAGAAGCGGCGGGGTAATTAGGCGTAGAAGCTGATAGGGTGTCTTTAAACATTAATGGAATTTATGTGGATTATTTCAAGTATGTCGAATTGTGTCGGAAAGATTATTTCACATAAAGGCTTTTAAACTGACAAAGGAATGATAAAAGCTTGTGTTGACACGTTAGCCCCTTTTGCACAATATATTTCTTTTTATTTTACGAGGGCACCAAAATGCCGCTCGACCGGTTGGGTCACACTGGTATCACGCTCTCACATGCGCGCGAAGAAACATGTTTTTTTGAGAAACCGCTCTGGGATTCAAAGTGAACAGGGAGTAAAGTGGCATTCATGCTGCCTATCAAGAAAAAAAGATGAATCGTAAATCACAGGACCTTCCTAGAATCTTCCAAGAACTTCCATTGTTGAGGGAGCTGCCGGGCCCCTCTGCCTCCAGCATGAGGCCTTTCCTCGGGCCGTTTCCTTCGCAATGGGGGGCCTCACCCCTAAGCTCCTGTAGGTGTGCATGTCTGTCATCTCAGGAACGTCCTGCAGCACATGTACGTACACATGCAGAGAGGTTAGGGCACATATAAAGATCTCTATCTATCTATCTATATGTAAATGCATTCTTTAAAATATATTTTATAAGATATTTAAGGTATTAGGTATTTTAAAACAGAAAATTAATTCAATGTAATTAATAAAATAAAAATATTTATGTCATTTTTTATGGAGTAATTAAAGCTCTTTCAAAATACTTACATTCGTAAACATTCTAAATATTTATGTAATTAGATTTCAAAATGCATGTGTGTGTTCATATATATATATATATATTAGTGGTGGGCCGTTATCGGCGTTAACGTGAGACTCATATCGCGCGATAAAAAAAATATCGCCGTTAATCTATTCTCAAAGTTGGGTTGGGATAGGTCTAAACTACGCAAGATATGATGACTTTCACTTTGATATTTTAGCGCGGATGACGGATATCTAGTTGAATTGCAATGTAGGGGGCGAGAACGAGTCTTCAGCTTTTGTGAAATTACCACATCAAATGAGACGCGCAGACACTGATGCAGTTATGAAGCCGCTTCAGGGCAGGTGTGTGCGTTGCTAGACCCTTTTTACTGGGGCACGTGCCTCAGTGAAAATCTGCTGTGCCCCAGTAAAATCTCAAGTTTGAGTTATAATTTACTTTGATAATCCCGAAATAAAGACATTATACTATATGCAACAACTGAATTGACGCTTCTAAAAGCAACGCAGTTTTTTGTAAGGTGCACGCAGATAGGCTATCCATACCCGCGCGCCTGTATATTTTACTGGAACGCGCACGTCGTACAGCCTTTTGCGCAGAAGTACTTGGTTACACAAGTTTGTATAGTTAATTGTGTTTTAAATGCAATTGTCAAGCAGTTTGTAATGCATTTTGGAAACAGGAGATGAGCGCCTGGTCTAATGCGCCACCTGGCTTGAGAAACCCGTTCTCAAAGACTTACTTTTAGTCATTATTTGGGTAGCACACATATTCTGAATGCTTTCAGAAGAATTCAAATTAGCCATTTTAATCTAGATTAATCTAGATTAATTTCAAGATTTAATCTAGATTAATCTAGATTAAAAAAATTAATCTATGCCCACCACTAATATATATATATATGTAAAATGTATTTTAAAATAGTACATTCTTTAATTTAATTAATAAAATATAAATATTTATGTATTTTTAAAGCAATTCAAACTTTGTTAAAACACTTAAACATTCTAAAAATGTATGTAATTAGGTAAAAAAAATATAAATATATATAAATATATATACAATCAAAATATATTTTAATGATATTTTACATTTGTTTAAAATGTATTTTAAAATAGAGAATATATTAATTTGATTACTAAAATATAAATATTTATGAACAATTAAATAGTTTACTCAGTAATTAAAACTTTTAACAAATACTTATATTCACAAACATTCTAAATATTTATGTATTAAGGTTTAAAAAAGAATTATAATCAAAATATATTGTTTAAAATGTATTTTTATAAAATACTTGGCATTTAGTAAAAATGTATTTTAAAATAGAAAATTAATTAATTTAATGAATAACAAATAGGTATTTGTGTAAATTTTTTTAAGGGTAAATCAAACTTACTTATATTCATAAAAATACTTATATTCATAAACTTTCTAGATAATTATGTAATTTTACACACACACACACACACACACACACACACACACACATATATATATATATATATATATATATATATATATATTATATATATATATATAAAACATATCAAAATATAATGTTTAAAATATTTAAAAGATATTTTGCATTTATTTAAAATGTACTTTAAAATATTAAATTAATTTATTTAATCAATTTAATTTTTACAAAATTTAAGGTTTCAACAATATATATTTACAACTTTTTAGAATATATTAAACTGATTTATTGGAATCAAAATATTAAGAAGTATTTAGAAGTACACTGCTGTATATTTATAGCATAAATAAAAATGATAAACAATAAAGGTTCTCTGCTCTTATGCCATCTATAATATGTTTACATCGCCTTCACTAAATGGTTGCCCACAGGCTTAAATAGTTCATTGTGGTTTTATTGGCTAAATTGCTGTGCAACAGCATTCTTTCCCTTCGTTTTTTCTGAGTGAAACACACCTGTAAGTAAAACAGGCTAATGAGCACAACAAGAGCCCATTGTGAACATGATAAAACTATAAACCAGTGAGATTTGTTTAATATTTCAGAATTAGGAATTCATAAAGAGGAAGTAACCAAGAAACGTACAGCAAAGAGCAGAAAAGAGAAGTAACAAGAAGGTGTGACAGAGGGGGGAAATGCTAGTTTGTAGCTGAGGTGATATAGTGTTTTGATATAGTGTAAACAAGAACAGGGTTAAAAATAATGCAAAGCACTGTCTTTCTGCTCACTAACAGGGGAAGTTGTTGCGGTACATGTGTGTTTGTGTGTGCGCTACAGTTGCACATGATTTTAAAGCTTTGCATCATTCTGTTGACACAAACACACCCATTATATTTGTTCAAAGGTTGCTCATTCTTTAATAGAGGCAATTTGCACACAGTGTGTGACCTGGTCAAAGGCAACTGAGGTGAAATTATGTGAGAGTTTAATCTTAACTACATTTAAAAAAAATAAATAAAAAATGCCTCAAAGTTGAAGTTGGCTCGAGAAAGCCTGACCAGAATGTTTGAACAAGTTTTGGAAGTTTTAAAAAGTTTTAAAGGTTTGATGGTTTTCAGTCTTAAATAGATTGAAGTTTTAAGTAGTTTTAAAGCTTAAATGTTTTGAAGGAAATACAGACAGATAGATAGACAGATAGATGTTAGATGATGGATAGATAGCATGTTGCTAGAATGATTAGCAAGTTACTAGCATGTTGCTAACATGTTTTAACATGATTAGCAAGTTACTAACATGTTGCTAGCATGTTTCTAGCATGATTAGCATGTTTCTAGCATGTTGCTAGCATATTTCTAGCATGATTAGCATGTCGTTAACATGTTTTAGCATGTTAACGTTTCTAACACGATTAGCTTGTTTCTAGCAAGATTAGCATGTTTCAACATGATTAGCAAGTTACTAGCATGTTGCTAACATGTTTAGCACGATTAGCTTGTTTCTAGCAAGATTAGCATGTTTCAACATGATTAGCAAGTTATTAGCATGTTGCTAACATGTTTAGCACGATTAGCTTGTTTCTAGCAAGATTAGCATGTTTCAACATAATTAGCAAGTTACTAGCATGTTGCTAACATGTTTTAGCATGTTGTTAACATTTCTAACACGATTAGCTTGTTTATAGCAAGATTAGCATGTTGTTAACATGTTTAGCACGATTAGCTTGTTTATAGCAAGATTAGCATGTTTCAACATGATTAGCAAGTTACTAGCATTGTTGCTAACATGTTTAGCACGATTAGCTTGTTTCTAGCAAGATTAGCATGTTTCAACATGATTAGCAAGTTATTAGCATGTTGCTAACATGTTTAGCACGATTAGCTTGTTTCTAACAAGATTAGCATGTTTCAACATAATTAGCAAGTTACTAGCATGTTGCTAACATGTTTTAGCATGTTGTTAACATTTCTAACACGATAAGCTTGTTTCTAGCAAGATTAGCATGTTTCAACATGATTAGCAAGTTACTAGCATGTTGCTAACAAGTTGCTTGTTTCTAGCAAGATTAGCATGTTTCAACATGATTAGCAAGTTACTAGCATGTTGCTAACAAGTTTAACACAATTTGCTTGTTTCTAGCAAGATTAGCATGTTTCAACATGATTAGCAAGTTACTAGCATGTTGCTAACAAGTTTAGCACAATTTGCTTGTTTCTAGCAAGATTAGCATGTTTCAACATGATTAGCAAGTTACTAGCATGTTGCTAACATGTTTTAGCATGATTAGCATGTTTCTATCACTGTTAATAAGTTACAAACATGTTGCTAGCATGTTTATAACATGATTTACAAGTTACTAGCATGTTGCTAACATGTTTTAGCATGATTAACATGTTTCTAACACTGTTAGCAAGTTACAAACATGTTGCTAGCATGTTTCTAACACGATTAGCTTGTTTTTAGCAAGATTAGCATGATTAGCAAGTTACTAGCATGTTGCTAGCATGTTGCTAACATATTTCTAGCATGATTAGCATGTCGTTAACATGTTTTAGCATGATTAGTATGTTTCTAGCACGGTTAGCAAGTTACAAACATATTGCTAGCATGTTTATAACATGATTTACAAGTTACTAACATGTTCCTAGCATGTTTATAACATAATTAGCTTGTTTCTAGCAAGATTAGCATGTTTCAACATGATTAGCAAGTTATTAGCATGTTGCTAACATGTTTAGCACGATTAGCTTGTTTCTAGCACGGTTAGCAAGTTACAAACATATTGCTAGCATGTTTATAACATGATTTACACGTTACTAACATGTCCTTAGCATGTTTCTAACATAATTAGCTTGTTTATAGCAAGATTAGCATGTTTTAACTTGATTAGCAAGTTACTAACATGTTGCTAGCATATTTCTAGCATGATTAACATGTTGTTAATATGTTTTAGCATGATTAGAATGTTTCTAACACTGTTAACAAGTTACAAACATGTTGCTAGGATGTTTCTAACATGATTTACAAGTTACTAGCATGTTGCTAGCATGTTTCTAACATGATTTACAAGTTGCTAGCAAGATTAACATGTTTTAACATGGTTAGCAAAATACTAGCATGTTGCTAACATGCCTGTTTCTAACATGAGTAGCATGTTGCTAGCATGTTGTTAATATGATTAACATGTACTTAGCATGCTGCTATCATGTTTCTAGCATTAGCATGTTTTAACATGATTAACATGTTGCTAGCATGTTGTTAGCATGTTTCTAGTATGATTTGCATGTTACTAGCATGTTTCTAACATGATTAGCATGTCAACATGTTTTAACATGATTAGCCTGATGTTAGCATGTTTTCAACACGATTGGCATTTTGTAAGCATGTTTCTAACATATTTAGCAAGTTACTAGCATGTTTATACCATGTTTCTAACATGATTAACATGTTTTAGCATAATGTTAGCATGTTTTTAACATGATTAGCATGTTAAAATGTCTCTAGCATGATTAGCAAGTTACTTGCATCTTGTTAGCATGTAACATGATTAGCATTTTTAAACATGTTTCTAACATGATTAGCATTTTGTAAGCATGTTTCTAATATAATTAGCAAGTTACTAGCATGTTTCTAGCATGTTTCTAACATGATTAGCATGATAACATGTTTTAACGTGATGTTAGCATGATAACATGTTTTAGCGTGATGTTAGCATGTTAGAATGTCTCTAGCATGATTGGCAAGTTACTTGCATCTTGTTAGCATGTTTCTAACATGATTAGCATTTTGTAAACATGTTTCTAACATAATTAGCAAGTTACTAGCATGTTTTAACGTGTACTAGCATGTTTTAGCGTGATGTTAGCATGTTTTCAACATGATTAGCATGTTAAAATTTCTCTAGCATGATTAGCAAGTTACTTGCATCTTGTTAGCATGTTTTTAACATGATTAGCATTTTGTAAGCATGTTTTAACATGATTAACATGTTTTAACGTGATGTTAGCATGTTTTCTACATTATTAACATGTTAGAATGTCTCTAGCATGATTAGCAAGTTACTTGCATCTTGTTAGCATGTTTCTAACATGATTAGCAAGTAACTAGCATGTTTCTAACATGATTAGCATGATAACATGTTTTAGTATGATGTTAGCATGTTAGAATGTCTCTAGCATGATTAGCAAGTTACTTGCATCTTGTTAGCATGTTTTTAACATGATTAGCATTTTGTAAGCATGTTTCTAACATGATTAGCAAGTCACTAGCATGTTGCTAGCATGATTCTAACATGATTAGCGTGTTAACATGTAACATGATTAGCATGATGTTAGCATGTTTTCTACATTATTAACATGTTAGAATGTCTCTAGCATGATTAGCAAGTTACTTGCATCTTGTTAGCATGTTTCTAACATGATTAGCAAGTAACTAGCATGTTTCTAACATGATTAGCATGATAACATGTTTTAGTATGATGTTAGCATGTTAGAATGTCTCTAGCATGATTAGCAAGTTACTTGTATCTTGTTAGCATGTTTTTAACATGATTAGCATTTTGTAAGCATGTTTCTAACATGATTAGCAAGTCACTAGCATGTTGCTAGCATGATTCTAACATGATTAGCGTGTTAACATGTAACATGATTAGCATGATGTTAGTATGTTTTCAACATGATTAGCGTGTTAACATGTAACATGATTAGCATGATGTTAGTATGTTTTCAACATGATTAGCGTGTTAACATGTAACATGATTAGCATGATGTTAGTATGTTTTCAACATGATTAGCGTGTTACTAGCATGATTCTAATTGCTAGGCTTGGCTAGTTATGGATGGATGGATGGATGGATGGATAGATGAGTTTGAATGAGTTTAAATGGATTAGAAATAGTAGATAGAAAGAAAAGTTTGATTGAGTCTCAATGGATTCTGGGAGTTTTGACAGTTGGAGTTTGAATAGTGTTGGCTCATTTGAACATTCCGTGTCAATGTAAGTCAGTGGAATTTTTCCCAGTTTCAATCGTCATTTTTAGGAAAACCGTATATTAGAAAAGATATAGCACACGAAGTCAGATCAATCTGAAATTCTTGCCTGAGTTTGTAGTTTGTCCAGTCTGGTGACTGTAGTATGCATGCATCATGTACAAGAAGTATGTTGAACATAACCTAGACCAGCAGAACAAAGCTCTTCTTCGTATAGCTGCTCTATCTGAGTGTGTGTTCTCTGGCCGTCTCTGCCTAGCTAATAGCTAATGACAGCCTGAGGTCTCGGCCTGTCAGGCCTACCTGCAGGGGTCTGGCCCAACGCCTCTTCAGGGTAATTGTTCTGGCCCTTCCAACCCCCTTCTCAAGCTTTAATCCCTTCCCCCAAGAATGTCGCGGAGGGTCAAGGTGTGTGCGGGGGAGAAAGCGGAAGAGAGAGAGAGAGTGTGAGAGAGAGAGAGAGAGAGAGAGTGTGAGAGAATGCAGGAGCAGTTGCTGTTCCAAACTAATTATAACTGCATGTCAGCGCTGTCAATGCAATCTCAGTTCTGCACGGCAGCTCAGGGACACATCTACACTTCATCAAGACACCAGCTGAAGAACTGTGAGAATAAACTGTTGCGTAACACTGGTGTATAGGTGAGATGCAAAACCTCTTTTGCCAGTGCAAAGCTGATGTTTCTATATATACGGAATATCAGTACAGCTGTTACAATGATTTGATGATAAAATAGTTTAAATTAAAATAACAGGAATAAAACAGTATAATATAAGACAATGCCAAAGCATTAATAAAAAATAATGTAAATTAATAAAAGTGCTGTAATTTTTCTTGTGGTCTCTAAGTTGGTCCAAAACTAAATCTCTATTTTCTGGTCACTGGATATGTCTCAGGTTTCTCTTTCAATATTAGTATACAGTTTTGTTTTGTTTTTTTACCCCCAACAGATTTCTTTTTTAACAAGTTAAAAGTAATAAATTAAAGTTAAATATTATAAAAAAAAAAAATAAATAAATAAATAAAAAAAATTATATATATATATATATATATATATATATTAATTCAATATTTTAAAATAATAAATTAAAAATATATGCAGATTCAAATAAAAATAATTCATATATAAAAATAAAAAAGATTCATTCATATATAATATAAAATGTATAACATAATATATAATCTGCATATTTAAATGTAATAAAATAATTAAAATCAATAATTAAATGTAATAAAATATATATGAAAACAAAAATTAAAAAGAAAAAAATTAAATGAAATTGAATTATTAAAATTGAATTAAAGATATTTAAAACATTAAATTATTAATATTAAATTAAAATTACTAATATGTAACAAAAATAAAATTAAATGAAAAATCAAACAATAATTAATAAACTAAAATAATTAAGCAAGCAATATGCAATTATGAAAATAAACAAAAATAATTAAAATCAATAATTAAATGTATTAAAATATCTATAAAATATACAAGTAAAGAAAATGCAGTAGATTACAATTATGATAGTAAACAAAAATAATTAAAATCAATAATTAAATGTAATAATAATAATAATGTATATATAATTAAATCAATTGCATTCAATTAATTAATTAATTTTAAATTATTAAAATAAAATTTAATCAAAATTATTAATATGTAACAAAAATAAAATGAACAAAATGAAAAATAAAACAATAATTAATAAAATAATAAGTAAAAAAAAACAGTAAAAAAATAAGTAAGCAGTAAGTAGTAAGTAAAAAAATTGCAGTAGGTTACAATTATGATAATAAAAAAATAATTAAAATCAATAATTAAATGCAATAAAATATCTTGAAAAATATTTATACAAATACATAAATAAAGAAAATGCAGTAGGTTACAATAATGATGCTAATAAACAAAAATAATTAAAAACACAATATATGTAGTTTATTTGCAAGAACAGATCATTTAGTCTTTCAATATGTAATGTTTTTTAATGTTATCATGTTTTTATTGTGTTTTATTGATAGTTAGCTGTATTTTTAGTGTATTTTTATTATATATCAAAATAACCCAACTGCCGTTTAACTGAGATTAATTGGAATGCACAGTGAAAAAAACATGATTTTTGAACATTTTTAAAACACAGTTATCTATTTTCGCATTGCATTTTTTGCAATTAAAATGTATATTAATATGTTACTAAAATGTTACTAAAAATATAAAACTAAATTAAACAAAATGAAAAAAAAAATCTAAAATAAAATAAATCAAATCAAATGTTTAAATCAAGAAACTCAGAACTACACCATCACTTCAAATTCCTTCTGTCCTCTTTCTTTGTTTCTAAAACACAAGGGTTTGTGTGTATCAAACAGCTTAGAAAGCACACCGAGTTGGAGTCAGTGAGTTCCCCAGTGCTGTTTTTGTTGGTCAGCTCGGGCACCTGTTAATCATTGGCTAGGACGGAGACGTTCTGTGAGGCTTTTCCTAGAAACGCGCCTCTCTCCAGTTAAACTAAAGAGACTTTCTGAATGTATGTGTTCAAGTGGATACTGCGTGGCTGAACACAGGGGGCGGAGAAAAGCCCTCCATTTCAGCCAACCATACGGGAGGGTGTGATGCCAGACACGTGGACCACAGTCCAGGAAAATTCATAGAAGTACAGAGACATACTGTACATACTGTACATTGAGACCCACAAGGAAAACAACTACTGAGGGATTACAGTGTCCTCATAATACAGAGAATCACAACTGTGAGGCCAAACCAAGGTCTGAATATATGTTCTCCTGTAGGATAACAGCCTGAATGTAAATAAATCTTATGTGCTTAAAGTTAAAATGGTCATACTTTACTCACCCTCATGCTGTAGGACTATTTCTTCTGCAGGACGCAAAAACAGTTTAGCAGGATCTCAGAGGTTCTCCATACTAAGGAAAACAGAAAAACAACAACAACAAAAAATGCATGCTTTCCATATTTGCTTTTCTTATTTTGCTGTAACTATGCATTCCCACACCTCTCATTAAGAAACTCCATGGCTATATAATGAAGCCCTTATGTGACATTTTTAATTACGTCAAGAAAACTGCTTACAGAAGACGCTCTGCCCTTGTTTTGGTGTAATTTCGGCGTTCTCCAGCATGTGTGGTCTGCGACTAACCAACAAGCCTGAAGATGGAAGACTTGAGAAGAGCTCTGTGAAATCTGGGTGACCAAAAAAGGCAGTTTGGATGAAAATAGTAACATCTCCTAACCATTCTATCATAGCTGATTTACTTTGCCATCACAAAGTTATGGTTACAAAGTACATAAAACCGTTTACATCAGTCACCACTGCAATGCACATAGACAGTTTTATGCAAAACTTATATAGAGTTGAGGTCAAAAGTGTTTATACACCTTGCAGAATCTGCAAAATGATAATCATTTTATTTAAATAAGAGGGATCATGCAAAATGCATGTTATTTTTTATATAGTACTGACCCGAATAAGATATTTCTCATAAAAGATGTTTACATATAGTCCACAAGAGAAAATAATAGTTGAATTTATAAAAATGAACCCGTTCAAAAGTTTACATGCACTTTTGTAATACTGTGTTGTTATCTGAATGATCCACAGTTGTTTTTTTGTTTTGTTTTTTGTTCAGTGATAGTTGATAGTTCCCTTGTTTGTCCTGAACAGTTAAACTGCCCACTGTTCTTCAGAAAAATCCTTCAGGTCCCACAAATTCTTTGGTTTTTAGCATTTTTGTGTATTTGAACCCTTTACAATGACTGTATGATTTTTGAGATCCATTTTTCACACTGAGGACAACTGAGGGACTCATATGCAATTGTTAGAGAAGGTTCAAACGCTCACTGATGCTCCAGAAGGAAAATCGATGCATAAGAGGATCTCAAAATCATACAGTCATTGTCGGAAAGTGTTCAAACACACAAAAATGCTGAAAAACCAAAGAATTTGCGAGACCTGAAGGATTTTTTTGAAGAACAGCAAACAGTTTAACTGTTCAGGACAAACAAGGGAACTATCACTAAACAAAAAAACACAGCTGTGGATCATTCAGATAACAACACAGTATTAAGAACCAATCATATGTAAACTTTTGAACAGGGTCTTTTTATAAATTCAACTATTATTTTTTTATAATTATTATTATTCTTGCAGACTATATGGAAAAGTCTTTTATGTGAAATATCTTATTCAGGTCAGTTCTAAATAAAAAATAACATGCATTTTGTCTGATCCCTCTTATTTTGGTTAAAATAATTAACGTTTAGCAGAATCTGCAAGGTGTATGAAAACTTTTGACCTGGTCATTGCTTAGGTGTTTTTAGTTACTTTTAGTGCATGGTTATGCTAGATGGCTGCTTATCAGGTCAAAACACTCTTTTCAACGCAACTTTTACATATTTTTGGCCGTTTTAATTGCTCAAACCACTAAACTTAAGCATGACCAATAATAATACTGATACTTGTCTTGAGCGAGTGAAGAAGAAGGACTATGAGAGAACACACATTTACACTCATGTAAAAAGGTTCACTTTCAGTCTATCAGAAATGAGAGCTAAATTTGACCCATGGCCCCTTACTGGTGGGTGTTTTTAAGCTGAAAACTTCCATTTCTGTCATGTGTGTCAGATGATGAGTCTTGTTTTTGCTGGGACCTTCCCCTTTTACAAGTGTTGGTGTTTGACAGCTCATCTCTACCTTCTGCATGATCCGACTGATACAGTAAGTGATCTAAATCTGCAGAAGCACAGGAATCACAAGATACCCCATCATGATTGTGAGCTTATTGAAAGTCTCAGAGGTTCACAGATCATTCATAATCAGACCAGCATTACCAGTGGTGGTTGATATTTTTAGTTGGATGTTCGTGTCATGCACAGTCAGACTTGGTTAGATGATTGAACTTATGGTAGATCAGAACATAGTCAAACATGCATGGGAAGGCAAACTCTTTACACTCTTCTGGTAAAAGGGTGGGAGCTTCACTCGGTGAATTACTCACAGTCTTCTGACTTCAGCCAAAGGGAGTATAAAACAGTGTGCCTTTCTCATAAAATACCCTTTAACCCAACTTTGTTTCAAGACATCCGTTGATTAAACCAGACATTTCACACTTGACACTTCAGTCTATATAAAGCAAACACTTGCTTCCTGCAAAAGGCAAAAAGGCAAAGCACAAACAGCTTAAAGGATATGTTCACTTCCAGAATACAAATTTCCTGATAATTTACTCACCCCCATGTCATCCAAGATGTTCATGTCTTTATTCAGTTGAAAAGAAATGAAGGTTTTTGAGGAAAACATTTCAGGATTTTTCTCCATATAGTGGACTTCAATGGGGACCGACGGTTTGAAGGTCCAAATTAGAGTTTCAATGCAGCTTCGAAGGGCTCTACACAATCCCAACCAGGGAATAAGGGTCTTACCTAGTGATACGATCGAAAAATACTTTTTAAAAAAACTAATTTTTAAACAAAAAATGCTCGTCTTGCACTAGCTCCGCGATGCGCATCTCATTTTCTTCAAAACTTCAAAATCGTCCGGAATTGTAGTTTTACCTTTTTTTTGTAAAGGGCGTTTGACTTTCTTTGCACTTTCTCTTTGAAAACACTCGGTCAGCACTTTCGCCTTACTTAATTGAAGGCAAGCTAGTGCAAGACAAGAATTGGTTGGAATTGGGATTTTTGGTTAAAAAGTCTATAAATTGCCATTTTTTTTTACATTTCTTTTCAACTGAAGAAAGAAATACATGACTGGAAGAAAGGCAAGTTAATCAAACAGTTAAAATCAATGTAAAAAATAAATCTACGAGAGAAGATGAAAAAGTTCATCTGCAGTAAGGTACAGATAAAATACAGTAGGTTACAATTATGGTAATAAACAACTATGTATTGCAAAATGCCACAAAAATGCACAGAAAATGTTTTGTACACTCAAATGACACATTTTGCTTCTTTTAAAAATACTACTTGGTTTTATATTATATGAATGCAATACCATTTTGACATGTTATCTAAATATTGCTGCATTTAACAGGAAAGCAAATGGCTGTTTTATTCATAATATGCTAATTTCCCTGAACAAACAGCAATCAGCTTTGTCTGGTTTTCAGTCAATCCAACAAAAGCCCACATTTTAAGGCCATTCAGATCTGATTTTGACCATGAGCCAGCTGTTAATTAACGTCATTTCGTTATTTTTGCACAGGATGTAAGCATCTTGGAGGTTTCCTTAAATTACTGCTGCCCCAAATTACTATGCTATGCTGAAAATGACCACAATGAGTCATTTTATAGAACCATCTCATGGATTCTCAGAAATATTAAACTTTTTTAACATGTTCATGCATGAAAATGATAAATATCCACTAAAGGATTCTGATATTATCTACAATTAGGGGAAGTCAAAAGTATTCATCATTAACATGTTATCACCTCTCTGCATAAAGCAGTTGAAAAATAAGTCAATGGAGGTTTGAGAAACACCTTAACATCAAAACTGGCAATTTGCCAGTCTAATTAATTTAGCACTCTCAAAAAGCTCAAAGAATATATATCAAATAAAGTTCATCCCCTTTTCAACCATTCACTTCCTGTTGACATCTTCATAGTGATTTCTGTTAAAGCAGAACAAAGGTCTCAGAAGCAAATTATATGATGTAACGGTGACTCTTGGGGCCCTACAAACCCTGATTTTTAACATCAGGGTGGAAATCATGCAAATGAGCATGATGTGAGAGAGACACCGGTAAGCAACAGGAAACGTTCCTTTTTAATGTTAAACCCAGATGGGGAGCTTCCCCCTGAGTTTCCTGTGAGTAAAGCGTTAGCGCAAGTGCTGCAAAAGAAAGTACAGGCTGGGGCGAATACCTACATATGACATTCATGTGAAATTTCCCTAAATAGCTCCATTGTGTGGGCAGCGCTCACTTCTTGATGAGCTTCAAGCATTTTAGTGTGAAAAGCCACAAATTTGAATTGCTCCAAGAAGAACTCGAGCCGCATTTTTGAAGAGCATGCATATTAATCTGTACAATCAAGAGCATTGTGTAATGTGCATGCACTTTGAGTGCCATATCATTTATAAAATCAACAAAAATCCTTTTAGAATTTTGAAATGTTCAGGAAATGTAGTTTGCATTGCTAATGCATCAGTTTTTTTATTATAAAAATGCTACAGATATAACGTCAAGACAAATCTCCAGATAAATGGTTAAAAGTTTTGGTTTGTGCATGGCCTCCGGTTCCGTTACCTCTATGAGTGATGCGTGTTTCCACAGCGCATGCCTCTCAATAGGAGGATTTCCCCTTGTTGTTCAAAGCTGCACTCATGACTCACTCCATTTGACTCGCTCTCTTTCTCATTCCATCCCTCACTCTCTCTCCAACCGAGGGGGCTTTTCATTGTTTTGCCTGTGGAGAAGCAAATAAAGGGGTAGTTTCAAGAGCAATATGAGTAAACTGCAAAGGTGAAAATGTCTCACTGCAGGCAGGTGGTTAGACACACTTCAGTGGTCTCAAATGTGTTTTTTCAGCCCCCACGCAACTTACTGCAACGGGAAAAATAAAAAAAACTTCCAAATGCATTACAGTAATGGGAATTGGGGTGAAATGTATCTAATAAGTTAAGCTTCTTTATCATTTCTTATTGCAAGTGATTCACCTGTACAAGCTTCATTCCAGTGGGAAACAGACATTTCGGTATAACCGCCGGCATGTATTTCTCAATTTCTTCAGCTTGTTCCTACAGCTGCAGAGATCAGAAGAACAAGATAAGCTTCTCAACACACAGGAATGCGACAAGATACATGACAATTTGCCTACAGGTGGATATTTCGTGTAAATGTATTCAAATTAAAGATGACGGAATTGGAAAATAAAGCTGTTAGAGAGCAAATTGTAGGTTTTTGACTTGATCCGTTTTGCTTCAAGTACGTTCACAGCTGCAAATGGCTAATTTAATGGCTTTAGGTCTATTTTCAGCAAAAGAAAAAAACTGAATTTAACAGAAATGATGCATATTATATCTTTCAAGTGCATATATTATGCAACTATTATGCAATAGAAACTGTTCCTTAAAATTCTCGATTACTTATTTACAACTCCGTTTTAGTGCCACATAAAAAAATAATCTAAGATTACGAGAATAAAGTCAAAATACTATTAGAATAAAGTCTAAATATTTTGATAATAAAGTCAAAATGTTTCAAGAACAAAGTCGAAATGTTTTGAGAATAAAGTTGAAATGTTTTGAGAACAAAGTTAAAATGTTTTGAAAATAAAGTCAAAACTAAAAGAATTAATTTGTAGCAACAATATTCAAACAAATTCCGGTGGCCTGGCAACTTCTCCAGGTGCTCTCAATCCGGGCCATTTGTATGCGCAATATAGTATATACTAGGGGTGGGCATAGATTTATTTTTTTAATCTAGATTAATCTAGATTAAATCTTGGAATTAATATAGATTAATCTAGATTAAAATGGCTAATTTGAATTCTGCTGAAGCCATTTTCAGAATATGTGTGCTACCCAAATAATGACTAAAAGTAAGTCTTCGAGAATGGGCCAGGTGGCGAATTAGACCAGGCGCTCATCTCCTGTTTCCAAAATGCATCACAAACTGCTTGACAATTGCATTTACAACATAATTAACTATACAAACTTGTGTAACCAAGTACTTCAGCGCAAAAGGCTGCACGACGTGCGCGTTGCCGTTAAATACACAGACGCGCACGGGCATGGATTTCTGCGTGCATAGTCTTCGATTAAACTGCGTTGCTTTTAGAAGCGTCAATTCAGTTATTGCATATAGTTTAATGTCTTTATTTCAGGATTATCAAAGTAAATTATAACTCAAACTTGAGATTTTACTGGGGCACAGCAGATTTTCATTGGGGCACGTGCCCCAGTAAAAAGGGTCTAGCAACGCACCTGCCCTGAAGCGGCTTCATAGCTGCATCCATGTTTGCACGTCTCATTTGATGTGGTAATTTCACAGAAGTTGAAGACTCGTTCTCGCCCCCTACAGTGCAATTCCACTAGGTATACGTCATCCGCGCTAAAATATCAAGGTGAAAGTCATCATAGCTTACGTAGTTTAGACCCAGCTCCCAACCCAACTTTGAGAATAGATTAACGGCGATATTTTTTTTATCGCCCGATAAGAGTCTCACGTTAACGCAGCACGTTAACGCCGATAACTGCCCACCACTAGTATATACTCTTCAAATATTATAATTTTAAATTCTACAATTTAAATTCTCAAAACATTTTGACTTTATTCCCGAAATATTTAGACTTTATTCTCATAATATTTCGACTTTATTCTTGTAATATTTTGACTTCATTCTCGTAATATTCCGACTTTATTCTCGTAGTATTTCGACTTTATTCTCATAATATATCGACTTTATTCTCGTAATATTTTGACTTTATTCTTGTAGTATTTCAACTTTATTCTCATAGTATTTCTACTTTATTCTCGTAACATTTTGACTTTATTCTCGTAATATTTTGACTTCATTCTTATAATATTTCGACTTTATTCTCCTAGTATTGACTTTATTCTCTTAGTAATATTTTGACATTATTCTCGTAATATTTTGACTTTATTCTTGTAATATTTTGACTTTTTTCTCATAATATTTTGACATTATTCCCATAATATTTTGACTTTATTCTCATATTTTTTTCATTTATTATCATAATATTTTGACTTTATTCTCGTAATATGTAGACTTTATTCTCATAATATATAGACTTTATTCTCATAATATGTAGACTTTATTGTCTTAATTTCGACATTATTTTCTAAATATTTCAACTTTATTCTCAAAATATTTAGACTTTATTCTTGTAGTATTTCAACTTTATTTTTGTAGTATTTTGCCTTTATTCTCGAAATATTTTAACCTTATACACAAAATATTTTGCCTTTATTCTCAAAATATTTCAACCTTATACTCAAAATATTTTGCCGTTATTCTCATAGTATTGACTTTATTTTCGTAATTTCGACTGTATTCTCAAAATATTTCGACTGCATTCTTGTAATATTTTGACTTTATTCTCATAGTATTTTGACTTTATTCTCATAATATTTTGAATTTTCTCATAATTTATTCTCAAAGTGTTATGACTTCAGTCATAACTTTTTTTTTTTTTAATCTTGCGCTAAAACACAAACATACATATTTTAATCTATTGGCAACAATAATATTTTATATTTCTGATTTAAACCATTTTACCAAGTAAAATCAACATCTTTCCAAATATGCATGGGGTCACTGAATTAAAGGGACCACGACATCCTACTAAACACTGGGACAAAGTTCAGTAGCACATGATTACAGTACGCAGCAAAGCCTGGTTTACATTCCCTGGTGATTGATATGCATGTGTGCGCATGGGTGTTTGTTTGGTGGCTGACATATCACTATGATTTCAAGGCCAGATGACTTTCTGTGAAGAGGACAAACGAGAGTTCGAATGAGTGCATGTGTGTGCGAAGTGAATTGATCAGGTCACTGTATGAATGCCAACTCGATAAAAGCGCAGGAATACAAAGATAGTAGTAAGTTTTTGGCACTGCCCTACATGCACTCTGTCATTCCAGGGAGTTCTTTCTGAGAAGTTGGATTTCTCTGTATTCGCCATGTGGCACACAGAACCCTATCATAAAGGTTAGTCAGAACGAGTCCTCATGTGACACGAGCACATTCTCTCTGGATATGCGTTTTAATTCTGTCAGATAAACTTATCTTGATGTCAAGATAGTTCCTCGAATGCTGGGAGCCGAATTTTGCAGGAAATTTGGTTTTCAGGTAATAAAAAAAGACTAATTTGTCTAAATTTAATGCATTGCATTTCTCTTACCCCACTGGCAAATAAAGTCCACACTGAATGTAGTGAGATTTATGCTTTGTAATATTAATAATTAGCCAATGGGATAAGAAAAATAAAGTTAGATCAAAGATATTTTCTTATAATACCTGATGCTGCTTTGATCTTTTTGATTTCATGTAAATGAGCCTTGTTTTAAGAGTGTTTTTAGTAAAAAACAAAACAAAAAAAAAAACAAGACAAAAGTATTGATTAAAAATGCTGGATATTTGGATTAAATGGATATTTAAATGTAATCCTACACAGTTTCAGAATGTCTCAACACAAGTTCGTTCAATTTAAGTTTAGTTTGAATATTCAAAATGTGTTCTTGTTTCTTCTAGCTTTGAACTCCCATTTAAAAAAAAATCTATTAAAATCATATTCTTTTATACAAATCATAATCAAATCAGCATATTCTGTTTGTAGTTTAAAAGAAAGAGGTTTGTTTTCCCTGCTTTTAATAGTAAACATGTCCTGCAAATGCTTTTCTTTAAAGCCACAGTGCACAGTCTGCACACCGTTCTGTAATATGTTGTATTTCTGAATAAAATAAAATATTTAATGAGAAAAAAAATTTGGACGGGACTTGAATTTATTCATAGGAAATCGATTGGATCAAACCAAAAATTATTCAGACAACAGATATTTTTTTTTACTAATGGGTGCAGGATACTATAGTAAGTTTATGTAAATGAGGATAGCAAAATAAAGTAA
Organism: Garra rufa; assembly: GCF_049309525.1. NCBI lineage: Eukaryota > Metazoa > Chordata > Actinopteri > Cypriniformes > Cyprinidae > Garra > Garra rufa. Next base: position 40,272,518 of record NC_133372.1, read on the forward strand.
ACTGTGACATATGATACCCAAAAATTCTTCATACAGTGGACTAGCAGTAAAATTGATAACAATTTGGGACCAAAAATTATTTTTTTGACACTTTGACCTGACCATGCCTTGCTTTGCTTTTTCTTTAATTGCTAATGTGACCTTTTTATACCACAAAATGAACAAAATTAAGCATTGCATGGTAATTTGTCACCAAATTATTGATAGTTGTGTAAATACTAACAGTTGTCTGAATTTTTGGTTGATTGTAATCCATTACACCTTTTTTATCAAAGACAAATTTGTTCTGACACAGTTGAACTCTGGTTTCTTGTCATATTCTATTACTATTTTTTTAAAGTATATCAAATAAACTGTGATAATGTGAAAATGTTGAAGGTGTCTGAATACATTTTGGCTTGACTGTAGTTGGCTATTGGTTAACATTATGTGACGTCAACAGAAAAGGAGAGTCAATTCAGAAGCAAAGTGAGATTATGAAGACATGTTTTGGAATAACATTCGGCAATAAATCATTCAGAAGGAGACGTATAGTAAATAGTCAAAGGGTCGATTTTGACTTTATGTTGACTTCGGACCCGTCAGAGTTGAATGTGTGTGCTGTGTGTTTCTGGCACGTGTGTGAACTGTCAAAGGGAACATGTGCATGGGAGATTTGTGGGAAAATGTCCTGTGACAGCAGCATGAAATGGGCTGAGTGACAGCAGACAGCTGAGGGACGTGAAACGAGACAAAAGGACAGTATATATGTGTCGGAGTGCGTGAGTGTGTAAGAGGAGAGAGTGTGTGTGTGTGTGTTCGAGCATCTGTGTCTACAGTGGGGCAAACCCTTTCACATTCCTCGGACACAGTTGTGTTTTGCTTGATTTATAGTTCATCTGAATCGGTGGCAAATAAAAGGCGTAATTACAGAACGTTCTGTAAAGGATTTTTACATATGGAAATGCAAATGGTAAGGTCTGCAGATGAAAACTGATCATTCACTTAATGACCGGCTGCAAAAGACGTATTTACAGAACATCAAACTCAACGTTATAGTATAAACCAGTACGCCCACATGAACCCATTCGAGCCTATGAGTCCGTGCAAAGTTTGGCTAAAACACTTATTATGCAAATCATTCTTAAAGGGACAGCTCACAAAAAGAAACACCCATTAAATTCATTAAATTTTACTATTATTACATTTTTTTAGAATTTTACATGTTAATATAACATCATACAAGTTTGGAAAGTCGAGGATGGAATTAATGATTTTAGATAAAATGAATGAGTTCAGCAAGATTCAAGCTCCGTTGCAAATTTGAAACAAGCGATTCATCTTATCTGAGTCTAGATGTAATCAGTGTGGTCCTGAATCAGGGTTTACAAACAGTTTACAGATTACCACCCGACTGCCAGCTGAGATACGTCAGGAATCTGAAGTTCACTGAACCCTCTTTGTGCAGTAATGAGGATCCATTAACACGTAACTCGACCCTGTTCCTGGATCAGAGGCAGCAGATGCTGATGTCTTTACATGGCTATTAGCAGGAGGCATAATCTGCACTCTCAACATTAAATGAAATTAAGAAGAGTGGAAAACTTGAGGATTGAGAAAGTTTCTTAAAAAACGACATATGTTGTTTTTTAGATGTTGGTCCTCAACTGGCTTCTTAACTAGCTGTGCAGTATGACTTCCTTGGTCAAACAGTCTGTCATCTCACAGACAATGCTGGTTGAGCAACTTCACCAACTGGTGAACAGCATGGCTATCAGGGTCAACTAGATAGATCAGCACCAATCCATCACGGGCCAGTAGGGAAATTTCTGCAGGGGCAAGGGTAAATTTTTAAATAAAATTAAATAAATCTTTTTGGATATACAGTGGAAGTCAAATGTTTACATACACATATTTGATTTAAATAAGAGAGATTATACAAAATGCATGTTATTTTTTATTTAGTACTGACCGGAATAGGATTTTTCACATAAAGACATTACACATATAATTGAATTTTACATTTTACAGAAAGTTTAAACCCCCTTGATTCATAATACTGTGTTGTTGCCTGAATGATCCACAGCTGTTTTTTTTTTTTTTTTTTTAGTTTAGTGATAGTTGTTCATGAGTCCCTTGTTTGTCCTGAACAGTTAAACTGCCTGCCATTCTTCAGAAAAAATCCTTCAGGTTTTACAAATTCTTTGGTTTTTCAGCATTTTTGCATATTTGAACCCTTTCCAGTAAAAACTGTATGATTTGGAGATTCATCTGTTCACACTGAGGACAACTGAGGGACTCATATGCAACTATTACAGAAGGTTTAAACACTCACTGATGCTTTAGAAGAAAACACAAGGCATTATTTTATTTTATTTTATTTGAACAACAGGGTAATTTAACTTATTTTGTCTTCTGGAAACATGTAGGCATCTTCTTTAGATTCTGAAGGGCAGTACTAAATGAAAATAATATTATATTAGGCAAAATAAGAAAAATTTATACAATCTCATTATGTTCAAAAGTTTTCACCCCCTGGATCTTAATGCATTGTTTTTCCTTCTGAAGCATCAGTGAGCGTTTGAACCTTCTGTAATAGTTGCATATGAGTCCTTCAGTTGTCCTCAGTCTGAAAAGATGGATCTCAAAATCATACAGTCATTGTTGGAAAGGATTTGAATACACAAAAATTCTGAAAAACCAAAGAAGTGGGCAGTTTAACTGTTTAGGACAAAAAAGGGACTCATAAACAACTGTCACTAAACAAAAAAAAAGAAAAAAAGAAAAAAAGAAAAACAGCTCTGAATTATTCAGGTAACAACACAGAATTAGGAATCAATTGTATGTAAACTTTTGTAATTTTTTTAATTCAACTATTATTTTCTCCTGTGGACTATATGTAAACATATTTTATGTGAAATATCTTATTCAGGCCAGTACTACATAAAAAATAACATGCATTTTGTATGATCCCTCTTATTTTGTTAAAATAATTAACATTTTGGAGATTCTGCAAGTTGTATGTCAACTTTTGGCTTTAACTGTACATGAAAAGTAAATAAAATAATATTATTCAAAGTAATATTTATTCAGTAGTGGAGAGTAGCAGTTTATATAAACAATACATTAATTAATTAAAGCACAAAAAAGGAGGAAATGAGCAGTTGATATATATGACCAATATATGTCCAAGTTACCTGATTAAACATTTTCGAAGCATATCAGATTAATGCTAAAACATTTGCATCTTTTGGCATTAAATAACTGTTGCAGGAACCCTTTCATCGTTTACCACTCGGTAACTGATCACTCTCACTACCACTCATGTATTTAAATATGAACTAGAGCAATCAGTTCATCTCTTTCCACTGATTCTATCATAGCTATAACTGTAAAAAGAAAAAAAAAATCCCCATCTGTACACAGGAGTGCATTTGCCACTTTCTAAGTTTTGGCCTCCCCCTGTTGGAGAAGTGTATACTGGAGCATGTCTCTCAGGACTGGAGGTCAGGAGGTGAGGAACTCCTTCAAGAACCAACCAAAGAGCAAAGACAAGGAGTCTCCTCCTTTAAAAGACCAAAGGAAAGGAGACGAGAGCCAGACAGATGCCCTATCTGAGGTCTGAACCAGGTCTGAACTCATTTATAATGAAAGTGCAGCCTTTATCTAGTGTACCTAAAAGACAATTCATCTTTCTCAAACAAAGAGTTCACCTTGACGAAGTACCTAGATTGCATGAATCAAAAGCCTTGAAGCTGCTGGCCTTCTTTTCTTATCTTTAAAACCTCCTGAATTGAGTGTAAAGGTAAATGATGTTGCTGCCCAGTGTTTTTACTCTCTGTATAAATGAGCATGGATGTGGTTTAGTTTGAGAAAACACATTATAAACACATTTGAGATAGGCTGTCAAATATTGTTTGAGTGTTTAAGTGTATGCGTGTACAGTACTAAAATATCAGTTGAATTTGGTTAGAGCTGCAGTCTAGCCATCGATGTAAACTCACACTTTGGTGGATGAATCATCAGAACCACAAAGAAAGTTCTGCATGCGGTTCATTCTTAGAATTCTTCAGAGCATATCTCTTCACAGAATCTGCTTTGAGGTCAGACGTCATTTTGAAAAAAATAAATAAAAGACACATAATACATAAATAAAAAAATCATATGTCAACAATGTATATGTCAACAATACATTGCTGAAACTCAGTCATACCAGAGTCATGAAACAAATGAGAAATTATATTTTGCATAAAGAATTGCAAAAGAAACTGCAGGTTAACTGTCAGAAAAAAATGTTTCTTTCTGACAAGTTTCTCATCAAAGGTAAATACTAATAGGGTTGCTATGGTGCTTTGAGTGGTTGCTAAGGTATTTTAAGTGATTTTAAGCATGTTTCCATGCAGTTGCTAGAGTGTTTTTGATTGGTTGCTAGGTGGTTGCTTTGGTATTATAAGTGACTTAGGAATGTTGCTATGCAGTTTAGTTGCTAGGGTGTTTTGAATGGTTGCTTAGTGGTTGCTAAGGTATTATGAGTGATTTTAGGCATGTTTCTATGCAGTTGCTAGAATGTTTTGACTAGTTGCTTTGGTATTATAAGTGACTTAGGAATGTTGCTATGCAGTTTAGTTGCTAGGGTGTTTTGAATGGTTGCTTAGTGGTTGCTAAGGTATTATGAGTGATTTTAGGCATGTTTCTATGCAGTTGCTAGAATGTTTTGACTGGTTGCTAGGTGGTTGCTTTGGTATTATAAGTGACTTAGGAATGTTGCTATGCAGTTTAGTTGCAAGGGTGTTTTGAATGGTTGCTAAGTGGTTGCTAAGGTATTATGAGTGATTTTAGGCATGTTTCTATGCAGTTGTTAGAATGTTTTGAGTGGTTGAAAAGATATTTTGATCATTTCATACATGTTGCTATGCAGTTTAGTTGCTAGGGTGGTTTTGGTGGTTGCTAGGTGGTTGCTAAGGTATTATGAGTGATTTAAGAATGCTGCTATGCAGTTTAGTTGCTAGGGTGTTTTAAACAGTTGCTAGGTGGTAGCTAAGGTATTATGAGTAATTTAAGAATGTTGCTATGCAGTTTATTTTTTAGGTTGTTTTAAACTGTTGCTAGGCAGTTGCTAAGGCATTATGAGTCATTTAGGAATGCGGTTATGCAGTTTAGTTAATAGGGTGTTTTAAACAGTTGCTAGGTGGTAGCTAAGGTATTATGAGTAAATTACGAATGTTGCTCTGTAGCTGCTATGCTGTTTTAAGTGGTTGCTAGGTGATTGCTAAGGTATTATAAGGGATTTAAGAATGTTGCTATGCAATTTAGTTGCTAGGGTGTTTGAATGGTTGCTAGGTGGTTGCTAAGGTATTATGAGTAATTTAAAAATGTTGCTATGCAGTTTAATTTTTAGGTTGTTTTAAACTGTTTCTAGGCAGTTGCTAAGGCATTATGAGTGATTTAAGACTGTTGCTATGCAATTTAGTTGCTAGGGCGTTTGAATGGTTGATAGGTGGTTTCTAATGTATTATGAGTGAATTAAGAATGTTGCTCTGTAGCTGCTATGATGTTTTGAGTGGTTGCTAAGGTACTATAAGCGATTTAAGAATGTTGTTCTGAAGTTGCCATGATGTTTTGAGTGGTTGCTAGGTGGTTGCTAAGGGATTATGAGTGATTTAAGAATGCTGCTATGCAGTTTAGTTGCTAGGGTGTTTTGAACAGTTGCTAGGTGGTAGCTAAGATATTATGAGCGATGTGTCCATGTTTCTATGCAACAAATTACTGATATTATGTCAACAATACATAAAACTCATATTAACATACAACAAAATTATAGATAAAATGAATAAGTTAGATCAATTTTTAAAGGCCAAGATAATACTGTAAAGTAGAACTTTAGATCTTTGTTTTTCTACATAAGCATAAACTGCACTTAACTTGAAATGTTGTGTAAACTTCTGAGTAAACAATTTTGACTGATTCCTCCCTCATGTGGTCCAGACTATAAATACACAAGTAAAATCTATAGGGGAGATGCATGAGTGTCTCAGTAAACAAGTTATGAAACGCTGCAAACATGCGTCTAATATACCTGTCTCAAAATAACACGGTGTGGTTCAGACGTCATCACTACAGCGAGAGGATCTGAGACACTGTCAACCTTTGTGGCCACGCATGGATTGGCCAACAACACTGAATAACATTTACATCCCCGGATCTTAGTTTGTGTCACGTTAAGTGTGCTTGAGTTGATGAACTGTCACCTTGTTCCCTGCGGAGAGAAGCTCCTGTCCAAACACAGTCCTGTTACCGCAGCTCATCTGGACAAATGTTTGTCTGTGTCCCTCTCGGATGACATTTCTCTTAGCACTGTTGAGATAAACAGAAGAGAGCGAGAGTGATGGAGACAGAAGGGAAAGTCAAGCATGAGCGCTTCAGAAGTGACCCTTCAATGAAGCAGCTCTGATCACCATCACAGACGCCATGAGCGAGCCGCAAACACAATGACACATTTCACATTTTCTGCATACACTTGCAAAATTCACCAGCATATGGAAGCCTGTTTCCACCACTGAATAAAAAAATAAAGGTTCAGACTTTTTGCAAAATTGCAAGTTATGAAGTTGCAGTTGGGTGTTAAAAAGTCAGAATTGTATTAAAAATCATGCAAGTTTATATCATGCAATTCTTACTATATAACACCCATTAATAAAGTTAGAATTGAGATAAAAACCCAAATTCTTATTTTTTTTTCTCAGAATTGCGATGAAGTCAAAATTGCAATAGTCAGAATTGCGACATATAAATTTGAAATTGCGAGGAAAAAGTAAAAACTGTGAGTTTTACTGACTTTTTAACTTGCAATTTCAAGTTTATATCATGCAAAAAAATGCAATTGCGAGTAATAAATGTAAAATTGTAACTGTGAGAAAATTTAAAAAAAATTTAAAAATATATATATTCAGTAGTATCTAGTAATTCCATACTAACATGATGCCAGGATGTTGTAGCTGGTTGTAGAAAGGTTCAGTTGCAATTGCGATCAATTCAGAATTTTGAGAAAAAGTAAAATCAGTGAGTTTACATCATGCAATTCTAATAAAAAAAACTGATTTACATGCTATTATGTTGCAAAAAATCAGAATTTTGAGATGTGAACTCATAATTGTGAGAAAAAGTCGAAACTACAAGAAAATAAGTCGCAATTACCATTTGTTTTTTATTTAGTGGAAGCAAACTGACTTTTATACTAACATGATGCCAGGATGTTCTAGTTGGTAGTTCACAATTGTGATAAAAAGTCAAAATTGCGATAAAAGTCATAATTGCGAGATATAAACTAAAAATTGCGAGAAAAACTGCACGTTTATATCTTGAAGTTCTGCCTCTTTAATTTGCAATTGCGAGTTATATCTTGCAAGTTGCAAATGTAAATTATAAAGACAGAACTACAAGATATAAATTTGTGATTATTGCACGTTTTTATCTCACTTTTATTTATTTTATTATTTTATTTTTTTATTCAGTGCAGAAACTGGCTTCCATTCTAACATGATGCCAGGATGCTCTAGTTGGTTGTTTGCAATTACGATAAAAGTCAAAATTGCAATAAAGAGATCTAAACTCAAACTTGCAGGAAAAAAGTAAAAACTGTGAGTTTATACCATTCTGAGAAAGAAAGTCAGAGTTGAAAGTTTTTATCTCGCAATTCTGAGAAAAAAATCTGGTTGGTTGTTTGCAATTGCGTTAAAAAAAAGTAAAAACTGAGTTTATATCTTGCAGTTCTGAGAAAAAAGTCGCAATTGTGAGTTAAAAAGGCAGAATTGCAAGATGTAAACTTGCAATTGTGAGAAAAAAGTTAAGAACTGGCAGTTTGTATTGGACCATTTTTGTTTTATTGAGTGGTAGAAACTGGCTCTCATACTAACAAGAAACAAGGATATTCTAGTTGGTTGTTTGCAATTGTGATAAAAAGGTCAAAATTGTGATCAAGTCAGAATTGCGAGAAATAAATTCAAAATAGTGAGAAAAAGACAAAACTGCAAGCTTATATCTTGCAATTCTGCCTTTATAAGTCGCAAATGTGAGTTTATATTATTTAATTCTGAAATAAAAAAGTTGAATAATGCAAGATGTATTTTTTAATATTTTTATATTTTTATTTTTTAATTCAGTGGTAGAAACTCGCTTCCATGCTAACACAATATCAGGATGTTCTGTTGGTTGTTTGCAACTGCGATAAAAAATGTCAAAATTACGTTAAAATCAGAATTGAACTCAAAATTGTTGGTTTATATTATGCAAATCTGAGAAAAAAAGTCAGAATTGTGTAATGTAAACATGCAATTGTGAGAAAAACGTCTGAAATGCAAGTTTAGATCTCGCAATTCTGAGAAAAAAGTACAAATTGTGAGATAAAATGTCGCAATTACCTAAACTGGCTTCCATAGTAACATGACTCCAGGATGTTCTCATTGCTTATTAAGATATTAAGAGTGGTTTTAAGCATGTTTCTATGTGGTTGCTAGGTGTTTTAGAGGTTTCTTTGCGGTTGCTAAGGTTTATGAGTGATTTTAAGCATGCAGGTGCTATTGTATTACTAGGTCATTGCTTACGAGCCCAGTAAAATAGGCCATTGGCCAAGTCTCTATGATATTCTGGTCTCTAACATTCCTCCTACAATATAAGCAACTTTTTCAAACATCTTTCACAATAAGAATACTCTAGGAATAAGTAAAGAAATATAGTTACCATGACAACCCATTCCAAAAAATATAAATAAAAATGCTTGAAAAATTGTTTAAAACTTCCTACCTGAACTTCCTGGACTCCAAGACACTCGTCATGGTAACCGCACTGGAAACTTCCTCTCGGGCCTGTAGTTCAGTGGTGAGGCAATAGAGAGGCCCACAATGGCAACACAAATAAACATCTCTGCGTATAAGTGTGCGATTTCCTCGTAGCGTAGGCTTTTGCTGTAATATGTAGGCCTTTTGTTAGTTGTTGCGTAGGTAAACCACAGACGATGCTCTATTTACATGCATGCCTTCAGATGGCTTTTTCTTGCCAAAACTGTGCAGGAGGACAAATTGACTTCCTAAAAGAAAGATGGAGACCATGACATGTTAAGTACATAAACGTATTGTTCTTCTGTAAAATGCTGTATGATCAAAGGAGTCTTGTCTTTACACCGTATGCCATTTTTAGAAATGACTGACAATTCTGTCTCATGCTTTACAACAGCTACGTGTGAAAGGAGAGAGAGATGTAGCTGAGATGAAAGAGAGTTTCTGTGAATTGATCTAAGGTGTGAAAAACTGTGAGGGGTCTGCATTAATTTACAGAAAAATGGTGCCTTCCCTCATTTAAAATGCCTATCATACTGTAACTTTCCCACACAACATTTAAGTGATCCATAGCATTTCTACCACTCTAAGTGGTAAAACACCATGATTTTACAGTGACTAATGCCGGAACAGGTAACTTACACATACTTTACCCTTACCAAGTCAAGCAGAGGAGGATGGGTGTCCTTTTTCGAGCCATTGTTCCACCTACGGTTTCTTCATAACCCTGTTTTCCCTTACATCTGTACAGGTCAATTTACAGCAAAAATGAAATGTTAAAAAGTAATTGTAAAAAATGTCCTCTAGTTAATCACATTTTAAATGCAAGACAAAACACATCTTATTACACACATTTCACTCTACCACATAGCAAAACAAAATTTGATTTGAACGTTAAACATAACATTACATTTGCATTTTGTTACAAGTATTTTTATTTTCTCTTCTAGTAAAATGCTTTTATTCTTAGATTTTGGCACTGCTGTATTTCTTGTATATCTACAGTCTGCCCAACATCTCTTTGTTCACAGCTGATAAACACATCTATGCCAGAGAGAGGTCACAAATAGTAAAACAAAATTCATCCACAATTAACGTGTAACCACAGGAGCCACATAAAAACAGGAAGTGCTCTCTTAGCTGTCAGGAAGTGGGTTAAAAACAGGGGTATAAACACATGTGAACGTTGTGCTGCATACATATGGCTGTGTATGTTAGTTGAAAACTAGTGTTGTTGCACTCATCTGGTAAGACTGGAACTGTGTCACACTACTAGTGCTGCAAACTAAATCTGAGAAGCTGTGAGCCACATCCCACATCCTGATACACCTCTCCCTGCAGCATTACATACACTCTCATAGTGCAGCTAAGTGTAGTCATTTTACACACTCTTTGTTCAGTATTACATTACAGTAAGTACACAACAGTGAGTAGGGATTTATACAAACAGCTGACCTTCTGCAAGTGCTCAAACTGATTTCATCTTGCAGGTGATCAACACCTTGGCAACCACTCAAATCACTCTAGCATCTGCATAGTAACATCCTGGCAACATCCCAGAATTGCATAGCAACAACTGGGCCACCCAAAACACCATAGCAACTGCATAGCAACACCCTGCCCACCCAAAACACCATAGCAACTGCATAGCAACACCCTGGAAACCCGGTCAAAACACTCTAGCATCTGCATACTGCATAGCAACAACCTGGCCACCCAAAATACCATAGCATCTGCATGGCAACACCCTGGCAACCACTCAAAACACTCTAACATTTCCAAAGCAACATCCTGGTAACAACGCAGAACTGCATAGCAACAACCTGGCCACCCAAAACACCATAGCAACTGCATAGCAACACCCTGGCAACCACCCAAAACATTCTATCAACTTCATAACAATGAGCTGACAACCACCCAAAACACTGTAGCAAATGCATAGCAACGACCTGGCAACTGAGCAAAGAAATGATAACCACCCAGAACACCCTGGCGACTGCATAGCAATGCCCTAGCAACTGAGCAAAGGCATAGCAACCACCTAGAACACCACAGCAACGGTTTTGCAACTAAGCAAAGACATTGCAACCAACCTAGAACACCCTAGCAACTGCATAGCAACGACCTGGCAACTGAGCAAAGAAATAATAACCACCCAGAATACCCTTGTGACTGGATAGTAACGCCTTAGCAACTGAGCAAAGACATGGAAACCACACAGAACACTCTAGCGTCTGCATAGTAACGTCCTGGCAACATCCCAGAATTGCATAGCAACAACTGGGCCACCCAAAACACCATAGCAACTGCATAGCAACACCATGCCCACCCAAAACACCATAGCAACTGCATAGCAACACCCTGAAAACCCAATCAAAACACTCTAGCATCTGCATACTGCATAGCAACAACCTGGCCACTCAAAACACCATAGCATCTGCATGGCAACACCCTGGCAACCACTCAAAACACTCTAACATTTCCATAGCAACATCCTGGCAACAACACAGAACTGCATAGCAACAACCTGGCCATCCAAAAACAATAGCAACTGCATAGCAACACCCTGGCAACCACCCAAAACACTCTATCAACTTCATAACAATGGGCTGACGACCACCCAAAACACTGTAGCAAATGCATAGCAACAACCTGGCAACTGAGCAAAGAAATGATAACCACCCAGAACACCCTTGCGACTGCATAGCAACGCCCTAGCAACTGAGCAAAGGCATAGCAACCACCTAGAATGCCATAGCAACGGTCTGGCAACTAAGCAAAGACATTGCAACCAACCTAAAACACCCTAGCAACGGTTTTGCAACTAAGCAAAGACATTGCAACATGGAAACCACACAGAACACCCTAACAGCTGCATAGCAATGACCTGGTAACTGAGCAAAGACATGGTAACCACCCAGAACACCCCAGCAACTGCATAGCAACAACATGACTACCTGGGTCACATTAGCAACTGCATAACAACATTCCGACAATCACCCAGAACACCCTAGCAACTGCAAAGCTACGACCGGGCAACTACGCAAAGACGTGGCAACGACCCAGAACACCCCAGCAACTGCATAGCAACAACATGGCTACCTGGATCACATTAGCAACTGGAAAACAACGTCCCAGCAACCACCCAGAACACCCTAGCAACTGTATAGCAATGACCTGGCAACTGAGCAAAGACATGGCAACGACCCAGAACACCCTAGCAACTGCATAGCAATGACCTGGCAACTAAGCAAAGACATAGCAACCACTCAGAACACCCTAGCAACTGCATAGCAACAACCTGGAAACCGAGCAAAGACATGGCAACCACCCAGAACACCCTAGGATTGTGGTAATGACAAACCTAATCACTCACTTTTGTTCTTTAAAAATAAAAATCTAGAGAACAATACAGTTACAAAAGAAAAATGAAATGCATATAAACAGTCCAAATTTCAAAACAATGTTGTCTGACTGCCAATCTATTTTGTAAACTCAGTATATTAATTTATTTATGCTACAGCTCCATCAAGACTCCACTATCATGAAAGTAGGTCAGTTCGTTCCCCTGTGCCAACACAACTGTCACCGTGTCCTTGCCGCTCCTTGTCTAAACAGAAGGGAGATTTTCAATGCTCTTTGGTTTGTCCATTATGTTTACACTTTGAGTCGTATTAGTCACGGTTCTTTTCAACTTTATGAGTCACTATGGCGAAGGCATATGACTAGCGCTCAAGTGTTACAAGATACAAGGATCCTGTTTTGACCTCCCATTAGCCGGCTGTCGAGTGGAGGGGCTTCTCTCTTGGGGACTTCACTTTACCTGTGGCACAGAGATCTCGGCTATTACTGAACATCCACACCTAAGCATTGGATATCTGGACCTATTGTGTATTAAAGTCCTTAGGTGCAAGAAATAACCTCTTATTGCTCTATTGTTGCTCACATTGTGTGCCCGAACCCTTTGCTATCAATTTTTTCTAATAATATTTTACTACCCTGTGCTGTTGTTCTCAGAACAATGAGTCATCTACCTTCCAGATGCTTGATGTTTTCTGTTGTCCTTATCTTATTTTAGCTTCTTGTTTATGCCGTATTGTAAATGAATGTGTCATATCGCTGCTTCTATGCTTACATGATAATGTTACATATGCCTCTGGCCAGTGGAGATATAGATAACTAAAACCTTTGTCCTTAACTGAATCTTTAAAGGAACAGTCACACAAAAATAAACCAAAATGTCACAATTTACTCACTCTTGAGTCAAGACTTTCTTTCTTCCGCAGATAACAAAGCAAAACATTTTAAAGAATGATCATCAATTTAAGTGCAGAATTAACATTCTTCAAAATGCCTCTTTTTGTGTTTAACATTAAAATATAGTAAAAACTAAAAATGTAGGGATGAAACAAATGATGACAAGTTTGAATGTGATCAATAATCAGTGATTACAGAAGATGTGAATCTGACCAGAAATGAGTGTGTGTGCGATTTTCATGAAGTATGCGGCTGCTAGAGTGGATTACTCAAGATGTTGAGCTGCAGGTGGTTTCAACTGAGGTTTATAGAGTGAAAAGACAAACACATGATAGACTCATAAACACCCCTGCAAGTGTGACCAAGAACACATAAGAGCATTATAGACCGCCTTTACTGCCCCCTGTAATTGTAAATGAGGCAATGACGCATATCAAAAAGACCAAATTGGAGAAAGAGACACACACACACACACTCTCCAAGCCAGCAAACTAAGGTGTGAGCTGAGAGAATGTGAAAGGAAACAGGTCAGAGATAAGTGTGGGTGTGTGTGAGAAAAGCATATTTGCCATGTAAATAAAACAATAAACACCTGATAAACACACCGGCTCTTGACTTTTTCCTGATTTTGTAAGATTACTGCTTGTGACAGGACATTCAGTTCTGTTTTTCCAAACATGCATTACCCAACCGTTACAAACACAACGGACAACGTTATCAGCAAAGTTACTCAACCCCAAAATCCATTGCCTCTAGAAATTAACTGTTTCAGACCAAACCCCAGTCGGCTGAATACAAGTTGCTACTGCTCTCACCAATCAAACACACTCCCACACAGACCCAAATTCCTTGCATCGGATTCAGATTGGTGCAAAGCCAAAAACAAAGCATCAATGTTCTGTTAGTACATGCTTCGAATGCCTCCCAGCACAATTTTCCCGTCCTCTTTCATGTCTTTCTCACAATCTCTTTTGTTTGATTGGGGGGTCTGAATGATTCATGGTTTCGGTGAGCAGATCCTGCATGCTATACATCCACATCCCACAAAAAATAACATGGAAGTGTAGCGTGATATCTTCTCAGGATATCTCCTTAAAAGCATATGTAGGTGGAAGCTTGTTCTCATCTCTTACCTCCCTGGTTTCAATACGCACATAATGCGCTCGTATATCTTTCCCCAGCTCTTGTTTAAAGTAATCTGACCTTTTACTTTAGCAACTTATTAATTATTATCTTGGGTGAGAGCTACAACTTTAATGTTCTGCATTTTTTTTTTTCTATTTAAGCTCAGCGATCCAGTTCCAATGATGTCTTATTAACTTAATAGCCTATTGTAGTTCAGCTGCACACTATGGTTATGTTACCTAAGATTTCATTGAACAGCATAGAACCACCTTTGAATTTTGAATTAGTGGTTCTCAATTGGTTTTGCTTCTTTAGCCAGATTTTGCATTGAACATCAAATTGTTACCCAATGCAGAACCAAAACGGTAAAAATAGATCAGTATAGTGATCAGTAGACCATTCTTAAGAGTTTTAAATTTCCAATCTAATCCAACATTATAATTCTATGTTTTAGCGTTTAAATATGTGATCCTGGTCCACAAAACCAGCCTTAAGTAGGACGGGTATATCTGTAGCAAAAGCCTAAAATGCACTTTATGGGTCAAAATTATAAAATTTTCTTTCATGCCAAAAATCATTTGGATATTAAGTAAAGATCATGTTCCATTTATGTAAATTTCCTACCGTAAATATATCAAAACTACATTTTTGATTAGTAATATGCATTGCAAAAACTTAGTTTGGACAACTTTAAAAATTTTAATTAAAATTTTTTTTTTGCACCATCAGATTCCTGATTTTCAAATAGTTGTCCTAACAAACCATAACAATGCTTATTTATTCAGCTTTCAGGTGATGTGTAAATCTCAGTTTCAAAAAACTGACCCTTTTAACTGGGGTTGTGGTCCAGGGTCACATATTTGTACTTCAGTGTGCACTAAGCAATTTTTGATTTGTTGTTGTTATGTTTATGCCATTATGTTCAATGCCTGATATGAAAGTGGTCTTGGATATACAGCATAAACCAATGCATGTTTTCAAATACCAATCTACCAATCAGAGAAGCTTTTGTTTTAATGGAAACTGTATATTGTAGAAAAAGTGCTCAAAAGTGACCATCCATTCTCATGAAGTCAAGTCAGCCTTTCTTTGCTGTCAAACTTCTTGTATGGGCCATTCTACAGATTTGGTTCAAAGTTGGAAATAAAAAATTAAAAAAATCCACAAATTTAGTATGTATGCAAATTGTCTAATATCCAAGGTACGCATTTCTAACAATTGTGCAGTTAATTCTCATATTGTATTTTCAGAAAGATATGTGTCCTCTCCCCAAATTTGTCACTGCAGAAACACAGTAACACGTTATAAAATTTTAATAAGAAGGGTTATATTGACCTATTAAGATTTTGCTTACATCTAGATTGTAAGTATATATTTTTTGCTATTTTATTAAAATTTGTCAGAGGTAAATCAATAACAATTACAGTTTGAACAATATTTCAAGTGTCATTTATGAGATTTGTTGTATTTTGAATCCCATTTTTCTTTGCAAAAGAAAAGATCATACTGATTTCAAAGTTAAGGATTCATTAGTTTGAATATACATTGAACCAAACACCATCATAACATCTCAGCTGATAATTCAGTATACTTTATTTTTGACAAAACATCCCATGTTTTGTTTAACATTACAGAATGTTACATACTAAGACACTACTAAAACATGCTAAAATACTACAACCTTGCATAACTGTACTAACATTTTGTTTATTTTCCTCAAATAAAGGATTACAAGTTACCTTTCATCACAGCAAAACAATGATGACATGTTTCGGTCGTGACTGTTACAGTAGTGACAATTTTATGGGATAATACCCCAAAAAAGTCACCTTTTAGATACTTTTAACACAGTTCTGAACAATTGTACACATATAAAAAGTAAATGTTATGGATTAACTCCCAAAACGTGTGTTTAATTATAGACAAATGGTGTTTGGTAGTGACATTCTTTAAAGTTAGATACAGATTTTTCATACTTTTAAACACAACTACCTCACATTGATGGGATCTACTCACCATCTAACTATGAGAGAGAATGACACATGAATCTTTCCTGATCATAAATGTAGGGGTGTACTTAAAATCAGTCCAAACATACGTTTCAGTATTGACATGAAAATGCGGGACACATATTTTTTCAAAGTTAATTTAGAATGCGATTTTTTTTTTTTAAATCAAAAAGACATTTTAAAAAACAATAATGGAATAAAATGCTAAAATTATTTCAATATCATTTTTAAAAGTTGAAATGTAGGGGGTTCGGGACAACCACCTCCCAATTGAACGTATCAAAAAAATATGATTTATATATATTAAGCTTACTGACATTTTAAATACTATTGTAGGTTTCAATCGATAATAGAAGGATCCAAGATTTGAATACTTAAAGGGATAGTTCACCCAAAAATGAAAATTTTATGTTTATCTGCTTACCCCCAGGGCATCCAAGATGTAGGTGACTTTGTTCCTTCAGCAGATTTTTAACGAAAACTGGTGCAGTCTGCCAGCCATATAATGGCAGTGGATGGGCACCAGACCTTTAAAAGTAAAAAAAAAACAAACAAAAAAACATGCACAGACAAATCCAAATTATACCCTGCTGCTTGTGACGATACATTGATGTCCTAAGACATGAAACAATATGAAACGTTTTTTTGCGAGGAACTGAACAACAGTATTTATATCATTTTTTACCTTTGATACACAGCCACCTCCAACTGTCATGAGCATGAGCTTTTCATCCGGCTTGTTACACGTGTACATGCTCTGGTGTAGTATATGCAAACGCTGGAAGGGGAAATCGGTGAAAAGTCAACAGTCCCGGATGAGTTTGCGCAAGCAAACGTACTCTTTTAGCTTTAAATCGGTTTGAACAATCAGGATAAGCGCAAGTAATTACCATTTTGAAATGCCGCTATACCCACAATCTCTGTGCACTGTGTAAACAATGAGTGTTGTATTCATACGACAGATCGCTTCCGGCGTTTGCGTATACTACGACAGAGCGCGTTCACATGTCACGAGCCGGATGCTAAACTCGTGCTCTGGACAGATGGACATGGCTGTGTATCAAAGGTAAAAAAAATATATAAATACTGTTCAGTTTCATGTCTTAGGACATCAATGTATCGTCACGAGCCGCAGGTCTGGTGCCCATCCACTGCCATTATATGGCTGGCAGACTGCACCGGTTTTCGTTAAAAATCTTTGTTTGTGTTCTGCTGAAGAAACAAAGTCACCTACATCTTGGATGCCCTCAAATTTTCATTTTTGGGTGAACTATCCCATAAAATGCTTTTTAAATGTGTCTTTTGGATGTGGGACAGCAGTTTGCACCAATTCTATAGACTTGCCCATACCTCCATATTTGAAATAACTGTAGACAATAATTTAAATTACAGTGTCATATATGATTCAATTACATCATTCGCAATGTAGTTGAAAACAGCCTGTGGAAAAGCCTTGAAGAAAGACGTTTGGCAGAGGAATCCCAGTCCAACAGGTGGTGAAGTGTAAAAGATTAAGAGTGACACCCAAAAACTCTCTCTCTCTCCCTCTCTCTCTCTCTCTCTCTCTCTCTCTCTCTCTCACACACACACATATATACACACACACACAAACTTGGCATCTACTGTGCTTAAGTGAAAGTAAGAAGTACGAAACCTTGCTATTGAGGTTCACATGGTTTAACTGAAAATTAAGATTTGTGTCCACTTCCGTTCTGTTAGGATTCAAAAGAAAATAATTCAGCAATTAAATCATCATTTTGGGCACCTCTGGAGAAAATGACACTCATTCAATTCAGTAATAGAACTTTAAACTGTGATGTTGACTCAGAGAAACCACAAACTCTGCATTCATCCAGGCACCCCTCCCACTGCAATGCAAACCTCTACACTCCACCTGAGAGTGTGTATCTGCTAAACCACTCATTACACAAACACTTAGTCACTTCACCTAGGTCAGTACCTGTCATACCGTGAGTCAAAAAGGTGACATGATGCTTGTTGCATTATAATGCAGAGGCAGTTTGACATATGTTCCTAAACTAACAACCTGGTACTTTAATTAACATAAAAACACATAACACAATAAAATAATGAGGAAAACAATCCATTTTCAACTATTATTGTCAATATTTCTTAGTTTTAAACATTTCCTTTGGATCATTCTCCATTAAAAGGCATTTTTCCCCAATCTGCATTTTCTGTTCTGTTTTGCTTTAGATTTTAGCCACCATGAATGAAGTATCTTTAACAAAATGTTGCGTTCGTGTCAGGAGTACACCTATGATGCTTTAAAATGCAGTTTGGTTAAGCATGGGTTAAACCGCAGAGGAGACCTTTTCAAGATTTTTGATTAAAAATAGCTTTGTCAGTTTGATTGTCAATTCAATCCACCTCAGTTTTTGTTTGATGCATTACACATTTTCACCTGTTTAGAGAGTGTACTCAAAAAAAAAAAAAAAACAACAACAAGAAACTAGTAGATATATCGCTTATTAGGTTTTGCAACAGATCTTATTTATTTGAGTGCTTGTCATATCACTTATGACTAATTTACTATTTTTTGGTTATTAATATTGGTTTATACACTACCAGTCATAGGTTTGGACACACACACAAAGAGAATGGGGAAGTGTTTCTAAACCTTTGACTGGTAGTGTATGTGTCCCAATGTGTTTATCAAAGTTGCATTAAATACGATACTGTATTAAATGCACAGATAATTAAGCACACATTAATCTGCACTTAGTCCAGTGATGTTATCATTACCTAAAACTAATCTATTAAAAAAACTAAACTATTTTTGCTAAGTTTAATAAAGCTGAAATAAAATTTTATTTAAATATTAGATTGAAAACTTAAGTTCACATTAATATGGAAGCCAGTTTCTGCCACTTTTTTTCTCACAATAGCAAGAATGCGTAATATAATGCGTAATAAAATATATGACTTTTTTTCCCGAATTGTGACAATTGCAAGTTATGAAGTCAGAATTGCGGGATGTAATTTCACAATTGTGAAAAATTGCAAGTTTGTATCTTGTAAATGCTTTTTTTTCTCAGAATTGTGTTTCAAGATATAAAGTTAGAATTGAGCAATAAAATCTCACAATTGCGAGAAATAAAATCAGAATTGCTTTTTTCCTACCAATGGATCTCGTAATTCACACTTTTTTCTCAGAATTGTGAGATACAAATTCACAATTGCAAGTTATAAAGTCCAGTTCTGAGGAGAAAAAAAGATTGATATGTTCACACAATTGCAACTTTATATCTCAATTCTGACTTTTTTTCTCAAAACTGCATTATATAAACTCACAATTCTGACTTTTTCTCAGAATTTTATATGAACTCACAATTGCAAATTATAAAGTTAGAATTGCAAGATATAAAGTCAGAATTGTGGGATACAATCTCACAATTGCAAGAAATAAAGTCAGATGCTTTTTTAAATAATTGTTGCTTTTTATATATTTGTGAGTTTATATCACACAATTCTGACTTTATAACTCGCAATTGCGAGTTTACCTCTCGCAATTCTGACTTTTTCTCAAAATTGTGTCAAACTCACAATTTAGATTTTTTTTTCAAAATTGTGAGATATATAGTCAGAATTGCATGATATAAAGTCAGAATTGTGGGATATAATCTCACAACTGCGAGAAATAAAGTCAGAATTGCTTTTTATATCATTTTTCCTTTTTATATATTTGTGAGTTTATATCACACAATTCTGACTTTTTCTCAAAATTGTGTCAAACTCACAATTTAGATTTTTTTTCTCAAAATTGTGAGATATAAAGTCAGAATTGCATGATATAAAGTCAGAATTGTGGGATATAATCTCACAACTGCGAGAAATAAAGTCAGAATTGCTTTTTATATCATTTTTCCTTTTTATATATTTGTGAGTTTATATCACACAATTCTGACTTTTTCTCAAAATTGTGTCAAACTCACAATTTAGATTTTTTTTTCTCAAAATTGTGAGATATAAAGTCAGAATTGTGGGATATAATCTCACAACTGCGAGAATTAAA
The DNA here is from genome assembly GCF_049309525.1 of Garra rufa. NCBI lineage: Eukaryota > Metazoa > Chordata > Actinopteri > Cypriniformes > Cyprinidae > Garra > Garra rufa. Next base: position 40,292,755 of record NC_133372.1, read on the forward strand.
GTCTTAGAATGGCTTTTTATATAATTTTTGCTTTTTATATATTTGCGAGTTTATATCACACAATTGCGACTTTATTTCTCACAATTCTGACTTTTTTCTTGCAATTGCGAGTTTGTATCACGCAATTTTGACTTTATAACTCACAGTTGTGAGTTTGTATCATGCAATTCTGAAAAAAAGTCAGAATTCTGAGATAAAAAGTTGCAAATATATATTTTTTCAGTGGTGGAAACGGGCTGTAATAAAAAAAAACTGTAACAGTATAAAACAATACTAAAATAACACTAGAACATACAGAGAGAGAATATAAAAAAGAAAAACAAAGTGTGTTTTATAAATGATAGATTAAACATCACAACCACTCCTTGAGAAATGCAAATATTGCCCACCTTTACCACAGGGCTCTCTCTCCTCATTCTCCCATTTACAAAGAAATCATCACCTATTCACACCCTCACGTCTTTCCTATGGGAAAGAATGTGCCCATTCATGTTCTACCAAGGATATCAGTTAATCCAATTGAATATAATCCAACTAAATCATCTGCACTTTGCTATTATCCATCATGGAACTGGGAGAGGCGGCAGTTTATTTGTTTACCAAGGCCTAAGGGGTTAGTTATTTCATAAATGACGTGAAATAACAGTAAGAGTATCCAAAGAACACAGTGTGTGTGCAAAGTAGTACATTAATGGGTTTGACATCTACAGGATGCTGCTGGTAAAACAAGCCCGTACAGCTCAACACTGAATCACACATTCCTTGATCTGTGAGAATAAACTTTCACTCACTTTCTCACTTCCTGTGCACCAAACCATCCCTGTTCTCTCTACAGTTGTGCATTTAATTCAAAAAGCAGTGTGGTAATATTTTGGTGCATGTCCAAAAATATGGCAACATCATTGCAACATATGTAAAAGTTGTCAGTCCTTCAGAGGGACCTGTTTTTCCCCCCAGCTGCTGGTCTCCATTTGACCCATTTACAGCAGACATTTGCTATAGGACTGTTTATTTAAGCTGGTTATATGGTTAAGACCACTGCCCTATACATACTGTCTGAGGATTCAGGCTGCACACTAATCTCAGCAGCCTCCATCCACGCTAAATATACGTGTTACGCCCTCATAGCGTTCAGACATCACAGACGCTGAGATCTCCATACAGAACTAAAGACAGATTTACTAAACAAGGCAAATTAGTGTGAGAGCGCAATCTCACAAAAGCACTAATGGGAGTGGAAAGTTTGGACAATGTGCAAATTAAAGAACACAGACGCAGTCAGATAATTTCCATGATGACCAATGCAATCTTCCAAATTAGTGGAGCAGGTAGTGATCTAGGTGCAGGTAATCTAGTAACAACATAAGCTTATAATAGGTTATGGTTTTTTTGGGAGTTAAATAATGGCGCAAATTTCATACCTTGCATTATTCAAAAACTCTCCTCCTATAATTTTTGCATCGGAAAGGGAAACCCCTACAAATGCATATGCAAATAAGGACTGTGTCCACACCTTTTATATCTAATGTTTCACTGTGTGTATGTGGTAAAAATTTTGTAGCGCCAAATGAGGGATTGAGTTTATGCAAGCAGTTAGTAAATCTGTCCTCTAGTGTTTTACACTAGATTTGCAGGTTTGCTTTGACGGCAAAGCTGAATGCAAACATCAAATTGCATCTAAGACCAACCAGTCTTAAGTAGCAACAGCCAATAATACATTGTATGGGTCAAAAATTATTGTTTTTTTCTTTTATGCCAAAAATCATTTGGATATTAAGTAAAGATCATGTTCAATGAAGATATTTAGTAAATTTCCTACCATAAATATATCAAAACTTAATTTTTGATTAGTAATATGCATTGCTAAGAACTTAATTTGGACAACTTTAAAGGCGATTTTCTCAGAATTCAAATTTTTAAGTAGCTGCATCTTGACCAAATTGTGTTCATACATCAATGGAAAGCTTATTTATTCAGCTTTCAGATGATGTACAAATCTTTTGTAATCCAGGGTCACATTTGTGCATTGATGGCAAAGCATAACAAAATAGATTTGTTTTTTGTTGAAAGAAATATATTTTCCAATAAATCCTGTAAAAAACGGTTTCCACAAAATGATTTCTGATAAAATAACACAGAAATAAGATGCATTTTAAAATGTATTCAAATACAAAGGCATTTTAAATGGTAATATTTCATAATATTACTGGATTTCTCTCTATTTTGATCAAATAAATGCAGACTTGGTGAGCATAAAAACATCTTTCTAAAACAGTTTTTAAACAGTACACTCTTAAAAATAAAGGTGCTTCACAATGCCAGAGAAGAAACTTTTTTGTCTAAATAGTTCCATAAAGAACCTTTAACATCTGAGGAACCTTTCTGTTTGACAAAAGGTTCTCTGTGGTGAAAAAAGGTTCTTCAGATTATAAAAAGGTAAGAAAAAGATGGTTCTTTAAAGAACCTTTGTTGTGAGTGTAGTGTAGGGCTTTTAAAGAGATAGTTTACCCAAAAATGAAAATTCTGTCATTAATTACTCACCCTCATGTTGTTCCAAACTGGTAAGACCTTTGTTCATCTTCTAAACACAAATGAAGATATTTTTGATGAAATCCAAGAGTGTCTGACCAGGGTTGCCAGGGTCTGCAAAACAAAACCAGATTGATTGCTAATCAAAAGTACCAAAATCACATTTTCCCCACATTATCCCCAATAGTTGAAATTAACCTGTGGACTAAAAAAACAACCTGCAGCAACAGTGTAAAAGTAGACCAATACTGTAGGAAAAATGAGGACTTGGCAACACTGGTTCTGACCCTGCATAGACAGCAACGCAAATGAGAAATAAAGTAAGGACACCTAAGGAAGAAAATAAATAGTTGAATAAAGATATTTTTGTTTACTTTGCACACAGAAGGGTATTCTTGCAGCTTGATAACATTACGGTTGAACCACTGATGTCACATGGACTATTTTAATGTCCTTATTACCTTTCTGGGTCTTAAACGTGGTAGGTACATTGCTGTCAATGCAGGGTCAGAAAGCTCTTGTTTTCTTCAAAATTTCATCAAAAACATTTTAATTTGTGTTCTGAAGATAAACCAAGGTTTGGAACGACATGAGGCTGAGTAATTAATGATTTTTTTTTTATCTGAGTAACTAATGAATTTTTTTATTTTGGGTGAACTATCCCTTTAAGGGGAGACACTGCAGGCAAAAACACTGTTTTTCATGCACCTATTAAGTTTGAGATTTTGGGCTTTTTGGTTTTTCATGAAGTGTTTTTTCAAACTAGTGGAAAGTGCTTCTTTTATAGCACTATCTATTTGTGTCAATAGATTTCAATTACAATGTATATTTTTAAAGGCTGTTTTCTCAAAATGAGTTTTTTTTTCTCCGACACTGAGGCATAAATCTCCACCTCAGTAACACTTACAGACACCAAACTTTAAATTTTTATTATATCCTGAAGGTATTTACAGAGGAATTTGTTCATATATAATTTTGTTAATAATGATTTTATACATTTTATTCCCCCCAAAATGGTAAAAAAAATATAGTGTTTCTTGTCTGTTCTTTTGACTCTAATATGTCAAAAAATTAAACAAGACTTAAACTGACTTAAATTTTTGTACTACAAATGTATGCAAATTAGCGCATATTTCAATAAATAAGGCCTCATTTGCATATTTAAACCTAACATTTTAGAAAACTTGCGATACAAAAAATGTTTGCAATTATCAAAGTAATCAATCAACTGGGTAAGTAAGGTGATGACTATCAGTTCAATTTTTTTACCGTATTCACTAGTGTCTCGCCTTAAAGGAAGGAGAAAAAACTTACTGCTTTTAATATTCTGCTATCAATGTCTAAACTGTATTCAAAATTCAGATGCAAATTCATGTGTCTTGAAGCCAAACTATTAGATGCCAGCACAAACAGGGTGTGACATCTCTTACTATAAACATAACTGTTAGGATGGTAACTAACTGCTGTGGTTCATACATTTGTCAGCTTTCCTATTATTGCTAATACGTATTAGCTAAATATTAGCTATTTTAATATGTTAATGGAACACTGTTTTGGATATTACAGACTTACCTATTCAGGCAAATAGGAGCTGTACTTCCACAACTTCAAAATAGCCGCTCAAGGGTGTTATCAAGATGGCCGTTGAGTGGACTGACTCACCAAGACTTTCACTAAGAGTTCTTCAGCTCCAGTTTAGTGGAATGAAGATTTGTTTACTTATGCTAAACAATGAAAGCTGTCATTCTTCGGCTGATATGGATGTAAATTCATGCCCAGGATATTCAAAGCACTTACTCAGCACTGTTAACAGATATGATTGTTTACATACTCAACTAAACCACATACAGTAGAGAGCTGTTATTACTTGCTTTCTGGATGCCTGACTCTTAAAGGTTCACACACACAAAAAAAGAGACATCTGTCATCATCTGCTCACCCTCACCTCGGCCCCAAACCTGTATGATTTTTCCATTTCTTGGAAAAATAAAATGTACCAAATGTTCTGCGGAATGTCCAGGCGGTTGAAATGGATATGTGTAGAGAAACAAGACGATTGACTGCGGGAGTCTTTATCAACAACTACAGAAGACATTTGGCGTTGCTATTGTTAAATAAGCTGAAAAAGGGTAAAAATTTTAAAGTACACTACCAGTCAAAAGTTTTTGAACAGTAAGATTTTTATTGTTTTTTAAAGAAGTCTTCTCTGCTCACCAAGCCTGCATTTATTTGATCCACAGTACAGGAAAAACAGGAAAATTTTGAAATATTTTTTACTATTTATAATATTTGCTTTCTACTTGAATATATTTTAAAGTGTAATTTACTCCTGTGATCAAAGCTAAATTTTTAGCATCATTACTCCAGCCTTCAGTGTCACATCATTCAGAAACCATTATTATATGCTGATTTGCTGTTCAAGAAACATTTTTATTATTAAATATCAATATTTAAAACAGTTGAGTACATTTTTTTCTTAACAAGGATGCTTTGATTAAAAGTGATGATAAAGACATTTATAATGTTACAAAAGATTTCCATTTCAGATAAATGCTGTTCTTCTGAACTTTCTATTCATCAAAGAAAACTTAAAAAAAATTATACTTTATATAAATTATAATTATAAAAAATTATAATTATATAGCTGTTTTCAACATAATAATAATAAATGTTTTTTGAGCAGCATATTAGAATGATTTCTGAAGGATCATGTAACACTGATAACTGAAGTAATGATGCTAAAAATTTTGCTTTGAAATCACAGGAATAAATTACATTTTAAAATACATTAAAATAGAAAACAGTTATTTTCAATAAAAATAAATCACATTTTTACTATTTTTGCTGTACTTTGGATCAAATAAATGCAGGCTTTGTTAGCAGAAGAGCCTACTTTAAAATACATTAAATATCTTACTGTATTGCCACAAAAGATTCTATTTTGAATAAATGCTATTCTTTTATAAAAAATATATATATTAAGCAGCTATATATTAACTGTTTGCAACATTGATAATAATTCAGCATATTAGAATGATTTCTGAAGGAACATGTGACACTAAAGTCTAGAGTAATGATGCTGAAAATTCAGCTTTGAATCACAAAAAATAAATTATATTTTTTAAATATATTAAAATAGAAAAACATCATTTTAAATTGTAATTAATTTTTTTGCTTTTTAAAGTTTTAACTGTATTTTTGATCAAATAGATGCAGCCTTGATAAGCATAAGAGAACAAAAAAATTAAAAAACTTAAACATGCAGTTTTTTGCAACTCACATTTTCTTAGAAAATGTTAAAACTTATTTATTATTATAATAGAACTTATGAATTTATGAACTTTATTATTAACCACACGACTAATGATTGACATAACACCCTCATAATCTGTGAGAGAGTGAAGGTGTCAGTATCTCCAACAGAGCTCTAGACTTTGATGAAGCCGCCAGCCAATCACTTACGCAGGTTGTTCAGATACGTAATCTGGCCTATCTCGCAACACAACTCAGAATAGCTTCAGTACAGTGGGAAAATATGTCCTCATACACATATGCATAAGTGAGTGATTGAGAGACAGACTGCATGTTTAGTGAACAAATCTAGTGTGAGCCAACAGCATGTAATATACACCCACTGACCCGCTCCTGACACCATCTATCTTATCTGCAGATTTAAATTACTCTGTAATTAAAGGAACACTAGACGACATTCATTAGACCCCATTCAAGTCTGACGGTGCCTAGTGTTTCAAGGGATATAAAAAAGAAATATATTTAAAGAAATATATTTCATGCAAAAAATGTATTTACTCACCTTCAAGTCTTTTCCAAATCTGTGATTTTCTTTTCTCTGTAAAACACAAAAAGAGATGTTTTAAATAATCTACTTGTGTGTATTTTTCATAAAAGTACAACAAATGTGGACTGAAGCTTTCAAGCTTTAAAAAGCACATGAAAAAGGCACATACACTCTTAAAAATATAAGTGCTTTAAAAAGTTCTTCACAGCGACACCACAGAAGAACCATTTTTGTTTCCAAAAAGAACCATTCAGTCAAAGGTTCTTTAAAGTACCATCTCTCTGACCTTTTTATAATCTGAAGAACCTTCTTTTTCCACAAAGAAACTTTTGTGAAACAGAAAGGTTCTTTAGATGTTAAAGGTTCTTTATGGAACCATTTAGACAAAAAAGGTTCCTCTATGGCATCATGAAGCACCTTTATTTTTAAGAGTGTATGACTCGTTCACTATATTCTAAGCATTATATCAGAAACAGTAATTGAAAATCCTAACGTTTGACTGGCACATTTATGAGAGCTCATTAGAGACAGCAATTAATTGGTTCATCTTGTTAATATGCTCTAAATGATTCGTTCACAAATCAAACTTGTTCAGTTCTTGAGTTCAACTCACTGACTCAATGATTCAGTCACAACAATTAAAGGAGAAGTTCACTTTCTAGAACAAAATTTACAGGTAATTTACTCACCTGCTTGTCATCCAAGATGTTAATGTCTTTCTTACTTCAGGCATAAAGAAATCATGTTTTTTGAGGCAAACATTTCAGGATTTTTCTCCATATAGTGGAGTTCTATGGTGCGCCCAAGTTTTAACTTTCAAAATGCAGTTTCAAAGGGCTCTAAATGATCCCAGTCGAGGTACGAGGATCTTCTCTAGCGAAACGATCAGTTATTTAAAAAAAAAAGACAATTTATATAATTATAATTATATAATAATTATATAATTATATATTATATGAACTCAAACACTTGTTGTGTCTAGCTCAGCATCAACTACACTCTTAAAATAAAGGTGCTTTAAAAGGTTCTTCACAGCAATGCCATAGAAGAACCATTTAATCAAATGCTCTTTAAAGAACCATCTCTCTTACCTTTTTATAATCTGAAGAACCTTCTTTTGCGACAAAGAAACTTTTGTGAAACAGAAAGGTTCTTCTGATGTTAAAGGTTCCTTATGGAACCATTTAGACAAAAAAGGTTCTTCTAAGGAATCATGAAGCACTTGTTAAGGTCGAAGTTAAGTCGAAAATCTCTCATCTCAATTTCTCCTCCAACTTCAAAATTGTCTTGGATGACAAGGGAGTGAGTACATTTTCTGTACATCTTTGTTCTGGAAGTGAACTTCTCCTTTAACATGCAGCTCATCAGATGATTATCAATGAATAGTGATTTAAATTTTGGTTTGTTGACTTGACAAGACTCAAAAGATTGTGCAAGAGTCATATGAACTACTTTATGGGTTTTTTTTAAAGCTTGAAACCCCTGTCCCTGTTCTTGTTCTGAAAATTATACCAGAATTTTATTTTTTGTTGGCCTAATCTTCATATTCATGCTCACTAAACTCAGCTAATGATTCTATGATGTAAAAACTCATAACTTAAATATCCCTCATCACATAATACAAATAGCAGTATTTTCTGACTATAAAACGGTCACGAAGGGCTACAATGAGACTGTGAGTGATGTCATTGGCTAATGTTTGATATCTGCAGAATCGACCAGCATGATAAGGTTGACAGATGCACTTTCTCACATGATGGCAAACGGTAGTGGCGTAATAGAAACTAAACAGTGTGTGTATTACTACAGCGGTAATATTAGTTCACTACCTTTAAATTTTAGCTAGCTGTTATCACACACATGAACAAACACTGCCAGGTATTTTTAGTTTTTATCTCAAATTTGTTCTCGTAAAAGTTCATTTTCAGCTGACAGAGTAACATTTTACAGCAGTGTCATGCTGACATTAGTGTGGTTGTCAGTCTTGTTCTTTGTACATGACGGTGCAACGGTGCAAAGTCAGGGCAGAATGACCAATAAACACTGACTGATTTCACTCGACACTCTTAAAAATAAAGGTGCTTCATTATGCAATAGAAGAACCTTTTTCGTCTAAATGGTTCCTTAAAGAACCTTCAACATCTGAAGAACCTTTCTGTTTCACAAAAGGTTTTTAGTGGTGAAAGAAGCTTCTTCAGATTATTAAAAGGCAGGAAAGAAATGGTTCTTTAAAGAACCTTTGACTGAATGGTTCTTTGTGGAACCAAAAATGGTTATATGGCATTGCTGTGAAGAACCTTTTAAAGCACCTTTATTTTTAAGAGTGTACTTAAATTTGTTTTAACATAGAAATAGGGTCAATAATATTTTTTGGTTTACTGCTAAGGCTGCAGTCAATAAGAATAATTAAGAAAAAACTAAACAATAATGACAACAAAATCTTATACAGTTACATCAATTTATTTCTAGCTGTTTCAAATAAAAAATAGATATTTTTTAAATTTCAGGTTTGCCATCACAGAAATAACTTAAATTTACAATTTTAAAATAAATTAAAATGATTTTTTTTTTAAACAAAAAATCACAAGGATATTGGTGAATTTTGAAACTGACAAGTGGCACAATTTCATGACGCTGCTAATCTATAATTGGCCAATTAATCAGCATGGTTGATCATATGAGTCTCTTTCTAATTACAAAGAAAACAAGATGTAACATTCATTGCTTTCAACTTCATAAAAGAACAAAGAGACCTCATTTTCCACTGAGCTCTGACAGGAAGAGCAGCGTTGAGGTTGAGAACTAGAAAGTTGAAAGCAAAGAAAGAAAACGCATCAGCGAAAAGCTTTTTTGACAGTCTGAAATACTTTAATAATGATCCCAGTTCTTTCTAAAACCGAAATTAAACCAAAGCTTATGATTCAGGATGGAAACCGCTCTGTGTATGCTGTGGTGACACATGCAGAGGAGTAGGGTGTACAAAGGCTTTCAACCGCCTATAAAGTTTTCACTGCCTTTGCTTTAAATTCCTGTGTGAGAGCGTGCATGCGTGTGGCATACATGTTTGCGTGGGACGGCTGTGTGGCCTGTGAGTGACAGATTTCCATTCTTTCACAGACTCAGGGAGGAGTGTGTGTCGGTGTGATTACAGACTACGCAGTCTCCTTCCTCCCCCTTGGTGAGATTCACATACTGTGGTCTCAGAGGGCGTCCAGGATCTTTACTGACTGTGTTCCATCACGACCCTTCGAGATGTGACTTAGATGAGCGTGCACACACACGACAAACACATATGTGCATTATGCGAATGCACACACACAGCGCACAACATTCAATATGAGATCCCTGGAGAAAAAGTGCACCTTAAAAAAATCAAGGTTCTCATAGTGATGCCATAGAAGAAGAATTTTCGGTTCTCCAAAAACCTTTCAGTGAAAAGGTCTAAAGAGAAACATTAGCATTTTTAAATAACATTTAAAGAAACTTTTCCAGGTTGTTTCTCACTAGCTCACTTTGGTGCCTCTTTAATATTCTGGGGCCAGATTCAGAAAACATTTTTAAGAATAAAATTCCATAAAATTCCTCCAACCAATTCTTCTTAACTGATATTATCTTCTTGTTTTCAAAAAGAAAAAAAGTTAAGAATATTTTTGTTTTCTTAAAGATACTACTTATTGTTCTTATCCTTTTTTAAAAGATTGTTCTAAGAACAAAACTTAAGAGGAATTCATGAAGATAATCTTCTTAAAAAATATAATAATGGTAGAAAAAATAAATATAAATGATAGATAGATAGATATAGATATAGATATATCTAACTCTAGGTCTAGGTTTGAGGTCAAAACTTCACATACATCTTGCAGAATCTGCTAAATGTGAATTATTTTACCAAAATAAGAGGGATCATACAAAATGCAAGTTATTTGTTATTTAGTACTGACCTGAATAAGATATTTTACCTAAAAAATACATATAAAAATACATATAGTCTACAAGTCTAGTGTTCAAAAGTTTACATACACTTGATTCTTAATACTGTGTTGTTACTTGAATGATCCAGAGCTGTGTTTTTTTTTTTTTTTTTTTTTTAGTGATAGTTGTTCATGAGTTTGTCCTGAATAGTTAAACTGCCTGCTGTTCTTCAGAAAATGTTTCAGGTCCAAATTCTTTGTTTTTTCAGCATTTTTGTGCATTTGAACTCTTTCCAACAATGGCTGTTTGATTTTGGGATCTATCTTTTCACACTGAGGACATCTGAGGGACTCATATGCAACTATTACAGAAGGTTCAAACACTCACCGATGCTCTAGTAGAAAACAAAAAAACAAAAACAATGCAAGAGCCAGGGGTGTAAATATTTTGAACAGAATGAAGATGAGTACATTTTCTTATTTTGCCTAAATATCATATTTTTTTTCATTTAGTACTGCCCCAGAAGCTATAGAAGATACTTGCATGTTTCCCAGAGGACAAAATAAGTGAAATTTACCCTGATTTTTACATGTAAAAAGTTTTTACCCTCTGGCAGTGCTAAATAAAAAATAACATGCATTTTGTATGATCCCTTTTATTTTTGTAAAAATAATTAACATTTTGCAGATTTTGCAATCTGTATGTAAAGTTCTGACCACAACTAGATAGATAATCTAAACAATGACTGGTCATGATTATGAGACGTAACTTTTTACTGAATTCGAAATTCTGTAGTCTAACAATAGGGAGTTTATTTTTTAAATTACAACCCATAAATATGACTTAATCTTTGGCAGCTTTTTGCACACTTAAGAGTGCCCAGACACTGGACACATTCACTGTAGAGAGAGCACAAAAAAAACATAAGTGTTTCTCATTGAGTTGATCAGTGAAAGTTCAGCAAGAACTGTCATTCATTCAACTAGCTGAAAATAAAAGACTGTAATTTTCTTCTTAAGGAGAGCCTCTTAAGAATTAAGAAATAGAATTCATCTTTAGAAATTTCTTAACTTCTCATGAAAAACAGACCTCTGCTCTCTAGATATGGCTCAACTTCCTTCAATGTAAGTTAAAGTTATTTGATCATATTTCAAATGTAATACAAAACTTTGTATATTAGTTTGTGTAAATACTTTGTGTTAGTCATTTTAACAAACTTTGGTGCATAATTTATCCTACACTATGTGTGAGCACCACTCACATTTTCTTAAATTTCTGTTAAATGGGTGACCAGTCAGACCCAGCTAACAATTTTTGGTTTGTTTTTTTAGTTTTTGGTAAGCCAGGAAAGTTTTAACTGAAATGGAACATTAGTTTTTGGTTTGTAGAATGTTATTTTATCTAACATTCCCCTAACGATAGTATAACGTTCCAAGAACATTCGTTTTTGGTTCCCAGAATGTTATTTTGTTAATATTTGTTTTTGGTTAGCCAGGAAAGTTTTCTTAATGGAAATAGAATGTTAGTTTTTGGTTTGTATAACGTATTTTTAATGTTCCCATAATGTTATTATAAAGTTCCGCAAACTTCTTTACTTCTATATGATTACCCCGCTGTATGTCAGTAATCATCCAGCACGTGACCCATTATGGAAATGATCTGTATAGACACCTAATCAGTATTATAAAAACCATATCTATTTGTCCATTAATATGTCTAAGGCTTCCAAAAAGGGACAAATTGTGGAAGCTGTTTAGCAGAAGCACTTGTAACTTTAACATACCAATTGTTTGATGTTTTAAGAACAACCGTCTTCATGATTATGACTAAGTATGGCAAGAATTCATAAAGCGTGGCAAGAATTCATCAAAGAAGAAAAGTGAGCAAAAATTTAATCATCAAGGTGAATGATAGGGACGGCTAAGAAGGACTGTAAGCAAACACAAGACTACACTCTTAAAAATAAAGGTGCTTTAAAAGGTTCTTCTCAGTGATTTAAAGATCCATCTCTTTCTTACCTTTTTATAATCTGAAGAACCTTCTTTCACCACAAAGAACCTTTTGTGAAACAGAAAGGTTCTTCAGATGTTAAAGGTTCTTTATGGAACCATTTAGACAAAAAGGATCTTCTATGGATCTTCAGTGGTTTCCAGCCACAATCCTGGAGCCCCTCTACACTGCACATTTTGCATCTCTCCTTTGTCTGACACACCCATTTCAGGTCTTGGAGTCTTACCTATAAGCTGATGGTCTTAATCAGGTGTGTTTGATTAAGGAGACATGGAAAACATGCAGTGGTGGGGGGCCTCCAAGAATGTGGTTGGGAACCACTGTTCTATGTCATCACAAGGCACCTTTATTGTATTGTATTGAGTGTACTGCACTGAAAGTGACAGCAAACCTCAATATTCACCTTGAAGACCCCACAGAGAGCTTCAAAAGCCAAGAAAGAGCTGCAGTTGCTAAAACACAGATAACAAAAAAGATGGAGCCATGATCGTGAAACCTGAACAGCTGGAGCACCAAGATGAACTTCGACATCTGTCTTGGCCAGACAAATCAATTGATTTGAATATCATCAAACCACTGCGGACAGTTTTAGAGAGAAACCGATTCCCTCCTTCAACATCACTGAAGCAACTGGCAGATGTTCTGACAGACAACAGCCCACTGTAGACGTTGTATGAAACAGCTTAATAAAGAAATACTGCCTATTTCTCAGATTCCCATATATATATATATATATATATATATATATATATATATATGTGACCCTGGACCACAAAAGCAGTCTTAAGTCGCTGGGGTATATTTGTAGCAATAGCCAAAGATACATTGCATGGGTCAAAATTATTGATTTTTCTTTTATGCCAAAAATCATTAGGAAATTAAGTAAAGATCATGTTCCATTAAGATTTCTTGTAAAATTCCTACTGTAAATATATCAAAATGTAATTTTTGATTAGTAATCTGCATTGTTAAGAACTTAATTTGAACAACTTTAAAGGTGATTTTCTCAGTATTTTGATTTTTTTGCACCTTCAGATTCCTGATTTTCAAATAGATGTATCTCGGCCAAATATTGTCCTATCCTAACAAACCATACATCAATAGAAAGCTTATTTATTGAACTTTCATATGATGTATACATCTCAGTTTTGTAAAATTTAACCTTATGACTGGTTTTGTGGTCCAGGGTCATATATATATATATATATATATATATATATATATATATATATATATATATACACACACACACACACACACACATATACATACACATACACACACACATATAAAATTACATTACGTGCTGCACATTCTTTCTAAATCTCTGTCCACCCAGATGTTCTCCTTAGTTGTCATCACGCCACCACCATTCGCTCCATAAAGCCCTTATACGGGTGTCTCTGTAGGCCACGGTAATGACAACTGCTAGAAAGATCAAATGTCTCAGCCACGTTGCATTACACTGTGTGTGTGAGAGAGAGAGGAAGAGACAGAGAAAAGATAAAAACGGGTTAGTTAAAGGTACAGTTTTCTTTTTCTTTTTTTTTAAAGAGCGGTGACGTTACTTATGGGAAAGAGGAGGGTCTACAAAGGCAAATTTTAAAGTCACACCTGGGAGTTCACACGTGCAGAGCACGCAGCGAGAGCGTGGTGGGAGTATTGAAGGAGCTGTCAGTTATAAATGGGCGGGATGAAGCGGAGGATCTTGGAAAGGGGGTGTAAAGGCATTTTTCGACTTGCATTCGTAATGTGAGAAGGGGGAGGTGGGCTTTTCTGGGTAAACGTAAAGGCTACTCGGGTTCTTCCGTGGAAATGTGACACGTTGACTGTTGACAGTGCCAACGGTACCGCAGAATGCTTCTGTTTGCTAAAGCTGATTGGCTTTGGAGATACAGCCAAAGCTGCAACCCCATTCATACTGTCTCACGACTGGATTTAGTGAGCGAGAGGCCCATGCTGCCAGACTGAACGCTGCCTCTAGTCTAAACACTTCTTGCTGGAATTCTAAAGCACACATAATTCTGAACTCAAGCTTTAGACTGTAGCACACTTTATACAAATGTGTCTTTATAAAAAAAGATATAGACAAAATCGCAAACTAATCGTCTGGTTGGATGTGCGGTAAACCACTGCTGATGAAACACTAACCGCCCAACTTAGTTTTCAAACGGAAAGGGAAAAAAAGAATAGCCAGCACAATGCTGCCGGCACGCTTCCTCATTCTAAACCCTCGCTTCTCGCTCTCTCGGCTCTCCTGTGAAGGAGTCTTTCTGTGAGGAATGCATTTGGAAGACTGCCAGTGTTTTTGCATAGTGCGGGAACAGGCCCTCCCTTTGTCAGAACTGTACGCCATTGTAGTATTCTCTGCCAGCTGCTGCGCCGCACTGTGATTGGCTGCCGTTTCGCGCGCTTCCCCTTCTCTCACAGCCGAGTAGAAGAGAACAAAAGGTCAATGAGTCCGCTGCGCTGAGGGGAGGAACCTCATGTGATACTCCATCTCTCTCTCTCTCGCATGCTCAGTAACACTAGTTCCAGAAGCATCTACAAATGAGCCTGCTTTGAATTTTCATACAAAAATATACAGGTTAAATATGCTACCGTTTATGGAAAAGGAAATATTTATAGATAGATCAACAGATGGATGAAACAAGCTAGAATGTTAGAATGATAGAAAATGGATGGATAGAATGACAGAATGACAAAAAGAACAATTTATAGAAGTGTAGAACTGATAGACAGAATGATAGATGGAACAAAAGAACAATAGAATGATAGGTATAACAACAGAAAGGTAGATAAAATGTTAGATTGAAGAGTAGAATGATAGAATGAAACAGCCGAATGAGAGAATGTTAGACAGAATGATAGATGAATGATAGATAGAATGCCAAAACATCATAAAAATTACAGGATAGATAGATAGATAAATAGATAGATAGATAGATAGAATGACAGACAGACAGACAGACAGACAGACAGACAGACAGACAGACAGACAGACAGACAGACAGACAGACAGAATGATAGATGAATGATAGATAGAATGCCAAAACATCATAAAAATTACAGGATAGATAGATAGATAGATAGATAAATAGATAGATAGATAGATAGAATGACAGATAGATAGATAGATAGATAGATGATAGATAGATAGATAGATAGATAGATAGATAGATAGATAGATAGATAGATAGATAGATAGATAGATAGATAGATAGATAGATAGATAGATAGAATGACAGACAGACAGACAGAATGATAGATGAATGATAGATAGAATCCCAAAACATCATAAAAATTACAGAATAGATAGATAGATAGATAGATAGAATGACAGACAGACAGACAGACAGACAGACAGACAGACAGATAGACAGACAGACAGATAGATAGAATGACAGACAGATAGATAGAATGACAGACAGACAGACAGACAGACAGACAGACAGACAGACAGACAGATAGATAGAATGACAGACAGACAGACAGACAGATAGACAGACAGACAGACAGACAGATAGACAGACAGACAGATAGATAGAATGACAGACAGACAGACAGACATACAGACAGATAGAATGACAGACAGACAGACAGATAGATAGAATGACAGACAGACAGATGTATCGGTATCAGGCAAAACAACAGGCTCCTGACTAACATTACAGGGGCCTCTAGTGGTTAAGTAGCACCATGACGACGCACGGCTATTATTTTACAGTACATTCACTGACTGCCAGTGCCTATTAAAGGACTTTTATATTTCAAGCTCCTTTGTGAAGATGTTGTTTGAAGTCAGAGAGAGAACATGTAACTCAAGGAGCACAGAGAGGTGGTGAGGGCTCCTGGGGATCTGCCAAACTTCATTACCTCAGCATGACACACACACACACACACACACACACACACACACACACACACACACACACACACACACACACACACACACACACACACACACACACACACACACACACACACACACACACACACACACGTCCATGTGGCACTGACTAACAACATCAGAGTGTGTGGCACTGTAACTGAACACACAGAACGGCCTCCTCATTCACGTGGCACCGGGTTGCAATGGGCTCCGTTACCATGGGTACCACAGACACTGGATACAAGGCCAGCTGCGTTTTGGCGGGAAAAGTCCCTCGGAAAAAAAGAAAAAGCTTTTGTGTACTTCAATATTCTTTGTAGTGAAAAGAGGCGAAGAGAAGATCTCATTTCAACTGTGAGGGGAGAAACAAACAGGACGTTTTCTTTACTCTTCATTACTGCTTATAGTATTCACAAAATTGTTTGTAAAATACAAAGTTTTCCCACAGTCCACCTTTACAATAAATACTGTGATGATGATACCATGGTAAATACCATGCACTCACAGAAGAGTAAGGTAATACCATGATATTTTGTACATTTATCGTAATATACCTATGATATTCTTGGACATACCATGGAGTACAACATATAAACCATGGTACATTAATTTCATTACCATGGTATACTTAAAAATACCATAGTACCGCCATGTGACACTATCAATGTACCATGGCATAGTATGTTTTTATAAGCGCCATGGTACTATGACCAAAAAACAGTGATGCTCTCAACTGGTAATACCATGGTACTTGATATACAATGTACAAAAGAGTACCAAAAAGAACCATGGTAATACAATGATATTTTGGACATTTATCATTATATTACTATAATATTATGGTATTCTTGGACATAACATGGAGTACAATATATAAACCATAGTACATGATTTTCATTACCATGGTATACTTCAAACCATAGTACTGCCATCTGACACTATCACTGTACCATATAGTATGTTTTTGTAAATGTAGAACCATGGTACTATGAAAAACATAGTGATGGTATTAGCTGGTAATGCCGTGGTACTTTGATATATACCATGCTTTTACAAAAGAGTAACAAAAACTACAGTGGTAATACCATGGTATTATTGGACATACCATAGAGTACTATGTCCAAAAAACACAGTGATGGTCTCAGATGGTAATACCATGGTACTTTGATACAGTTAAGGTTAAAAGTTTACATACACCTTACAGAATCTGCAAAATGTTAATTATTTTACCAAAATAAGAGGGATCATACAAAAAAATGCATGTTATTTTTATTTAGTACTGACCCGAATAAGATATTTCACATAAAAGACGTTTAGATTTATCCACAAGAGAAAATAATAGTTGAATTCATAAAAATGACCCTGTTCAAAAGTTTTCATACACTTAATTCTTAATACTGATCCACAGCTTTTTTTTTTTTAGCGATAGCTGTTCATTGAGTCCCTTGTTTGTCCTGCCCTGTTCTTTAGACAAATCCTTCAGGTCCCACAAATTTAAACCCTTTACAACAATGACCGTATGATTTTGAGATGCATCTTTTCACACTGAGGGTAACTGAGGGACTCATATGCAACTATTACAGAAGGTTCAAACGCTCACTGATGCTCCAGAAAAAACAACAGCAATGCATTAAGGAGCAGGGGTGTAAACTTTTGAACAGAATGAAGATGTGGCCTATACATTTTTCTTATTTTACCTGAATTAAATTTTTTTTGTTAAGTACTGCCCTTCAGAAGCTACAGAAGATACTTAGATAGATATTACAGATACTTCTGTAATAGTTGCATATGAGTCCCTCAGTTGTCCTCAGTGTAAAAAGATGGATCTCAAAATCATACAGGCATTATTGGAAAGGGTTCAAATACACAAAACGGCTGAAAAACCAAAGAAATTGGTGCTGAAGCATTTTTTTGAAAAACAGCAGGACAAAGAAAGGACTCCTGAACAACTATCACTAAATAGAAAAAGAAAACAACTGTGGAAGTGTGGATCATTCAGGTAACAATGCAGTATTAAGAATCAAGCGTATGTAAACTTTTGAACAGGGTCATTTTATAAATTAAATAATTTTCTCATGTGGATTTTATTCTAAATATCTTATTCAGGTCAGTACTCAGCAAAAATAACATGCATCTTGTATGATCCCTCTTATTTTGGTAAAATAACTAACATTTTGCAGATTATGCAAGGTGTATGAACTTCTGACCTCAACTGTATACTATGCACAAGAGTAGCTCCATGATACTATTGACAGGAAACCTTATTGTAAGATTAAGAGTAACTACTAACTACATACCAGTTCCTTACTGTGGTGATACCATAGTAAATTGATAGTAACAGATGGTAATACTACTGTACTTTGCAATAACATTCAAATTCATATAACATTACATAGTACACCATGGTACTGTTTCGTAATTGTGGTGAGCTAAATATTTTGTAATGCGATTGTTTTATGAACAATCTTACATATTTGCCAATCTGCTAATGTTATTAAACCTAATTTATGGTCACATTGTGTCATAACGAGAAGCACATGAAACGCGTCACTCTATCAGGCGTTATCGCAATTTGAGAATACGCTAACGCAATTTTAGGAAGGGTGTAATAAAACACACTCCACTGACAAACTGACAAACTGCCTTTTTCAGCCTGGGATGAAGTCCAAGAGCTGTTAGTCATTTGACACTGCTTACCCACGATGACTGCGGGACATTTACCCGATTCACACTTCAAACACCACCGTGGCTACATATTAACACATTTATTGTACAGTAAATGCAATAGCCAAGTCATAGCAGAGTTTGTGCAGAATAGGTTGGCAAACAGTAAACGTGTGCAAGGATCAGAGAGTTTGTTAATCTAACGGTTAGGGTCGTAAAAGCATTTCCTCCCTTTTGGTGGGGATTGCAACAGATGCTTCAAGGGGGGTAAACTCTCATTCATACAGATATAATTCTCAGTTTATTTACAAAGACTTAAAGGGATAGTCTACCAAGAAATGAAAGCTGTGTCATCATTTACTCACCTTCATGTTGTTCCAAATCGATTTAACTTTCTTTCTCCTGTGGAAAATGAATGGAGAAATTATGAAAAGTTTTACTTTTAAGTGCAATATTAATCAATCATTTGGTTCTTACACTTTCAAGCTTTGAAAAACAACAAAAGCACAATAAAACTGGTTTATATGACTCACATACTGTCTTCTATAAACATACGATAGCTTTGTGTGAGAAACAAACTGAAATGTACATCTTTGAAAATCTGAAAAACATTTAAACTGGTTTTGTTGACTGGATCAACCAATTCACTGGGGAAAAAACTCAAAAGAACAATTTGTTCACAAATCAGTTATGTTATACGTTAGTTAATGGACTAACTAGATTTAACTAAATACTGCAATTAATTTTCTGTTTCTGTTAGTTAATGCATTAAGTAAAGCTAACCAATTAATAAATACTGTAATAAATGTACTTGTTGTGTTAGTTAATGTATTAACTAAAGCTAACCAATAAAAAACCCTAATATATGCACTGTTCATAGTTCATGTTAGTTAATGCATTAACTAAAATTAACCAATTAATAAATTCTGTAATATACTGTTTGTTAGTTAACACATTAACTAAAGTTAACCAATTATGCATTAACTAAAGCTAACTAATTAATAATTACTGTAATAAATTTACTAATCATAGTTCATTTTAGTTCATGGATTATCTAGCATTAACTAAATAAATAAAAACTGTAAGAAATGTACCGTTTGTGTTAGTTAATGCATTAACTAAAGGTAACCAATTAAAAAGCCTAATAAATGCATTGTGTATAATTCATGTTAGTTAATGCATTAACTAAAATGTAATATACTGTTTTTTGGTTAATACATTAACTAAAGTTAACCAATTATTAAACACTGTAATACATCTACTGTTTGTGTTAGTTAATGCATTAACTAAAGTTAACCAATTAATAAACACCATAATAAATGTACTGTTTGTGTTAGTTAATGCATTAACTAAAGTTAACCAATTAATAAACACCATAATAAATGTACTGTTTGTGTTAGTTAATACATTAACTAAAGTTAACCAATTAATAAACACCATAATAAATGTACTGTTTGTGTTAGTTAATACATTAACTAAAGTTTACCAATTAATAAAGACTGTAATAAATCTACTGTTTGTGTTAGTTAATGCATTAACTACAGTTAACCAATTAATAAACACCATAATAAATGTACTGTTTGTGTTAGTTAATGCATTAACTAAAGTTAACCAATTAATAAACACCATAATAAATGTACTGTTTGTGTTAGTTAATACATTAACTAAAGTTTACCAATTAATAAAGACTGTAATAAATCTACTGTTTGTGTTAGTTAATGCATTAACTACAGTTAACCAATTAATAAACACCATAATAAATGTACTGTTTGTGTTAGTTAATACATTAACTAAAGTTTACCAATTAATAAAGACTGTAATAAATCTACTGTTTGTGTTAGTTAATGCATTAACTACAGTTAACCAATTAATAAACACCATAATAAATCTACTGTTTGTGTTAGTTAATGCATTAACTACAGTTAACCAATTAATAAACACCATAATAAATCTACTGTTTGTGTTAGTTAATGCATTAACTACAGTTAACCAATTAATAAACACCATAATAAATGTACTGTTTGTGTTAGTTAATGCAATAACTACAGTTAACCAATTAATAAACACCATAATAAATCTACTGTTTGTGTTAGTTAATGCATTAACTACAGTTAACCAATTCAATAAACACCATAATAAATGTACTGTTTGTGTTAGTTAATGCATTAACTACAGTTAACCAATTAATAAAGACCGTAATAAATGTACTGTTTGTTAGTTAATGCATTAAGTAAAGTTAACCCATTAATAAACAAAATAAATGTCCTGTTTGTGTTAGTTAATGCATTAACTAAAGTTAACCATTTAATAAACACTGTAACAAATCTACTGTTTGTGTTAGTTAATGCATTAACTAAAGTTAACCATTTAATAAACACTGTAACAAATGTACTGTTTGTGTTAGTTAATGCATTAACTACAGTTAACCAATTAATAAACACCATAATAAATGTACTGTTTGTGTTAATGCATTAACTAAAGTTAACCAATTAATAAAGACCGTAATAAATGTACTGTTTGTTAGTTAATGCATTAAGTAAAGTTAACCCACTAATAAACAAAATAAATGTCCTGTTTGTGTTAGTTAATGCATTAACTAAAGTTAACCATTTAATAAACACTGTAACAAATCTACTGTTTGTGTTAGTTAATGCATTAACTAAAGTTAACTAATTATTAAACACTGCTATAAATGTACTGTTTGTTTTGGTTAATACATTAGTAAAAGTTAACCAATTTGTAAATACTGTAATAAATGTACTTCACAACATCATTACGTTTCTTATGAACATATTAAGAAGTAATTTAAAAATGCTTTACCATGACTTTAGAAGATGCACAAGTTATATGGGACATTTTTATGACACTTTTGCATCGTTTTTGCATCATTCCAGATACAGAGACTACTTTCTTCAAAACAGTTTTATGACATAACTGTGATTTTACAGTCATCATGTGAGTATATTCCTAGCAACATAACCAAGTGTAAGACAAGTCACCCACAAATTAGATTCAGACGCCTCATGATGCCCTCACACGTACAAACAAACAAACATGGAAGTGTTCTCAAAAACAAGGCCAAGTCACTCAAGTGACGTCAAACACTCAACAGCTTTTACAAAATCAAGTATGCATGACATGCTTACATGCACTGCCATTCAAAAGCTTGGGTTATTTAATTTCTTTAAAAATAAAACTAATACTTTTATTCAGCAGGGATGCTCAAACGTGACAGTAAAGACATTTATATTGTCACAAAAGATTTCTATTTCAGATAAATGCTCTTCTGAGATGGAAATCACAGTTGTTTTGTCCCCTGATCAGTCATGAGAAAGTGTTTTGTGCAGCAGCATCTTTAAAGCCAATTATGAGACAGACGCTGGCGTGATGCGGCGATCAGGAAGAGATGAGGGCAGCATCACGCAGTGAGTCAGAGATCACAGCCATGACCAATCAGAGATGCTGGCACAACTACAGAAGACACAACCAGACACAAGTTTATTAGGACCGCCTAATGAGGAGGAGGGAGGAGAAAGAGAGAAACAGAGCGAGAGAGAAAGAGAAAGCATGCTGTAGGCGCTCAACTTTAGCTCTGGCACAACTTAAAGGGATGGATCAGCCAAAAATTTTAATTCTGGCATCTTTTATTCAACCTCATGTTGCTCTGTAGGACTTTCTATCTTCCACAGAAAACAAAGGGAGATTTTTAAAGAATGTGCAAGCTGCTGTTTTACATAAAGTGAAAAGCTAATAAAATGACGTAAGTAAAAGTAAGTACAATAAAATGTAGGAGAAGCACGATTTTATATACTATAAGTATTAATCAGCATTTTGAATTAGCTTTTTTAATTCATATTGTATTATGTGCTTTTGTCACTTTTATTAGTTTTTGTTTTTGTTTTAGTTAGTTCATGTAAACTAATTGAAAAGTACTTCTAAACAATTTATTCATCTTAATGTTAATTTCAACACTCACTAATGCAGTATTAAAATAAAAAAGTATCTTTTATTACTATTTAACAGAACTGAGCCAACATGAACTAAAAACGAGCAGTATAACGTTAATAAATGAATAAATAATATAAATACACTAACATTAACAATCCATAAATAATACTAGAATAAATGTACTGTGCATAGTTCAACATTAACTAAATTAATAAATAATTAATAATAATTGAATAATTAAATTAATGCATTAAGTTAACCAATTAATAAACATTTTAATAACTGTACTGGTCATAGTTGATGTTAGTTAATGCATTAACTGAAGTTAACAAAATTAATAAATACTGTTATAAATGCACTGTTCATAGTTCATGTGAGTTAATGCATTAACTAAAGTTAACAAAATTAATAAATACTGTAATAAATGTACTGTTTGTGTTAGTTAATGCATTAACTAAAGTTAACCATTAATAAACATTACATTTATTACAATGTTTATTAATTGGTTAAATTTACTTAATGCAATAACTAACATCAACGATGAACAGTACATTACAATGTTTATTATTTGGTTAACTTTACTTAATGCATTAACTAAAGTTAACCTATTAATAAACATAGTAATAAATGTAGTGTTCATAGTTGATGTTAGTTAATGCATTAACTAAAGTTGACCAATTAATAAACAGTTAATGCATTAACTAAGTTAACCAATTAATACACATTGTAATAAATGTAGTGTTCACAGTTGATGTTAGTTAATGCATTAACTAAAGTTAACCAATTAATAAACATTGTAATAAATGTAGTGTTCATGATGTTAGTTAATGCATTAACTAAAGTTATCCAATTAATAAACACTTTGATAAATGTACTGTTCAAAGTTAATGTTAGTTAATGCATTAACTAAGTTAACCAATAGTTGATATTAGTTAATGAATTAAGTAATGTTAACTATTTAAGTGTTACCATTTTTGTTTTAGTTTAAATAATTGTAGTTCAACTTATGTAGTTATTTGGCAAGACAACATTGTTAATTTTCATTTGTTTTTATGTTTTACGTAAAAACGACTTACAGTAATGCATGACTTCAGACTTTTTGATTCTTTGGTTTTTGACATTTTTGACACCATATATTTGATGGAAAAAAGCAGCATGAACATTCATCAAAACACCTCCTTTTAAGTTCCACTGAAGAAAGCAAATCATGGGTTTGTAATGAGATGAGAATGAGTAAATGACAAAAACTGAATTCTTCTGTGAACAAAACCTTGAATCAGCCATTGGACTCAACGCTAATGAATGTTATTGCTTAGAGTTACAAAAGACATCAAAAGTCTGTGTGAATGTGTCATAGGCTGATCCTCTCACGGACAGACCCAAACACAGAGACCAAGGTCACAGACGCATGAGTTTACTTAAGCGTTAGGGGAGGGAAATCCCAAGGGAAGTGAGGCAGGTGTTTTTAGTTTAATGTACAACATACAAAACATACATGAAAAGATAAGGAAGCAGGATAACTGGAGTAAAGTTCAAGTTCAGGGCTGTTTGGAGCGAGTGTGTGTGTGTGTGTGTGTGTGTGTGTTTTGCGGTTTAGGAAGCTGCTGCTGCTGCTGGTGGATAATCTAACGTTCTGGAAGTGAGTCAGTACACAAGCCTCAGTAATGGGATGAAATCTCACTGACTCACTCTCCCTTTTAAACACACACACACACACTCCAATGTTAGAAGCTGGAGCACTCACCTCTAACTCGTCCTAAATGGAAAAAGAAAACAGGATTACATAAAGGGTCAACAGATGGAACAAGAACAACATAAACAAAGCAAGCAGGCAAATTGACTGTGGTTACGTTTATCCTTAGTCAGGTGTGACTCATTTACCTGCGGTCAACGACCCTACCGCCAAAGTCCAATGCAATCTATCAAAATGTTAATGTTAGCATAATATTACTACAGCACCAAAACATATTTCCATGCTCAAGTCACACTTACAAATGTCTGTATGTCAAAACATTAAATAACAAATTATATAACCAAATGGCAACTGTAAACTATGTTAACTGGAGTAAAAGTGATTTTAGCACTTTATTTTTTATTATTATTGTTCTATTTGTTATATTATGTATTTATTTTTCCTGACATGACATATTTTGGCAATATTGTAAGTGCAACCATGCTAATAAATGACTTTGAATTTAAATTAATTAATTATTTTTGGTGACATAAAGTTAAGATCATGTTCCATGAAGATATTTTGTAAATTTCCTACCATAAATGTATCAAAAACATAATTTTTGATTAGTAATATGCATTAAAAACTTTAAAGACAAGTTTCGCAATTTTTTTGCACCCTCAGATTCCAGATTTTCAAATAGTTGTATCTCGGCCAAATATTGTCGCACATCAATGGAAAGCTTATTTATCCAGCTTTCAGATGATATATAATTGACCGTTATGACTGGTTTTGTGGTCAGTGGTCAGATATACAGTGCCTTGCAAAAGTATTCTTTTTTTATTTAATTTTTTTTCACATTTTGTTTTGTTGCAGCATTATGTTAAACTGCTTTAAATTACTTTTTTCCCACATCAATCTACATCTCATACACCAAAATGACAAAGCACAAAACAGGATTGTAACAACTTTGCAAATTTATTAGAAATAAAAAACGGAAAAGATCCCGTTGCATAAGTATTCATACCCTTTTCTGGGACACTCGAAATTTAGCTCAGGAGCATTCATATTGCTTCTAGATGTTACTACACTTCAAGTGGAGTTAAACTGTGGCAAATTCATTTGAATGAGTCTGATTTAGAAAGGCACACACCTCTCAGAAAAGGTCTAACAGCTGAAAATGCATATCAGAGCAAAAACCAAGTCCTGAGGTCAAGATAACTGCCTGTAGAGCTCAGTGACAGACTTGCATTAAGGCAATGATCTAGGGAAGAGTTCAGAAAAAAATCTGCTGCATTGAAGGTTCACAGAAGCATGTAGCCTATATTATCCATAATGGAAGACTATTGGAACAACTAGGACTCTAGAAAATGTCTGCCAGCCCCCATCCAAGCTGACAGAGCTTGAGAGGTGAAAACATAGATATATATACATAGATACCGCATTGGACCGCTCCAAGCACGTAGATGCGTCCGCCATATTGGAACGGTCCACTTGACGTCATTCACCATACTGTAGGTTCGCAGACCAACGGCTGTGCAGGACTGTGGCATTTCGAATATTCAGTGATTGCTATGAGATCTATGGGTGAATGACGTCAAGTAGATCGCAGTGAAATGGCGGATGGCTTACGTATAACGGCCCATAGAAACAGTCGCTAATGAGGCATCTACGTATATATATCTATGGGTGAAAAGGTGAGGCAAAGAGAG
The DNA here is from genome assembly GCF_049309525.1 of Garra rufa. Taxonomy (NCBI): domain Eukaryota; kingdom Metazoa; phylum Chordata; class Actinopteri; order Cypriniformes; family Cyprinidae; genus Garra; species Garra rufa. The sequence continues at coordinate 40,318,893 of NC_133372.1, forward strand.
GCAGATAATTGCCAAATGCAGATGTGCAAAGCCTGTCACATCATACCCAAAAAGACTTGAGGCTGTAAAGGTGCTTCAACTATGTACTGACTTAAGGGTGAATATGCAATGTACTTATTTCAGTGTTTTATTTTCAGTAAATCTGTAAAATTTGCAAATCTGGTTTTTGCTTTGTCATTATTATGGTGTATGGAGTGTAAATTGATGTGGGGAAAAACTAATTTAAAGCAGTTTAACAAGGCTGCAACAAAACGTGAATAAAATGAAGGGGTATGAATACTTTTGCAAGGCACTGCATATATTATAATTTAAAAAGCAAACAAACTACTTGTGAACTGCTTAGCTTGGAAAGCGTGTCTCTTTGTAACCATATCAATGTCTTTTAGATATTTTTAAGCGTAATCCAAGTAGCCAAATTCACACTTAGGGGGTCATTGTAACTATCCAACAACAATAATATTAAGTAAACACACTGGCTAGTATTCATCATTACCCACAGATCTCCTCGTCATTTTACAGTAAATCACCATTTCCCTCACATCCTAACAGCTGACAGGAAATGTCGGAAGAAAATAAATAGTTTTCACATGACCACTTACACTGGATTCTTGCCTTACAGCCCCCCTAACCCGCTTTAGATTGCCTCCCGGGAGAACAGATTCCCCCTCCTGCTATTTTGGGCAGGAAAGGCGGCCGTTGTTCCTGGAAGTGATGACTGAAGGAAGCTTCCTTCGCGGTTCGCGGCGCCATCTTGCGTTCGCGGCCAGAACTGCTGAAGGTGAGTCAGCATGCTGCAATCGCTCAGCAATACCGAGCGGCATTCAGGTCAGATGAGATCACCGAATCATCCCGGTAAAGTCACACGGCTTGGATAAAATGCTTAGTCACCGTGATACAGAAGCGACTTACGTATGAAAGCCTGTTTGTTTGTGAGTGACTGATCTGTATCATCTGATCTAGCGCCTCAGATTTACTTCAGGACCCGGATGACTCGGACATCATCAGCAAGTATTTTTATCGCACAGAATTTAACAATATCACCGTATAAACCTAAAAATAAATATAGAATTATTAATATTAACATACAAAAAAAAAAAAAAAAAAAAAAATGAAAATCCAGCTAAACCAGCCTAAACTGGTTGGTGGGTTTTAGCTGGTCAGCTGGCTAATATAGAGGGGTTTTGGCCATTTCTTTAGCTGATCAGGCTGGGAGACAAGCTGGAACAACCAGCTAAAACCAGCTTGAACCAGCCAACCAGATTATACAGAGTGAATAAAATAATTTACATAAATGCACAAACACATGAAACAATGATAGTGAAAAAATGAGTTTGCACCAAAATACCTTTGGTTTTGATCCACTTGCTTCCATGTGGAGAGTTTTCCACTTGTATGTCAGGTACCAATCTTTGAAATAAAGAGATTTAAACAATAATAAAAACTAATTTGTCTCCAAACTAAGACAAAAATAGACAGTTTCCATTACCTTTCTGAAACCCCTGAAATCACGATTTAAAATTACCTGGATTGTGGGAATCTTGGGACTCTTAAAAGGTGCGCGAATAAACATTTTGCAGGCATATGCAATTAAAATTTAATTAAAAGTCACAGAGAAAACAAACCAAAAATATAAATAATAATAAAAAAATATTGTCCACAAGGGTGCATTTCAATTTCTAATGAGTAAAATTCTCTTCAGTGCTGACTAGGAAGTAAATGCTAAATCCTAACTCTTACCCTGGGCATTAATAAATTAAGATTTTATTTGCAAAAGCTTATAACTCTGTTTTTAACAATTTTCAAATATCATGTTTTTTCATTGTGCACTCCAATTAATCGCAAACAAACTGCAGTTGGGTTATTTTAAATAAAGAAAAACTAAAAAACACTGCTAACTAACACAAAAAAAAACAATAAAAACCATGAGAATTTCAATATAAGCCAAGAGGAGATTGGTTTTCCTTTCCTGTAAACAAAACTTGGTTCTTGCGAGAATATTCTAACCAGAGCGCTGGAACACCACTCTCTCATGAATGTGCATATGACAGCTTATAAATTTCGAAATATGGATATTTTTCTTACAAAAACAGCATTTTGCTTCAGGAGGCCTTTATTAACACCCTGGAGCCGTGTTTAGCACTTTTTATGATGAATGGATGCAATAAATAGGACTTCTATTGGACTATTGAGAATTAACACCCATTCACTGCCATTATAAAGCTTGGAAGAGCCAGGGCATGCATTTATATACACACATATACCTGAAATTATTCAAATTCTGACTTAAAGTTACTTTTATTCAACCAGCAAGTTTCTTTTTGACCGCAAATGACACAGGCTTCTCCCAAAAGATAATAAGACGATGTACAAGAGGCATCATTGTGGAAAGAAAAAATATTTCTCAGCTTTTATCTACATTTGAACAAAAAGTGTCATGTCCAAAATTATTCATACCCTTCTCAATAATCAATAGAAAAGCCTTTAAAGGCTTCCTATAATTGCTGACCAGCTTTTTGCATGTCTCCACTGGTATTTCGGCACATTCATCTTTAGCGATGAGCTCCAACTCTTTCAGGTTGGAGGGTCTTCTTGCCATCACCCTGATCTTTAGCTCCCTCCACAGATTCTCAATTGGATTTAAGTCAGGAGTCTGGCTGGGCCACTGCAAAACGTTAATGTTTTTGTCTGCTAACCATTTCTTCACCACTTTTACTGTGTTTTCCAGTGAGCTCCTTTGTCTTAGCCAATGACTGTCCACAAACCAACAGCAGGGCTTCTGTTTTTCACCTGTTGAGTTGATTTAAACAGCTGTTCCCAATGAATCAAGGTAATTAGGATGCTTTAGAACAGCTTGGACTATTTGGAATGGTATAGAACTTTGGATTTTCCCATAGACTGTGACAGTTTGCAAAGGGTTTGAATAATTTTGAACATTCCAAATGTAAATAAAAGTTGAGAAATATTTTTTTCCACAACAGTGCCTCTTGTGCATCGTCTTATTATCTTCTGGAAGACAACTGTGTCATTTCCGGTCCAAAAAAATTGTTGGTTGAATAAAAGTAACTAAGTCAGAATTTGCCAGGGGTATTAATAATTTCAGGCTTGACTGTGTATGTATATATAAAATATATAAAAAAACTTTTGTGTGAACGATCCCTTAAAGTAAATAAGATCGAACATACCCAAAATGCTTAAAGGAATTACCACATGTAAAATTTTTATTTTTAAACTTAAATGCAAATGTATGGATAAGAACAAATTAAAATTATTTGTTCAGTAAATGAAACAAGAGCACATGTTTGTCCTATGGGTATGTTTCTAACTCACATATTCCATGTTGTTTGAGGATTCAGCATGACTACAGACACAAGGGACAATAACAGATGATGAAGATGATGATGATGCCTAAATATGAAAAGATGTTTCACACAAAGCAGGGTCAAACACTCACAGCTCAGTCACCTCTGAGTACACACACACTTGACGTCAACATTACAGCTTGTTCAGATTTCCAATCTAGCACTAATTAGGGTCTGTTCATTACATACTACTGATCTCACCAACTCTACTACAGTGGAAGATGAGAGGAGCCTAAATTAAATTCATAAAATTACATTAACCTTGACAACAGCTGTGCTGCTTAATAAATTTAGGATTTTTGTCATTTCTTTCAGGATTATTTGACAAATATAAAAGTAAAAAGAACAGCATTTTTTTTTTTAAACTGAAATCTTTGGCAACGCAATAAATGTCTTTACTGGAACTTATGATCAATTCAATGCATCCTTGATGAATAAAAGTGGTAATTTCTTTTAAAAAATCTTGTGGCAAGTGGCAACTACCCACATTTACATTATTAAAATTACTTATACAGCTTTCTTGTGGCTTTTTGCTTTAATGACTACTAAAGTCCCAAAACAGATTTTTAAATATCAATAAGGAGACAAGAAAATTAACATTTCTTCACTTTAATTTGACATTCATACCCTTTCCATTGATGTTTATATGAAATTATCTAGATACAGAATGCATCAAATCAAACTAAAAAGTTTGATTAAAAAGTGAGAATGTCAACAAAAAAAATTACCAAAAACCAAACAAAGTCCTTCCATTCCACCTCTCCAAACTTGCAAGTTTAACATTTTGGCTTGAGCTCGATTATAGATCACTTCAACAGACTCATTACTCTCCAACCATCACTATACTGTCAAACCAAAATTTATTCAGCTTCAATGTTTCTCACTTTATTCGCTATAGTTTCGAAAATGTTAATAACATATGACAAAAACTAAGTTAAACTGTGTCAGAACAAATTCATCTTGATAATGTCAGGTATGTAATGGATTACAATCAGCCAAAAATTATTCAGACAACTGTTAGTATAACAATATTTACACAACCATCAATACTTTGTTAACCAATTATCAAGCAATGCTTAATTTTGCTCAGTCTGTGGTATTAGCAATAAAGAAAAACATTTAAGCAAAACATGGTCAGGTCAAAGTGACTGAATAATTTTTGGTCCCACATTTTTTTCACTTTTACTGCTATACAGTCCACTGTATGAAGAATTTGTGGGTATAATATGTCATAGTTTACTTTTTTTTGCTATCCTAACTTACATAAATTAACTAGTGTCCTGCACCCACTAGTAAAAAATTACTAACAATTCTATCTGGTGTCTGAATAATTCTTGGTTTGACTGTATCTCGGCAAAGAAAATTTCCCCTCAACACAAATTAAACACCTCCGCTATTTACTGCCCTGAGCAGCACTAACAACAATGCAGATTAGTGGCAAACACCTCGCTCAGCTCACCTTTCAGAGTAAAACGATATTCTTTTACACTCCAGAAGCACCGTACAGCAGCTGCGAGCTAATCCTACAGTAAAAGGCCTGAGGAGCATTGTGTCAGCAGTGAACGTCTCTGGCCACGTCTAAATCACCGAAGAGAGACAAAACAATCGAGCATTCAGATGGAGAGGGGGCCAGAAATCCTAGACACGGCTCAGACAGGTGTGAAGTAACCCTAGATTGAGAATAACCTGAAAAGTATACAAAAAACAGGGGGGCTGTAAGAAAAGAATGCGGTAAGATATGAAGAAACAACTTTTGCAGGAGTGAAAGTTCAAAGCGCACCTGCCAGCATGTGCGTGACAGATATGATAAATTATAAGACATCAAAGAGAGTACACATGCCTGCCAGAAATGCCGTCAGACCGCAGAAGCGCTTCTGGATATCAGGTTCATCACATTCACAATCGATATTATATAATGTCCAAATTTAATCTAGAGGTACCAAAAATGATTATTAAACCTGTTATTTAAAATGATCAAAGCATTGGTGATGCACATCAAGTTTGAAAGCAAATGCCCAGCATTGGCTTTCACTTAAAGGAGAAGTTCACTTCCAGAACAAAAATTTACAGATAATTTACTCAGCCCCTTGTCATCCAAGATGTTCATGTCTTTCTTTCTTCAGTGGTAACGAAAGTATGTTTTTTTTGAGGAAAACATTTCCGTATTTCTCTCTATATAGAGGACTTCTATGGTGCCCCCGAGTTTGAACATTCAAAATGCAGCTTCTAAGGGCTCTAAACGATCCCAGCTGAGGAAGAAGGGTCTTATCTAGTGAAACAATTGGTTATTTTCTACAAAAAATAAATAAATAAATAAATAAATAAAATTGAAGCTGCATTTTGAAAGTTCAAACTCGGGGGAACCATAGAAGTCCATTATATGGAGAGAAATCCTCAAATGTTTTCCCTCAAAAAAACAATTTCTTTACGACTGAAGAAAGAAAGACATGAACATCTTGGATGACAAGGGGGTGAGTACATTATCTGTACAAAAACAAAAACAAAGACACTTTAATTCTTAACATAGAAATTGTGGAAGAAACGAGCAGTTAATGTTTTCTGATAAAAATTGCCATTGCAATTTAAAATCTAATTAAAAGAGGTCCAGATTTTCTGAGCTTGTGTAAAGAGCTGTACAATTTGGCCAAAAATGTTGTGATAACATCAATTTGACAATAAAATAATAATTGTACTGTAAAAAAAAATCTTTTTATGATAAGCATAATAAAAATATTACTATTATAATATAAAATACTATTATAAAATAAAAGGCTACATCTTTTTTTACAGTACAACTATAAAATAATGAATCCAATGATTCATTTTGGAAAACTGCTCTTTTGTTTTAAATCTTTTCTTTTGTTGAGAACATAGTCAACATTTTATAAGCGCTTCTTATTAAAAGATTTATTTTTGCATTTCCAAATACACATTTTAAGCATCCCAAACTTACGAGTTCATGTGGAGCAGATTTATAGATTTATTTATTTTTTTGAATCAAAGCTATTGCAATTTGATAATTGCAATAAGTCATATTGCATTTTGGTTTTAATCCGTATCTATTAAATTCTAATTAAAATGCATTAAAAGTTTCTTGAGATCTGAAACTTGACATTCTTTCAAAGCGAAAACACAAATCTACCCTACATTTCCATTAAATAAGCTTTACTTCAATTGGTTTGAAATGACTTCAAACAAAGGCAGCAAATTACAACAGAAAGAACTCAATCTATAAACCTAATGCAACCATTCACTTTCTTTTCAGGTAATAATTAGAGCTGCAAAACGATTAGTCGCAATTAATCGTTTCAAAATAAAAGTTAATGTTTGCATGCTATATGTGTGTGTACTGTATAATATTTATTATGTATATATAAATACATTTGTATGTAAAATTACATATAAACTAACATTTTTTATGTGTGTATTTATATATACATAATATACACAGCACACACACATATATAGTATACAAACATAAATTTTGAATTCGATGAATCGCAACTAATTGTTTCGCAGCTCTAGTAATAATAAATGAGCTTAAAAAAACTTTTCCGAATTCAAAGACATCCAAAAACAAAAAAAATGCTCAAAGTCATGGGCCAAAAGTTTGAATCAAGTCTTTATAAATCCTCCAGGAGAGCAGATTTATGCGCATCTACAGGGCTACAGCATCAAAGCTTTGGTAAACAAACGATTAAAAATGATTCAGAATCAAACAGGTTGAATAAATAACCACAGTGATGCCTTTGTAAGCTCTCACAGTCATAAGCAACACAAATAAGATCCACTATTCCAGTCCTTCATTCATCCACCCAATCGCATCGCTCCGTCCCTCCCCACGTTCCTCTCACTGGCTGCATTCGTGTCCAGTCATTGGGCGGATTAAAGGCAGTGGTGCAGTTTTCTGTTACCCTAAACTGTACAAAAATAGACGCCTAGTGCTGCTTTATCATCTAATTTGGAAAACGAACAAGAAACAAAATTAATAATAATACAACAGTCTTTCAATTGTTTCGCTAATATATACAGTTTTTGATCTCGAACCAGAAGGCTGAGTGCTTTATCCTTGCAAATACGACAAACAAATAACTTTAATATATCTCGGTGCTCAATCTAGATTTCTAAATACATATATATCTGTATATATAGGTATACATATATATGTAAAGCACACAGCCTGCAGACTTTACTTTAATTTACGGAGAGGCAACATTCGCACAGACACTGCAAAACGGTTGTTCTTTGCGCACAGTGTAGTTAAATCAAAGTCTTTTTTTTGTGTGGCAGGAGTCGCACGCTAGTCAGTTTTGCCTCGACTTCAAAAAATTAAAACAAACGAAAACCTCAACAATAACAAAAGGCATGAAAAAGTCGCTAAACAGAAAGACGAAAAAGGCAACCGTAAAAAGTCACAAACGAATTCAAAAGATAAAATCAGTTGAGATGATCGGGGGTGATTAACGGCGCCGAACGATCGTTGGTAAGTGTCCGACGTAGTTTTACTCCTCTGCGGATCATACTCAACATATCACCTCCGCTGCCTGGATCAGCAACGCTGTCGACATGATCCACGCCAGGCTGTGAGGAATTGATCTGCGCGCTTTCATTGGGCACGCTAGAATTGTGAGCTGCCAGCTGCTGATTTTGATGCTGCTGCCGTACGAGTTTCTGCTGGAGCTCTTTTTGATGTATCTGCTGATATTGCAGCTCCTGTGCTTGGTTATATTGCTGTTGGTGATTGTACTGTTGTTGATTATATTGCTGTTGATTGTATTGGTGTTGCAGTTGCTGATGTTGTTGCTGTTGGTGATGATGATATTGCCTCTGCTGCTGTTGGTGCAGTGCATACTGCTGTTGCTTGCTCAGTTGATACAGCGGCTCTGTGCCGCCCACTGGTGGATGCCCAGGGAACATGGAATAGTATGGAGGCGGCATTGCACTCAGACTCTGAGTGGACGTACAGAGGTTATGTCTGGTGTGAACCAGATCAGAACCATGTACCCTGTTACTCTGAGTCACCCCAGGAGGACACATGGTCTCATCACTGCCACTCAGGCCGGCGGTGGAAACGGACGCCTTCAGCGGCACCTAAGAGCAGAATGAAATAATGATGTTTCTTATGCTCAGACTTTTCTGATTTCAGGGTTCATACAGATACTGTGAAATTAAATTCCAGGACTTTCAAAGATTGTTCAAGCACTACTTTTTGATTTTTAAAAACTTCAATGAGAGATCTTACTTATCAAACAATGTCTTTCTTTTCAAATTCTAAAAAGGAGAAACAAAAAATAAAACAGAAAATAAGAAATAAATAAAAGAAATAAAAATGTGATGCAATCTGGGAAAACCTGTTGGACAAATTCAGGAAATACGAAAAATAAGTCAAAATTTTTGGTCAAAAATTAGGTTTTCATTAAATTATTATTTTATAACACCTTGTCTAACATCTCTAAAAATATCTTGTCAAAATTCCCTTGTTTAGTGCAAATTTTAAAAAACTTTCACCATGTGTTTGGTTTTCCGAGATCGCATCACAAATACTAATAAAAAAAGGCAATTCTTTAAAATAATTTATTAAAAAACTACAATTTGTATTTGTGTATACTTTCTTTTTTTGTTTTTATTTTTAGAACTGTACTGCATTAGTGGTTTAGGGCAGCCGTGGCCTAATGGTTAGAGAGTCGGACTTGTAACCCAAAGGTTGCAGGTTGGAGTCTCAGGTCCGGCAGGGATTGTAGGTGGGGGAGTGAATAACCAGCACTCTCTTCACTCTCAATACCACGACTGAGGTGAGTCCCTTGAGCAAGGCACCGATCCCCCAACTGCTCCCCCGGCGCCGCAGCAATGGCTGCCCACTGCTCCGGGTGTGTATTCACGGTGTGTGTGTGTTCACTACTGTGTGTGTGCACTTGGATGGGTTAAATGCAGAGCACAAATTCCTAGTATGGGTCACCATACTTGGCCTCACTTCACCTCCTTTCCTTTCCTTTCCTTTCCTCCTTTAATGTTTCCTACTGTTTAAGAAAAGATCCGAAATCCTGATTTGAAACAAATGACTCGCGAACCCGCACCCAAGTCCACATCTGAAACAAATGTGGGACCCGGGACCACAAAACCAGTTTTAAGTCGCTGGGGTTTATTTGTAGCAATAGCCAAAAATACATTGTATGGGTCAAAATTATTGGTTTTTCTTTTATGCCAAAAATCATAAGGAAATTAAGTAAAGATTATGTTCCATGAAGATTTTTTGTAAAATTCCTACTATAAATATATAAAAATGTAATTTTTGATTAGTAATATGCATTGTTAAGAACTTAATTTGAACAACTTTAAAGGTGATTTTCAAATAGATGTATCTCGGCCAAATATTGTCCTATCCTAACAAACTATACATCAATAGAAAGCTTAATTATGAGCTTTCATATGATGTATACATCTCAGTTTTGTAAAATTTAACCTTATGACTGGTTTTGTGGTCCAGGGTCACAAATGATTTGCTATACGTCTGACTGGAACACCTCGAAATAGTGAATCATTATCGCGAGACTCGAAAAGCTCAGTTTTACCCATCACTATGTGATTTTTAAAATTGTTACAAGTGATGCTGAAATTCAAAAATGAATGGCTCTTTTAATTTGACCTGGTTTTTGCTAATAAATCGTTTGAAACGAATGATCAAAGTCACAAGTTTGAATCAATCGGAGCGGTTCCAGCGTAAATGACTCAACTGATCTGAATCATCTGTTCTTCTTTTCGTATCTTCAGCCATGTTTACACGACACTGTCAGTACTACTATTTGTTTGGCTCGCTTGTTTCCTGACATTAACTGAAATAAGTGGAAAAAGGAATGTTTTTTTTAATTGCATGAATTTTACGTGAAAAGATATGTGGTTACTGATCAAATTAAACACTTATTTCATAGATACATTGTCTTTCAATAATTCAAGCAATTTTCAAGTACCTCTTCAGGAATATTGCCATTTTTAAGGGTTTTCTAGCCTTACATTTCAAAAAGTAAAAATCAAGTACTTTAGGCACCTTGTACGAACCCTGTGATTTGATAAAAATATAATAAAAACTGTAATATTGAGAAATATATTTTCAAATGTAATTTATTCCTGTGATAAAAAGCTAAATTTTCAGCAGCCATTACTCCAGTCTTCAGTGTCACATGATCCTTCAGAAGTCATTCTAATATGCTGATTTGCTGCTTAACAAACATTTCTTATTATTATTAATGTTGAAAATACATGCTTTATATGGTTTTGGAAACTAGGATGCTTAATAAACAGCACACTTTCAGGATTCTTATGAAATAAAAGGTGGTGACAGACCTGTGGTGTGGAGATGGGGATAGGCACTCCTCCACTGATGGTCCCGCGGCGGATATTGGGCTTGCTGGAGGGTTTACGGCGGATGGTGGCCGTGTGGGGCCCTATTGGCTCGGGATCCATCAGCAGACTGACGGTAGATGCAGGCCTCTTGCTTTGAAACATTTTGCGGTAATTGAGGCTCAAGTCGCTGTTGCGAGGAATTGTGGAAGATTTATCAAATTCAGACTGGCTGAGGGCATCTTCTCCTCCATGCAGGGAGATGTAGTCATAATCTGAAAGAGAGAGAAACACAAAGAGAGGAGAGTCACACAATGTGTTAATGCTGAATGAAGGCACTATATTGTTTATAAGAGAAAAAAATGAATTAAAAGGAATTCAAGCAGAAATTATATATGCGAGGAATGACAGTGGAAGAAAACACAACAGCTGTTCAGAATGTCTCAAAATTTTATGTCAGGGTTTATGAGAGTGATTCAGACAGGACAGAGCAGCGCAGTCACTACATCTTATGTTTGCTGATTGGTGCATTTTTTTTATACCTTGCAAACTCAAATTTGCCTTGCGTGTTTTTAATACTATTAAAATCATTACTTGTTCAAATTTTAATTAGTAATTAAACCTACAAATATTTATATTAGTATATTATTTTATATATTTTAACTATAAATATTATATATATATTTTTTTTTCTTAAATATACTTTTTCTTTGTGAGGCCTGTGGCAACCTGAACTAATAGACTAGCAGGGAAAAATGCAATTGGCAAAGGGAAAATTCTGCAAATTGAAGATGCATATACAATGTTTTAAACAAGTATACTAAGATTAAATAAAATATAAATACATTTTTTTTTAAATCATATTATTGTCTTAATCACAATATTTGTGACGCTGGACCACAAAACCAGTCATAAGGGTCAATTTTTGGAAACTGAGATTTATACATCAATCTAAATAAAAAAGCTTTCCATTGATAAATGGTTTGTTAGGATACGACAATATTTGTCCGAGATACAACTATTTGAATACCTGGAACCTGAGGGTGCAAAAAAATCTAAATACTGAGAAAAATCATCTTTTTAAAAGTTGTCCTAATTAAGTTCTCTCCTAATTAAGATAAAAAATTAGCTTTTGATATATTTACGGTAGAAAATTTACATCATATATTTATGGAACATAATCTTTACCTAATATCCTAATGATTTTTGGCATAAAAATGTATAATTTTGACCCATACAATGTATTTTTGGCAATTGCTACAAATATACCCGTGCTACTTAAGACTGGTTTTGCGATCCAGGGTCACATTTAATTAACTGCACTAAATTGAAAGCTCTAAAAATGACTGAATGAAGACAAAAGTAGTGGATTATCTCTTAAACAATAAATAAAACAGACACACAAAAGCTGTTTGAGATTGTGTGTCTTTCAGTTAAACTCGTGCAACATGATAAGATGGACAACAGACTTTGACTAGTTATATCTCATGGTTGCACGCACTCAAATCTTAGACATACAGATAACACTCTTTCAACAAATGCACGCCTGCAATATGATATGGATTCCCTAAAATCAAGACATTTAACGTTGTTTATTATTGGTATATGATCACAATGAGAATAATCAAGTCTATGCAATGACATTCAGAAACCTACCATATAGAGGAGGTTCTTTCTTTACCGCTGTAAAAGAACAATAAAGTACATTTAACATGTATACAAAGGCCCAAAAACACGCACTTTGGACAGCAATCTAAACCTGTGATTTGTGCAAGCACATCAGATTTAGTCTAATTGGACAATCAAGCACATTGATGCGCTCACAAACCACAAATCAGATTACTGTTGAGGGTAAAAAAAAAAAGATAAAGTATAAAAAGGGTAAAAATGCTATACAAAAACACAAGAGCAAAATAATTCTATACTGAGCACTGTTTATAATCTCTCCAAGTTGTGTGCAATAAAGAAAAATTACAGAACAGAAAAAGAAAAAGCTCATGCATGTTAGTATACAGGTACATACAGGCATACTGACCATGCTGCGAGGGAATTGTGTCTTCTGAGCAGGATGGCGTGGTCGTCTGAGTGCTGTATCCGCTGGAGCAGTGGAGGGAGTCTCGGCTGGTCCGAGGAGCTTCTGAATTAAGCCCGCCTCCAAGAGTAAGAGCCAGCTGCTCCCTGGCTGACTGTGGCTACAGAGAGGAGCAAGAGCCAATCAGAGATTAGAAAAAGAAGTGATTCCAGTAGAATCAAAAGGTGTATAAGATTCACTTTTGGTTTAGAAATGAGTGTGTACCTTGCCCGAGGTGGACAGTGCCCTGGCTCTCTCCTCATGTCCGCTGTATACTTTGTGCAGTGGGGGCATGGAGGTCCCATTTTCTGTGCCAGGAGAGATCTGACCTTTCTCCTACACAAGAATATACTCTGTTAGTCCATGTCAACTTAGTATGTAACAAAAGCAATACACTATGATAAACGGTGCTCAAGGTAATTAGGATTTAAAGCCAACATGAAAAGGTTATTGCAGATGATTTTACCATCATGTGACGATTCAAAAATAAACTATAGGACTTCATTTGATCATTAGGACATTTGTGGATCATGATAAACAAGTGTTCCAAATCTGAATGCGAGGTCTTTTGAGGACAATGAGTTTGAAGGTTCACTATCCAAAGCATCTTAGTGTTCTTTTTAAATCTTTTTTTTTTACCATGATTTGCTATTAAGCCTCGTTCAGACTGTCGGCCCAAATCTGATTTTGTCCACATCTGGATGGAATCGGATTTGAATAACTGACTGTCCACACAGTCATATCGCAACTGTTCAAATCCGATTTGTGTGTCCATAAGCGCTCATGTGCGTTGGTTTCTATGGCAATGCCGTTGCATTGTTATGCCAACGCTAAAAACAACAACAGCAATATAGATGCTGTCTTGCGACATGACAAGTTTGCCGGTTTGCCGTCACACTGAATTATATTTCGTCTTCTAAAGCAGCGGCAGAAACGCAGCTAGCTGGAATGTGGTTTCAAAACTCAAAGAGGTGTGTATACTAGCTGTATATTGTCTTTTCCCGCTTGATTTGCAGTTCGCAACAACACAAGCTTGTTTATGCAAAGACGTTTGTTATGTTTTCCACAAAAACGTCTGACGTGTTTACATTTTACATGGCATGAAAACGTGAAAAAGCAGAAATCCGTTTTGAATAGGATTCCAAACCACATATGAATGTAGCTCGAAACGGATTTGACCAAATCGGATTTCATGTAGTTCGTTGCTATTCAGATTACCTAAATATAATCGGATTTCAATCGGATTTGCATACAAATCGGTTTTGGGCTGACAGTCTGAACGAGGCTTTATTCCAGAATTTTTTATTCTAAAAATGTTAACTTTTCCCACGATTAACAACATTCTACATAATTTATGACAAGAATTTATAATGCAAGCTTTGGATTGTTTTGTCATTATACTTTTGCTTTTCTGCTTTTAGATTTTTGTTGTTCATAAAGAATGAACCAACCTAGAATAAAATGTTTTTGTTGCTTAAAAACAGTCAATATATCAAAAGAAAGCACATAATCTCTGTACATATTAATCCAACAAAATATTTTGTGGGTCAAGAAATATTGTGAATATGATCAAAAATGCCCATGGTGCCTGGAAACTTAAAAACAGGACTCTCATAGGGTTAAACAACATTAAATTACTTAAAGGAGAAAGTCTCTTCCAGAATGAGAATTTCCTGATCATTTACTCACCCCCTTGTCATCCAAGATGTTCACGTCTTTCTTTCTTGAGTTGCAAAAAAATTAAGTTTTTTTTTTGAGGAAAACATTCCAGGATTTTTCTCCATATAGTGGACTTCAATAGTGCCCAATGAGTTAAAGGTCCATACTGCAGTTTCAATGCAGCTTCAAAGAGCTCTACATGATCCCAGGCGAGGAATAAAGTTCTTATCAAGCAAAACGATTGGCCAGTTTCTTAAAAAAATAAAAATGTTTATACAACAAATTATGCTCATCTCGCACTAGCTCTGCGATGCATGTCTTTACACATTAAATAATCGTGTTGGAAAAGTCACAGGTACAGTTCGTTTTTCTTCTGTTTACTTTGATTCAGAAAGTTAGGGTAGGACAAAAATCTTCATTTTATTTTCTCCTTCAACTTCAAAATCATTGTTTTACCTTTTTTGTAAAGGGTATTTGACTTTCTTTTTGAGCAATCGCCTTGTAAACGTCTGTGCATTTGTGTTTAGAGTATATAAATTTGAATTTCTTTTAGAAAATGACAGATCTTTTTGCTAGATAAGACCCTTATTCTTTGCTGGGATCACGTAGAGCCTTTGAAGCAGCATTGAAACTGCAATTTGGACCTTCATCCCATTGGCCACCACTGAAGTCCACTATAGTAAGTCTGACTCTTAACTGAAAGAATGCTTAGCATTTCCGGTCTGCATTGTTTCTAGTCAAATTAGGGTATATTCCGAGCTAATAAACTAATGTTAAACCTATTAAAATGTTTTTAAAAAGCACATGGCTCCATAGCGCCATCACTTGGCAATGTCGAATGACCGTAATTTGTCAGTGCCTCACTTTAATGAGTGTGTAGATGACACGAAGCAGCGGACGTTAGCTACATTAAAAACAGATGGACGCTATTTGAATGGGTTCCTATGGAGACCGGAACAAAAAAGCATTCAATCTGACGTTAGAATTCGTAATGGCGGCGCTCATCGTTTACTCAGGAAAAAGGTCTATATGGAGAAAAATCCTGGAATGTTTTCCTCAAAAGACTGAAGAAAGAAAGACATGAACATCTTGGATGACATGGGGGTGAGTAAATTATCAGGAAATTTTAGTTCTGGAGAGAACTAATCCTTTAAAACAGGGGTCACCACACTCGGTCCTGGAGGGCAGGTGTCCCTACAGAGTTTAGCTCCAACCCTAATCGAACACACCTGAACCAGCTAATCAAGGTCTTAATAGGTATACTTGAAACTTCCAGGCAGCTGTGTTGAGGCAAGTTGGAGCTAAACTCTGCAGGACACCGGCCCTCCAGGATCAAGTTTGGTGACTCTTGCTTTAAAACCTTAATAGCTAGTCTGCTATTGGTTAACATTAACCCATCTGCAGTAAAGGAAAAGTGATTAACATTTACAAACTATAATAGAAAAAAAAGTTTAGATTTCATGTTGACTTTAATGACAGTTTGGCAGGTGTAGAAAAGTTCAGATGCCTAAAAAAAAGAGCATGCAGGCTTTTAGTTGTAAACATGTGTACTGGTTAGTGTGTTTGTTTTAAGACATGGGACTGGTATTATATTTCAAAACAGACATTAAAAGCAGAAAATTATTTTGAAATTGCTTCTTTCTCCCTGTGTAAAGTTATGTCCCTCTAAATGGCCTGCAGAGGGCGCTGTCTACCTTCACACAGACACAACCTCCACACATGCACAATGACAAACACAGAAGAAAACCATCAGAGGGAAGTGTTACTGTAGTACATGCAACAGTAATGAATCCATTCACAGTCACACACACAGCACTACACTGAGTCTATGCTCACAGTGCTCCTGTGCCGAAGGTGTTGGCCACGGTGGCCCGTGCGAGGGATTGTGGGAGAATTCCCCTCACTGAGAGAGCGAGCGCCTTCCTCTCCTCCGACCAGGAGGAGAGGACTGTGTGAGCGCTGGGAGATGGAGGTGAGGGGCAGAGAGGAGTGGAACAAGAGAAAGATGAAGTTAGATGAATCCAAGCCTCGGTCAACATTCAAACCCCCTTAGACCCCTAAACAAATTCCTTGGTTGAAAGAAATTGTATTCGGTGCCTGATTGGAAATCATAAAATGTCACATGGTGATCTGTCTTTTAAATTATATGCATCACATAATATAGCTGCTAATGGTCAAATTTAAAGAGATTTTGGGCTATTTTACTTTCATAACATGTCTTCTTTAAAGGAGAAGTTCACTTCCAGAACAAAAATGTACAGATCATTTACTCACCCCCTTGTCATCCAAGATATTCAAGTCTTTCTTTCTTCAGTCTTAAAGTTTTTTGTGGAAACATTTCAGGATTTCTCTCCATATAGTGGACTTCTATGGTGCCCGTGAGTTTGAACTTCCAAAATGCAGTTTAAATGCAGCTTCAAAGGGCTCTAAACAATCCCAGCCGAGAAAGAAGGGTCTTATTCAGAGAAACAATTGGTTACTTTCTAAAAAAAATTACAATTTATATACTTTTTAACCTCAAATGCTTATCTTCTGCGTGTACTTTGTGTTTTTCGGTTCAAGACAGTTAGGGTATGTCGAAAAACTCCCATCTGATTTCTCCTTCAACTTCAAAATCATCCTACATCACGGTTTTACCTTTTTTCGCAAAAGGCGCTTGATCTTCTTTGCATGTTCACTTTGTAAACATTGGGTCGATACTTCTGCAGCGATGTAGGACGATTTTGAAGTTGGAGGAGAAAATGAGATGGGAGTTTTTCGACCTACCCTAACTGTCTTGAACCAGAGTACACAGAGTGCGCATGCGCTAGACGAGCATTTGAGGTTAAAAAGTATATAAATTGTAAATTTTGTTTTAAAATAACCAAGTTTTGCTAGATAAGACCCTTCTTCCTTAGAGCCCTTTAAAGCTGCATTTAAACTGCATTTTAGAAGTTTAAACTCACAGGCACCATAGCACTATATGGAGAGAAATCCTGAAATGTTTTCCTCAAAAAACAATTTGTTTACAACTGAAGAAAGAAAGACATGAACATCTTGGATGACAAGGGGCTGAGTAAATTATCTGTAATTTTTTATTCAGGAAGTGAACTTCTCCTTTAAGACTAGTTGAAAGAAAACACCCAAAACAAACATTCAAATGTTTACATGTGGTCTGTAGATTTCAATTTAAATACATTTCAAGGCTTTTTTTCTCAAAATGAGTATTTTCTCCTGCACAAGCTAAAAACCACTTTAGCAATACACCAAACTGTAGTTTTTTGACAGTATGTTCTGATTTACAGAGTGTTAAAAATAAATATTTAAAATGTCAACAAAATTAAACAAGAATTTACGTCCCGTATTTATGTCCCGACTTTTGTTCAGGAAGAACATGCAAATAAATGCATTTTAATTATATTTGCCTAAGTTGCTTATTTAAACAACATTTTGGAAAACTTATATAACAAAATTCAATATCTTAATTTACTGTGATAATTTAAAGGCTGTATCAGCGATTTCAAGCCTGAAACATAAAGTGTCGTCTCTGTGGTCAGCCTAGGGTCCGAGATATGCCAAAAAAAAACAATCGGTGCTATCAACCATTCCACAGAAGGGAGGCGGAGCGAAAGTCCACATGTGTTGCCATAGTATTCTAAGCGGAAATGAGGATAGCGCGGATATTGCGTCATAGATAGGCGACAATGCCAGGGCCGAGTCATTATTTAAAACTGGAATTTCTCTGGATTTACAAATCTTTGAGAACTTCTTGGATAACCAAATTACTCAACTGCATGAAATATATAACACTGTGCGAGTGGTTTTCGGATATTTTATTACAAAATTCTTACATATTCTGCCTTTAATTGGGCAAGCATGGTGACAATACACAGTCAGCAAACTAAACACAAACTATAATTTAGTGTTTTCAGAGTTAGATACTGTTTTAACTTATTGTTTTAACTAAATTGTATTAAAAAACTACACATTTATCAAATTTATTAATACAATGCATTTTATGTGTTACTATTTTCAGCATCACACTTTATTCGCATTATACTGACACTGTAATACCTAGACAAACTATGTTAAATCTTTTACATTTGCAATGAAGTACTATCAAATTATGATTGTGTATTGATGATCAATTTGCTGATTTGATCTTGGGGTCCAAAGAGGCTGGATTTTGAGGAGGTTTGGATTGGGCACCACAGCAAACTGCAGGCTGTAATGGTGCTTACAGCCGTATTTGATTCTTTGGGCTGAATGAGTCTGTATGTGTGTTCTGAGTGACAAATTATTCAAACTATCTGGGTTTCTTGGGGTTAATATACCAGCTGAACTAAGTACATTTTAGACCCATTGTTTTGTGTTGTGGTGCGTGTATCCATGGTACCTGTGTTACATCTGGTGCTCGCAGATGAAGCCCATCCACTGCGCTGGAGATGGAGTCCAGAGATGGGACATGACGCACAGAGGTGTAGTTACTGAGAGAGAGAGAGAGAGAGTTGATACTGATCATTTACAATGGTATGCAATTGTGAAAGTCACCATTGCTCATATTTTTTTCAATAATTTTCAAAGAAAAATAATTACATCATTATATATATGGCAATGTGCAATCAGCCGGTCACTGTCACAAAATTATGTTACTGTAAGACACTAAAGGTTACAGTGCATACAACATAAAATAGCCCAAAAATTGGGCCAACAACAAAAACACTCAAATATTTTCAATAATTATCTATATTTTTTCTAAAGGCAAGTTAGCAAAGTTCCTGCAATGACCATTTCTTCCTGACTCTGAACTCACCTGCTGATGCTGCTCTTGCGTGATAAAGTGTTACTAGGAGACGCAGGTGGAGTCTGGTACGAGTAGCTGTAGTCCGAGCCTTTCAGATCAAGAATAACCTGCATAAACAAACCCAGACCAGAGAGTTGGAGTGCAAGAACATGTACAGCTCAGCTCTACAGATCAAAACAGACATAATGTGCCCGTTCAGAAGACATGCAGCACCTGTTCACTAGCAGGAGGCAGTGAGTTGGGATCAGCCGTCAAGTTGCCAAGGTCTTCTAGAATTGTCTGCAAGTGGGTGACTTCACCAAGCATGCTTATCTCTTCATCCTGACGTTACAAAGAAAAGAAACAGTGTGTCAATATTTAGGCAGAATAAAATATAAATACAGTTAAACCAAAATGTATTCAGACACCTTCAAAATTTCTCACATTATCACAGTTTATTCGCTATTGTTTAGAAAATGGTAATAAAATATGACAAGAACTCGAGTTAAACTGTGCCAGAACAAATTCATATTTATAATATGAATTACAGTTAAACCAAAACGTATTCAGACACCTTCAGAATTTCTCACATTATCAGTTTATTCACTATAGTTAAAAAAATGGTAATAAAATATGACAAGAACTCGAGTTAAACTATGGCAGAACAAATTCATCTTAATAAATTTGATAGAAAGGCATGTAACACTGACAGGTCAAAGTGTCAAATCCAATTTTAGTCCTACATTTATTTATTTATTTTATTGGTATGTATAAAGACTTTTTGGGTATAATATGTCACAGTTTGCTTTTTTTGGCTATCCTCACTTACATAAATAAATTATAATATCCTGCACCCACAATATCAAAAATTATATCTGGTGTCTGAATAATTTTTTGATTTGACTGTATATTTACAACAGCACACCTGGATAAATGTGTCAGATTTCACCCCAGAGTAAAAAAAAAACATATATAAATAAAAAATAAAAATAGATGCATGCATAAACAAAATAGAGCCTAGGAACATGTTTTGTATAATTAAATTACTTTCAATACCAATAAGCACTTTACTTCCTAACTCTCATAATTCTAATACATTTTGATGTTTTAATGTACAACAGAATTGAAAACCATAAATGATTTATTAATGTTTAATAAAAAAACAGCATAAATGAAAGGTATTTAGTATATTATACAGCTCCAAAAATCCCTCTTTTTTTGCACGTTAAAATGTTATGAAAATGCTGTGACAAAATTCTGTAGTCTTAAAGCAGCCATTTTCTTTTTGCAAAATATAGTGTCTTATCAGTGTCTGCTCAGGCACTCACCAGGACAGGTTTGAGCATTGTGACGAATGAGCAGAATCTTCCTCTTTCCTCAATAAGTGCTCGACACACGGCTCTCTTCTCGGTCTCCTCTAAAACTGCGTAGCGCGTGTTGACGTCTTGAAGAGCACTGTCTAGCTGCATCCGCACATCGTCTTTACCTACACAAACAAAATGATATTTCATTAACCACTGACAGGATCTGACAGACTTTGACTTTCTTTGTGGCTGGCAACAGTATGAACAGATAAAAAAAAAATCTATCAAATGAAGTTTTGTGGTAACAGAACATAAATTAATATTAAAAATATTAGCAAAAATAATTGTTATTTTTAGTTAAAAAATCTAATCAAAAGTTGTGAAATATATCTGAAATAAAGTATAAATATTAGATTAAAATAAATAAATAAAATGTTTTAACCACTAGGAGGCAGTATAGTTTCTACAAACACTTAATAAATGCACCATGCAAATATTTGCTGCAATGCTAATAAGTGTTCTAAGAACCTCGCTGTGCAGATTTCATAGGTCATTCACGACCAGGCGTGACGGCTGATCTGGGGTTTGGTAATGGCACACAGGTGGACTGTATAGTGTGCATGTGTTCTTGTGTTGCATTTAAAGCCCAGCTGCCACTGAGAGCCCCTCACATTCCATAGCAGATACTAGATAATACTACTAGCTCTACATAGCAGTGGTCAACCAATACGGCAGTTCTTAACGACTGACATTGATAAACAGATTCTACAGTGCAGGGAGGCTAATATTATACAGCTTAATGACTGAAAATAAGATTCCCTCACAGAAAAACATGAATTGGCAAACATGATACAAGTTTGCAAGACAAATAGAAAGATGCAGCAAAGTGTTTAATATGAGAGCATAACTGAGTGATTTTTAATATGATAAGATGACTGTTTCCATCTCCTGGTGCTTATACTGATGAAGTGCAATAGGAGAAATGTGAGGTTAATCACATTTAGAGGTTTGTATACCTCATGCCAGCACACACCACGTGAGGAGCTTGAAACACATGACCTGGCCTTTTTCTCTGTTTTTCATCTCTCAGCAGATGCATCACCCCCAACACATCTCATCTAAATGAATAGTTGCTTTGCTTTTGCCATCACATTACTGCATTGTTTTCAACTGTGAGTGTGCATCAGGGTCAAATATAAACTTTTCTATTAATGGAATTCATTTCACTTTCACTTTAATGGTGTCAGCTGTCTAACTTAATTATCCAGCCACATTTATCTTAAATTTGGGGGCATTTTGCCCTAAACCCTTGTTAATTTCCTTGTGCATCACAAGGATGAGCAATACATTTTGATTTTCAATCCTAACTTTATATTAGCAACACATAATATATGCATGATGTTACGGAGGACAACTGAGGGACTCATGCAACTATTATAGAAGGTTCAAATGCTCATCAATGCTTCAGAAGGAAAAAACATGCATTAATAGCCGGGGGATGAAAACACTTTGAATTTACATTACATTTACATTTATGCATTTGGTAGACACTTTTATCCAAAGTGACTGACTAGGTATTGAAGGTTTACATTTTATCAGTTCTTGCAAGCACCATGTTCTACTGTTTGAGCTACATTTACATTTATGCATTTGGACTGCATTTAGATTTTTTTTAAACTTATATTGTCTTCTGGAAAACATGTAACTATCTTCTGTAGCTTCTAAAGGGCAGCACTAAATAAAAAAATATGATATTTAGGCAAAATAAGAAAAATGTATGCATCTCCATTATGTTCCAAAGTTTTCACCCCCTGGTTCTTAATGCATGTTTTTTTTCCTTCTGGAGCATCAGTGAGCGTTTTAACTTTCTGTAATAGTTGCATATGAGTCCCTCAATTGTCCTCAGTGTGAGAAGATGGATCTCAATATCATACAGTCATTGTTGGAAAGGGCTCAAATACACAAAAATGCTGAAAACCAAAGAATTTGTGGGACCTGAAGGATTTTTCAGAAGAACAGCAGCAGTTTAATTGGGTACTCAAGGAAACAATCACTTAAAGTCCCCCTGAAATCAAAATTAAAGTTTTTTGGCTTTTAGTTTGAATATATTAGCCTTAAGATTACCTATAAGCTAGTGTGCTTTAAAACAACGACAAAATTCGCGTTTACAAGATATGGGCATTCAAAACGTACAGTCTCGTCACTTCCGCCAATATGAATCAACGATTTTGATGATATCACCGTGCACTTCAGTTTCTCATCAAACGTTCTGTCCAATCAAATGCTCTCTAGAGTCCGTAGTGTCTTATGATTATGATTACTATTTTGTTTTAGCAAGAGTTTCATATTGAATCTGTGGGGTAATTTATTAGTCTGTGGCTGTCATAAGCGTACAAATGCGGCTTTACCGAGCTCTACGACTCTGGCCCGAGCAGATATAAATGGAACACTATTGGCTATTCAAAATAAGTGGGCGGGGCTGGGCGATATGTTTTTGTTTCAGTTAAAAGTACGTCACCACATAGAATAACGCTGCGTGTTTCAAGGCACTTCAGTGGACCTTTAAAAAAAAAAACAAAAAAAAAACAGCTGTGGACCATTCAGGTAAGAGCACAGTATTAAGAATCAAGAGGATGTAAACTTTTGATCAGGGTCATTTATATAAATTCAACTATTATTTTCTCTTGTGGACTATATGTAAACATCTTTTGTGTGAAATATCTTATTCACGTCTGTACTAAAACAATAACATGCATTTTGTATGATCCCTCTTATTTTGGTATAAGACAATTTACATGTTGCAGATTTTGAAAGGGGGTGTAAACTTTTGACCTCAAATGTATTGCTTAAAAATAAAGGTGCTTTATTAGCATTCTTCTATGGCACTGCTGCAAAAACCCTTTCCGAACCTTTGTGCATGTGTTTGTGGCCAATTTGCAGCTCTCAAAAATACACAAGGATACATTTTCAACATTCCTCTAACAGGAGAGCATTCTGACAGCTGTTTGCAGGACATTCAGTAGCATACAGCACTGACCCCATCATCTATTGCTAACAATAACCTCAGGTGTCCTTTGAGACACCTGATCTTCTGCACTACAAGCTGGCATGCAAGACAGATGTACGGGTACTTTCACAGGCACTACAGCTTGATACAAGCTCATCTCAGTGATCCACTAATTTGACACTTAAGTTGTAGAAAAAAACTATATTTTGTGATAAATACGACTGACAACTGGGAATTTCCAATATTTAAATTGACAGTATTTAAGTTAAGAAAACCCGAATCCTCACAATAAGGTTCATTAGCATTTAGAGGACACCTCTCGAGTCTAGATTAAATTTTAATCGAATAACAGAATCAAATCCACAAGCAACATAGCACAGTCAATCTAAACAACCTCTGCAAATCCGTTTAAGTGCTGCGTATGCATTTTCGGGATTTAAGCAATTCTCGTCAGTGTTGCGGAACTCAGTTAAGTCCTTTGACCTTCCAGGCAGAGATATGATCCCTGGTGCTTGAGTGCATTGACCTTGTGCTGGATAGTGTGACCGTATGTGTGTTTAGATGCTCTTAGACCATTACACCTTCAAACATAGCCTGAAGTGAAGGCTAAAATGAACCTGGGTTGCATAGGACAGCTTAGGGCTGGGGTCATCTTCAGTTTAAAGGGCAAAGGTCAGTAGGTCTGTTGATAAATCCCACAGCCTGTCTGTAAGACAAATGGCTTAGGAAACATGCAGCTATATCTGAAATATGTTACAGGAGCCTGTTTCCTGTCAACAGAACACAACCCAACAGAGAAATGCGAAAAAATGTAAAAGAAAACCTCAACAACACACGAGAAAACACTCCGAAGACTTCAGTGCAGCAAAATCGTTCAGCAGGTGCTACAAAGTGACCATAATTGAGTTGCTTTGAGTCGACTACTAGGACACCACCTTAGCAACTACATAGCAACACCCTGGAAACTACCTACACTGCAAAGAATGCTTTTCTTACTTTCTTAGATTTCTTAGATTTTTTGTCTTGTTTCCAGTCAAAATATCTACAAATTCTTAAACTAAGAAGGATTTTTAGACAAGTAAAAATGATTATCTTGTTTTCAGAAAAAACAAGTCAAAATTAAGTGTGTTTTTACTTGAAACAAGCAAAAAAAATCTTGTTTTCTGTTTGAAATAAGATTTTTTTGCTTACCCCATTGGCAGATTATTTTGCTTGTTCTAAAATAATTGAAAATAATTTTTACTTGTTTACAAAATCCTTCTTGATTTAAAAATACTTAGATTTGTTTGTCTTTACCAGCCAAAATATTTAAGTAAGAAAACAGTGTTTTTGCAGTGTAAAATTCTGCAGTGTAGCATCACTCAAATCTTCTTAAAAAATAAATAAAAAATAAATAATTTATGATCGGTAAGGATTTAAAGAAGACTCTTATGCTCATCAAAGATGCATTTATTTGATCAAAAATACAGAAAAAAATATTATGGAATTTGATTGCAATTTAAATAGCAGTTTTCTATTTTAATATATATTAAAATACAATTTATTTCTGTGATGAAATTACTCCAGTCTTCAGTGTCACATGACCCTTAATAAATCAGCATATCAGAATGATTTCTGAGGGATCATGTGACATTGAAGACTGGAGTAATAATGCTGAAAATTCAGCTTTGCATCACAGGAATAAATTCTATTTTAAAGTATATTAAAATAGAAAACCACTATTTAAAATGGCAATTTTCTGTATTTTTTTTTAATCAAATAAATGCAGCCTTGATGAGCAGAAAAGACATTAAAAAACATTAAAAATCTTACTGATCCCAACCTTTGAATGGCAGTGTGAATAAAGCATAATTTAATAATAATACATAATAAAAATAATACATATAAATTAAATTCTTTTATATTAAAAATGTTCAAATTATCTAACACTTCTATTAATAATCTTTGGAAAATACGGATTTGATATAAAGTAGAACCAAGCGGAATGAACCATGCACGTTCTAGAAAAGCAAAACAGCTTTAGTGTTTGCTTCATTTGAGCTATTAAAAAGCAAAAACAAACCTCATTTAAAAAAAAGAAAAGGGAGGTGATGGGAAAATAACCCAGAGCCATTCAGGCAAAGGTGTGTGCGCCACAGAGACATTCCCTCAGGTCTAGAAATCCCGAGCGGTTGGAAGCTATGTCGTCATGAGCAGACTCCTTCCCTCCATAAACACACGCAGGAGGCAGGTGTACAGATTTTCTGTGAGAAGTAGGGCAAGGAACCTTACTGATGATTATGTTAGCATCCACCCTGTAGGTGGTACTCCACTGGATCTGTGACTAAGGGCCATCAAGGATTTCATTATATATACATTATGTGAATATACCTGCCTGAGCTGTATATCCTTTAGCATACTAGGTCTAAATAACATGCAAATAAAATGAAGATGTATTAAATCTGAGATGAAATCTAAACAAATTCTAGCTGTTTGAAACCATTTAATACATAATTAAACATGTAGTTAATTCAGATGCCAGAGAGGGAGCAGAAAGTCCAGAGCACTGGATTTTCATACAATCTCAAACACAGCAGCAGCGCCATTGGAATACTAATGTGCATGAGTTTTAATAATTCAGATACAATGCTCTTTTTCTTCACAATCCCCACACAGACACAGGTCCAAGTCTTCTGAGCGGTCTGCCTCGTAGACCTCTGAGTAACACAAGTGTATGATATAATGATGAATGAGCACTCCGAGACGCATCATAGGTCTAGACGCCGTATTTATTTTCATTTTCTCACCATCTGTGAGAGTTATGGCAGTAAATCAAACAGCGCTAGGATGGGTTTATGGGTGTGCTGTGGTGATATAAAAGCACTAGCCTCTGAATCACTTATGCTAACACTTTATTCGGCCCCTATTTTATGAATCAGACTGTGTCAGGACAAGGCCATGTTTTCCTCATACAGCTGCAGATGACTAACATCACAGCAAAGACCATCTTAGTAGGAGGTACAACAGATAAATGTAATTTTATTGGAAATATAACATTTCCTCTTGCATGTGGTGAAACAGAATACTAACGACTACTAATGAAATGAAACTAGGCTACTAGCTATTTGGAAATGCAAAATTACACATGGTAGAAAATGCAAAGACAGAACACTGACAGAGAATTACTAATTAATTCAAACAAAATCTCCCATGTAAATATCCCCAACAAAATGTGTTCAGATTTCTCTTTTATTTTTCAGAATCGGTAGCTGGGTTTCCATCCAAATTGCAAATTTAACTTGGAATATCGCATAAAACATTGCGAGCAAGGTCAAGTCAAAGAGAACAAAATTGTCACTTCCTGATAAACTGGCACAATATATCATTAATAAAGTAGGAGATATTCATTTTCATTTAAAATAAATTACCTGCGTCTCAGAGCGAGCAGATGAAATACAATAAATGCAATTGTTGCTTTCGGAGATGGATGTCTGCTGTAAGTCGTGTAAGACAGTTTCTGGAGGCAATTATACATTTTATGCTCGGGCATTTCAGTAGGACCACAACAACATTTCAGATGCTGTGGAACGAGATCTTTTTGCTGGTTAGTCAGGTTTGTCATCCCATAGCATAAAGTCACATAATTTTTTTTTTAATGTGCACGGAAGAATTTATTTGGCAAATGCATTTCCATTATTCGCAAAACCACCTCAAGTGAGCTTAAAAGCTTTTTTTGCGAATTAAGGGACTTTTATTAGAAATGTAGCATTTCCATTACTTGTTTCTGTTGCGATACTCAAAATGCACATAAAATCAGGGTTATGGAAACATAGCTAGTAAGCAGGGTTGGGTATCGAGATCAAATCTCCAATAACTGGGTATTTGATAAGACACGTGCATTTTGATTACACTTAAAGATTCCTGCGTTCGCATTTTAATGTGATTTTAAAACTATTTAAGTGCAGAAAGGAAAAGAACTTGCACACTATTTGCTTGCAGAGCACACATCTAAAGCCCTTTCCAGTGGTGCGCTTAATAAAATCCTAATTTCAAATGCAAATCAGCAAAATGATGTAACTTTCATAAAACGGAATGTGCTTGATTTATTAATGTTTCTTTGATATTGTATTTTTAAAAGCGAGAAAGACAACTGTAAAGTTATTTTAGCTCAAAGTATGCGCCTAAACAGTCAAATACACGCAAAAATATTTCAAAATGAGGCGCTTGGTGATTATTCATGTAAACCCTTGTCAGTTATGTCCTAAATGATCAAACAGTTGAGAATAAAAATCCTTCTGCCGTCTCTGTGCTTAATATTAATAAAACGTAAAAATACAAAGAGAAAAAAAAAAATCGCTCACTGCTCTTGAACTTTTGTAGTTTTAATAAGAAACAAAGCATGTTTAATTCTTACATGAATAAATTCAATTTCTGTAGTAGGCTGTTAGTGTACTTTAGACTTGCATAAAAGTATTCAGTTTTTTTGTTTTTTTTTGTACCTTTTTTTCTGTTGTTCTTTAAATTAACCACAAGTTTTGGACCAAGTCATAATCGTGTTAAATAATCATGATTACAATACTGACCAAAATAATCATGAATATGATTTTTGCCATAATCAAGCAGTCCTAATTTAATGTTTGAAATTTATATTAGTCTAGTTGTTGTTTTTTCTGTGGTATTTTTTGGTAAAACCATAGACAAAAGACAGAATAAACATGTTTGACATCTAAATGTTTGACTTAACTTTTTAATTGATTTTTTATCTTATTGGAAACGGAATTAGGAATCGATAAGAATCGGAATCGATAAGTAGAATTGGAACCGGAACCAGAAACTATAAAATTCAAACGATACCCAACCCTACTAGTAAGTGGTGAATAAACCAAAGGTCATATTACTCCTAAATACAAGACAAGACAGAGCTGAAGCAGCACCCTTCCATATGAAAGGGAGTGTATGACCACAGGGTGTTTTCCCAATGTTGGGAAAGATGACATGCCAATGGAAGGAAGGATGGGGGATCTCTTTCCTCTTTGAGAGTTTGTGTGGCCTTGAGCTATGAGCTATTCTGGAGACAATGTTGTGTCAAAAACTGCTCATTTCCTCAAATGCTAGTTTTTCCCCCCTTAAAATGACAAAAAATGCATACAATTATGTTCTAGCCTTAAAAAAAAATCTAAACCCTAGAGTGTCACATGATCCTTCAGAAATCATTCTAAGATGCTGATTTAATGCTCCAGAAACATTTCTTATTGTCAATGTTGAAAACGGTTGTGCTGCTTGATATTTTTGTGATTTTTTTTTACTTCCGGGATTTTTTAAATTAAGGTCCAAAAAAAACATTTATTTGAATGTACACTGCAAAAAATGCTTTTCTTACTTAGATTTTTTTTTTGTCTTGTTTCCAACCAAAATTGTCTTGTTTTCGGAAAAAAACGTGCATTTTTAGCTTGAAACAAGCAAAATAATCTGCCAATGGGGTAAGAAAAATAATCTTGCTTTCTGTTTGAAATAAGATTTTTTTGCTTACCCTATTGGCAGAGTATTTTATTTTTATTTATTATTTTGACTTGTTTTTTTTGTTTTTTTTCTGAAAACAAGAAAACAATTTTTACTTGTCTAGAAAATCCTTCCTGATTTGAGAATTTTCAGATATTTTGGCTGGATCTAAGTAAGAAAAGCATTTTTTGCAGTGTAAATCTTTTGTGACAATGTAAAGTCTTGACTGTCATTTTGGTTAATTTTATCCATTCTTACTGAATAAAAGTATTAATTTACTTCTCAAATCTTATTCTTTATATATAGCTGTCTTTACGTATTGGAAGGGGCTCCTCGAAAAGGAGATCATCGTACTTGAGGGTTAATGGCACCAGAAAGCTTATAAATCATAAAATGAACTTTGATCAGGGGCTTTTATGAATAAGCACATAGGAAC